>NC_084576.2:24090000-24152500 GCF_033978685.3 Nerophis lumbriciformis
CCTTTACCTCACATACAATTGCAGATCCTAACGGCAGGTCAAAGAGCGACCAAAGTAGCCGAGATAGCGTCTAATGATGTTGTTTACCAAATATAAACGATGCCGGTGTGCGTGCTTTTATTCCGACGCCAGCTCGCGTGACCCTCAGCCGCCGCGCGGCGTGTCAGCGGGGAAAACAGCTTCATTATACGCCGGCGGAGACACACAAAGGAGACGTGTTGTCTTTTGTCTCACCTGCTCGCCCGCCTCATTAGCCTTCCAGCGGCGCCGCCATTTTCACACAGTTGACTTTTATTGTGGCGAGTTAGACTTTGTGTGTTTGCGCCACAAACGCTCATTAGTGGAACTTCACCCGCGTGAGTTAGGTAGTGTTGGAACACACACACACAAAGCACTTAGGAGCAGTTTCATGGACACTTTGTATTTCCTGTGTGAAAGTGTAGCCATTAGCGTTTCAATCGTTCACATTAGACGCTAACAAGCGGCAGCGAGAGCGCGTCCTCGCGGAGCCAAGCGACACAAGCGGCGGCGTGATCGTCTCTCGGCGTGAGGCTCTTCATCTCACAATGCAGTGGCAGGAAAGTGAGGAGGAGGAGGAGGGGGGATAGAGAAAACTATTTCCTGTCCTTCCGCAACTTCTATATCAGGGATGTCCAAACTTTCTCCACCAAGGGCCACATACTGAAAAGTCTAAATATAAGGGGGGCATTTTGATATTAAAAATAAATATATGCTAAAAACTAGGAGTGTAACGGTACGTGTATTTGTATTGAACCGTATCGGTACGGGGCAGTGTTTCCCACAGGACAGGCATCTATTTGTGGTGGTGTGGTCGGAGGGCGGGGGGTGGCGGCGGCGCCGATGACCAAGAAGAACGCGGAGTTGGAATATAATTACAACATTTTATGTACATATTTATATACAGATTTGAACAATTAGTGATTCACTGAAATATATTTATTAATTGTGGTTCTTACAAAAAATATATCTTATAAAATATAAAAGCTAAAATGTCTCTTAAAGCTCTGCCCCTTTAATTAGTGAATAGTAAAAATAATTTAACTTTAGCCTACTACTAAAACCATATTATTTACCAGCAACATGAAGTGAAACAGAGGCAGAGGTGTCCTGCCACAGTCAGTCAACCGCCTCCTCCTCCTCCTCCTGCTGCTGAACAGGTCGCACCTGTGGTCCGGACTGTAGGCCTACCTCCTCTCCAAGTCGAGCCCTTTTTGGCCGTTGAAAATATTTTTCTATACTCATCTGTGTGAAGGAGTGAACATCCAACATTAGAATTTATTACTAACGAGCAGAGGCGCTCTATGTACAGTGCCGTCTAACCTTAAGCGGCAGCAGCTCAACACATGCAGGGTTCAACGTTAAGGTTTTTTTCTACTTGTCCGACTTCTCAAATCTACTTGCCCCAATATTTTTACTTGTCCTGCCTAGGTTTCTTTCTGGCTGTGTAGTGCTCATGGCTTATATCTTACTAAAATTCTTCCCATTGACTATTTACAACACTACACAGTAATTATTATTATTATTATTATTATCTATAATTACATTTAAATGGCATTGCATACATGTAAAATTAAATGCTATTTCACATTATTTGACCAGTAGCAGTTACACCCATATGAACAGGTCAGCCACCTGTTTAAAGCCCGATCACAGTTGAAATCTTGAAATGAAGGGCCTTTAATGGCCAAAACATTAACCTGGACAACATTTTAACAGCTGGTTGGCTCAGATTTTATTCTTTTCATTGCATTCACATGCTGCAGTGGACAGTGGACAATTTAGCTTCAGTCCACGTGTGTTTATTGACAACAGGGTTATAACCTGGACACGTTAGCTCGTCGGTGAAACGCTCGGTGAAATCGCGGATTAACGTTAAATATATGACGAGCCGCGAGCGATGCAGCTATAACCTATCTACCTATAACACCTGTAAAAATGAAGCAATGCTACCACGCTAGCAAGCGTTAGCTAGCCGGCTATGAGCCACCAAGCTGCTAACTATCGCCAAAAGGCACCATTTAAGTTTTTTTCCCCATGGCATCCTGGATCAAGGCTTTCAGCAGCTTTTGGACGTTTGAGGTAGAAACGTAGGAAGCGCCATCATTATGAAAAGTAGCCGGCGAGTATTTTGATCCCGTCCGTCCATCCGTCCCTCTTCTTCTTCTTCTTCTTCTTCTTTATATACGGTATGTTGACAATCAGCACCTCCAAGTCCGAGTCCATGGTTCTCGCCCGGAAAAGGGTGGAGTGCCATCTCCGGGTTGGGGAGGAGATCTTGCCCCAAGTGGAGGAGTTCAAGTACCTCGGAGTCTTGTTCACGAGTGAGGGAAGAGTGGATCGTGAGATCGACAGGCGGATCGGTGCGGCGTCTTCAGTAATGCGGACGCTGTATCGATCCCTTGTGGTGAAGAAGGAGCTGAGCCGGAAGGCAAAGCTCTCAATTTACCGGTCGATCTACGTTCCCATCCTCACCTATGGTCATGAGCTTTGGGTCATGACCGAAAGGACAAGATCACGGGTACAAGCGGCTGAAATGAGTTTCCTCCGCCGGGTGGCGGAGCTCTCCCTTAGAGATAGGGTGAGAAGCTCTGCCATCCGAGGGGAGCTCAAAGTAAAGCCGCTGCTCCTCCAAATCGAGAGGAGCCAGATGAGGTGGTTCGGGCATCTGGTCAGGATGCCACCCGAACGCCTCCCTAGGGAGGTGTTTAGGGCACGTCTGACCGGTAGGAGGCCGCGGGGAAGACCCAGGACACGTTGGGAAGACTATGTCTCCCGGCTGGCCTGGGAACGCCTCGGGGTCCCACAGGAAGAGCTGGACGAAGTGGCTGGGGAGAGGGAAGTCTGGGCTTCCCTGCTTAGGCTGCTGCCCCCGCGACCCGACCTCGGATAAGCGGAAGAAGATGGATGGATGGATGGATGGATGTTGACCACATTAACCCCGGCAATGGACCCTGTGTGTATATGTATGTTATGCCATTGTTTACAAATTTGGTAAATAAATAACCACAAAATGTATATTTTGTTGTTTTCTTACTGTACCGAAAATGAACCAGAACCGTGACCTCTAAACCGAGGTACGTACCGAACCGAAATTTTTGTGTACCGTTACACCCCTACCCTAAAAACACTTGTCAAAAGTGGTAAAGGAATGGCTAAATCAGGCTATAATTAAGGTTTTAGAATGGCCTTCCCAAAGTCCTGACTTAAACATGTGGACAATGCTGAAGAAACAAGTCCACGTCAGAAAACCAACAAATTTAGCTGAACTGCACCAATTTTGTCAAGAGGAGTGGTCAAAAATTCAAGCAGAAGCTTGTGGATGGCTACCAAAAGTGCCTTATTGCAGTGAAACTTGCCAAGGGACATGTAAGCAAATATTAACATTGCTGTATGTATACTTTTGACCCAGCACATTTGCTCACATTTTCAGTAGATCCATAATAAATTCATAAAAGAACCAAACTTCATGAATGTTTTTTTGTGACCAACAAGTATGTGCTCCAATCACTCCATCACAAAAAAAATAAGAGTTGTAGAAATGATTGGAAACTCAAGACAGCCATGACATTATGTAAACTTTTGACCATGACTGTGTATATATATACATACATAGAGAGAGAGAGAGAGGAATCATTTGAAAATATGACTTACTAATCGGCGACGCTGCTTTCTTGCTTCCTGCTCGACCCTTGGCGGTCTTGCTGAGGGGAGGGGGCGTGGGCTTGTGGGACTGTCCCGTGGCGCGGTACAAGGCCTGGACCCACAGCAGTCGGTCCTGCTCGTCGTCGCAGGCGTACACCACCGATTCGCCCTCTCTGACGGCGTTGAAGAAGACGTGCCCCCCCTGCAGGCCTGCGCGACAAGAGCGAGAACTTGTGCCATTCGCAGTGACGGTTTTCTGCCAGTAGGGGGCGTCACTTACTCGGCTGGGGGTCGCAGTAGTCCACCGTGTAGCCCTCCAGCTGCATCAGCTCCTGAGGCTCCGCCTTCTTCTCTCTGTAGCTGCACATGGCGAAGGTGTACTGGCTCACCTGCGGATCAAAACCAACAAGAAAGCTTGTGTTATGTTTTACCGTTTTAGCCACAGCACTCAATCAGTCAGTAAATAACGCATATAAAACCTTAAAGACAGTTTTGTAGTATTAGTACAACACAGGTGGACACCATTACAAAATTGTGGTAGAATTTTATGAACATCTTTATTCTAAATCTTTATTCTAAGAACAATAATAAATTGGATTTATATAGCACTTTTTGTAGAGACTCAAAGGGGGTGACACTGAGAAGCCATCATTCATTCACTCCACATACATACATATAAATTATAAACATTAGATGGTGGTAAGCCACATTTATGCTAATACTAATGATAATAATAATAATAATAATAATAATAAATAAACATGATGGTGGTAAGCTACATTTATACTAATACTAATACTAATGATAATAATAATAATAATAAATAAACATGATGGTGGTAAGTTAACTTTAATACTAATATTAATATTAATAATTATAATAATGATAATAATTACCATGATGGTGATAAGGTACATGTAATGCTAATATTAATAATAAACATAATAATAATAATCACGGTGTAAACTACATTTATACTACTACTACTACTACTACTAATATTAATAATAATAATAAACACGATAGTGATAAGCTACATTTAATACACATAATAATAATAATGATAAACATGATGGTGGTAAGCTACATTTATGCTAATACTAATTATAATAATAATAATAAAACATGATGGTGGTAAGCTACATTTAATACAAATAATAATAATAATGATAAACATGATGGTCGTAAGCTACATTTATGCTAATACTAATGATAATTATAATAATAATAAATGAACATGATGGTGGTAAGCTACATTTATACTAATACTAATGATAATGATAATAATAATAATAATAATAATAAATAAACATGATGGTGGTAAGCTAACTTTAATACTAATATTAATATTAATAATTATAATAATGATAATAATTACCATGATGGTGATAAGCTACATGTAATGCTAATATTAATAATAAACATAATAATAATCACGGTGTAAACTACATTTATACTACTACTACTACTACTAATATTAATAATAATAATAAACACGATGGTGATAAGCTACAATTAATAGAAATAATAATAATAATGATAAACATGATGGTGGTAAGCTACATTTATGCTAATACTAATTATAATAATAATAATAAACAAATATGATGGTGGTAAGCTACATTTAATACAAATAATAATAATAATGATAAACATGATGGTGGTAAGCTACATTTATGCTAATACTAATGATAATTATAATAATAATAAATAAACATGAGGGTGGTAAGCTACATTTATACTAATACTAATGATAATGATAATGATAATAAATAAACATGATGGTGGTAAGCCAAATTTAATACTAATATTAATATTAATTATTATAAAAATAATTACCATGATGGTGATAAGCTACATGTAATGCTAATATTAATAATAAACATAATAATAATAATAATAATCACGGTGTAAACCACATTTATACTACTACTACTAATATTAATAATAATAACAAACACGATGGTGATAAGCTACATTTAATACAAATAATAATAATAATGATAAACATGATGGTGGTAAGCTACATTTATGCTAATACTAATGATAATGATAAAAAAACATGATGGTGGTAAGCTACATTTATACTAATACTAATAATGATAATAATAATAATAATAATAATAATAATAATAAATAAACATGATGGTGGTAAGCTAAATTGAATGCTAATATTAATATTAATTATTATAATAATAATTACCATGATGGTGATAAGCTACATGTAATGCTAATATTAATAACAAAAAATCACGGTGTAAACCACATTTATACTACTACTACTACTATTAATAATAATAATAAACACGATGGTGAAAAGCTACATTTAATACAAATAATAATACTGATAAACATGATAGTGGTAAGCTACATTTATTGCTAATGATAATAATAATAATAATAATAATTATAATAATAATAATAAACCAGATGGTGGTAAGCTACAATTAATACTAATAATATTAATAATAAAAAATAATAAACACAATGGTGTTAAGCTACTATGATGCAGTACTATTAGCAGGTGTACAGTTGTCGTTACCTGAACCAAAACAAAGTATCTTCTCTTCCAGCGCTTCCACACGCGATGTCCAAGTGCATACAAATACCTGCAACACAAAGAGCAACAAGATATCATTGGACATGCATAAAGTACATGAATGTACACAAGAGGTGAAAAAGGAGCAACAGGAAGTGTCCATCATTTACTTCCTGTCTTGTCATCTTGCAAGAGACATGTACAAATAATGACAGAACAGTCCTATCATCATGGATATGATTAGATTTTGTTTGCACGTCTTCCCATAATTTTACTGCACCTATTTGACATGCTGAAGAGTGTTCGCATTGTTTGGAAACAAAGTGACAAAATATGAAGCTTAAGTGTATTGATTACAGAAACTCTTCTACAGTATACACATTCATGTTTCCTATCATAAATTGTTGCGCTTTCAATATTTTTAGGATACAATTTATTTTAATTAATTTTTTAAATATTTTTAAAAATAATTTGAAATATATATATTTAATTTGTTGTAACAGCAGATTATTTGTTAAGACTTTAGTGTGGAAGAAGACGTGTAAAAAATGTATACAAAATAAAAAAATTAAAAAAACATGTATGCTATAAAAAATGATCAAAAATAAAAAATACAAGACGTGTACACTAAACAAAACATTTTTATAAAAAAGAATACAACAAGACGTGTATGCAATAAAAATGAAACATTTTAAATAAAAACACTATAAAACAAATTTTAAAAAATGCAATCAAAATGAAATATAATAGAACAAGACGTGTACACTGTAAAAAATGAATTACAAAAATAATTAAAATGAAATAAAATAAAACAATACGTGTACACTACAAATAATGAATAAAAGAAATACAATTAAAATGAAATAAAATAGAACAAGATGTGTACATTGTTAAAAAATAGAAATAAAGTACAAGTAAAATAATACAACAAGATGTTAATAATATAAAACAAAATAAAATAAAATACAATAAGGTGTACATTGTATAAAAATATTTAAAAATTAAAGAACAAGATGTGTACACTAGAAAAAAATAAAATAAAATAAAACAAGACGTGTACACTCACTCTAAAAAAAGAAGAAAAAAATAGAACAAGATGTGTACACAACAAAAAATGAATATAAAAAATAATAAATTAAAATTAAATAAAATAGAACAAGATGTGTTCACTGTAAAAAATAAAATAAAATAATATAGATAAAGACATGTACACTATAAAACAAACGTTTTGAAAAATAAATTAAAATGAAATATAATAGAACAGGATGTGTACATTGTATAAAACATGTTTAAAAAATTTTAAAGAACAAGACGTGTACGCAATAAAAAATAAATAAAATCAAAATGAAATAAAATAGAACAGCACCAGTACACACACACACACAAAAAAAATCTGTACACTTTATGGTAAAATAAACAAAAAAAAACCTGGCAGGTCAATGGCAATAATTTCACTGTAATTTAAAAAGGGTAACACTGTTATTTTCACAGTACCACTGTTAAATACTTTTTCCCAGCAAACACGGAGAGTGCAAAGTGAGACATGAGTGAAAAAGGACATTGAAGCTTCTTTGTGTTCAAGGTCGACACAACGTCAACATGTGGAAGCTCTTCAACTACTTGAATCAATCATTTGGCCTCACAACAAGCAATCAGTTGAACAGTCGTCTTTTACTGCGGTTTCATTAAAACCAAACATTTAGTGCCAGTAACTTTGCCTCTTGTATAATCCTTGATGATAAATTATATCATTATCATTATATGACGTATTTATGAACTGTGACCTACATTTTAGTCCAATGAATAATTATTATTTGACAGAATCAGGGAATAATTTTTATACTATCAATCAAATGTATTCCTTAATTTCAAGTGTCTCAAAGGAAGTCCCCAAATCCAAAACCACACTGGGACAAAGAAAAACTGAAAAAGCCTCTGAAGGGGATCAAGAAGGAAACATTGAGAAGAGATCACACATGTATGGAATTATTAATTTCAAATATCAAGCTAGGTTGTATTATCATAAAAAAAGTATTATTGTTTTTTTATTATATATTTTAGTATTTAGATTGTTCTTATTGATATATTTATTCATATGTTAATGGTATTATTGTTACTATAATCATTATCTATTATATATTTTAGTATTTATATTGTTCTTATTAATATATTTATTCATATGTTCATGGTATTATTGCTACTATAATCGTTATATATTTTAGTATTTATATTGTTCCTATTAATATATTTATATATTATAGTATTAATATATATTAATAGTATTACTGTTATTGTAATCATTATATTTTGTTAGTATTCATATTATTAGCAGTATCATTGTTTATTATATAATATCATTATTGTAACTATAATCGTTATTTTAATATATTTTAGTATTTATATTATTAGGATAATTATTTATTATATATTAATGGTATGTTTGGTATTATAATCGTTATAATAATATGAAATACTAAGTATAAGCATTATATAATTATTATATAATATAGTATCATATTTTAGTATTTATAGTATTATGAATATACTTATTATATTATGATTAATATACTTATTTATTATGTATTAATTAGATGTTAATAGTGTTTATTATAAATGAATTGTGATTATAATCATATTAATATTTTACTATTCATATTACTAGTATAATTATTATTATATTCTATATAATTATTTTTATTGATATTAATTTGTAATGAAATGATGCGCATTTAAATCATTTACTCAAATAACCTAGTCATTCAATTCCTGCTGTAAGAAAATATAACACATAACATGTTTTGTTGCTGCCAAACATTTACAAATAAGTCAAATGAAGAATGAAAGTGAAAGGTGTTTCTCCTGAAAGCGACAAGAGGACACTCAGCAGGTGAACACTTGACAGGTGAAGTAGATGTGCGGCAGCCAACAGACTCACACTGCCCCCTGGTGGACACCTGATGCACAGCAACACCACTTGGTGACAAAGTGCTGCTTTGTGACCGTAGAAATGCTTTTTAAATGTCAACACAAAGTTTGAAGGCCAGGAATGAAGGATGACGTCATCATAAGTGGTTGACATAGACGCCATAAAACAAACAATAAACATAATAGCCAGTGACAGAACACTTTTTTTTTTTATAAACATCTTGCTGCCATCTTCTGGCAGACCACGGGAACTACATGTGATTAAACTCAAATGTACATGTTTGTTATAAATACAGGCTTGCAAAACAAAACAAAAATGTTGGCTTTGATTGGCTTTCATTTTGTGCGCCTTGTACCAACAGGAGACCATTACAAAACAGATGCTTGAGGGTTCTTTTCAAAAAGTCAAATACAAACCCCAAAACCAGTGAAGTTGACAGGTCGTGTAAATGGTAAAAAAAAAACAGAATACAATGATTTGCAAATCCTTTTCAACTTATATTCAATTGAATAGACTGCAAAGACAAGATATTTAACCTTCGAACTGGAAAACGTTATTATTTTTTGCAAATATTAGCTCATTTAGACTTTGATGCCTGCAACATGTTTGCCAAAAAGCTGGCACAAGTGGCAAAAAAGACTGAGAAAGTTGAGGAAGGCTCAGCAAACACTTATTTGGAACATCCCACAGGTGAACAGGCTAAATGGAGGAAGTGTTAGGAAGGATAGTGTTGTTGTTGAAAAAATAATAATGTGTGTTGTTATGAATCATTGACATATTAAAGGCTGTAATGATCTCATCCACTTTGCAACCCATTTTTATATAATTAATAATAAATGAAAATGGTGTTGTTTTTATACAAAGGGCATAAAACATAAAAAAAACATTACAAATATATAAAAACTTAAGGACCAAGGATAGGTCGGAAGCCGTTGAAAAATGTAAAGCGTTAATAAAATAAATATTTTTATATGACTTAACGCTTTTTTGAGCGCGTCTGTCGCTTACTACCCTTAACTTAGTTTTAAATTAAGTATACTCAAGAGT
This sequence comes from Nerophis lumbriciformis, assembly GCF_033978685.3. Taxonomy (NCBI): domain Eukaryota; kingdom Metazoa; phylum Chordata; class Actinopteri; order Syngnathiformes; family Syngnathidae; genus Nerophis; species Nerophis lumbriciformis. The sequence continues at coordinate 24,100,176 of NC_084576.2, forward strand.
TTTTCACAGAGATGTCCGATAATGGCTTTTTTGCCGATATTCCGATATTGTCCGACTCTTAATTACCGATTCCGATATCAACCGATACCGATATATACGGTCGTGGAATGAACACATTATTATGCCTAATTTTGTTGTGATGCCCCGCTGGATGCATTAAACAATGTAACAAAGGTTTTCCAAAATAAATCAACTCAAGTTATGGAAAAAAAATGCCAACATGGCACTGCTATATTTATTATTGAAGTCACAAAGTGCATTTTTTTTTTTTTAACATGCCTCAAAACAGCAGCTTGGAATTTGGGACATGCTCTCCCTGAGTGCTGCAAGGGGTTCTGGGTATTTGTTCTGTTGTGTTTATGTTGTGTTACGGTGCGGATGTTCTCCCGAAATGTGTTTTTTCATTCTTGTTTGGTGTGGGTTCACAGTGTGGCGCATATTTGTAACAGTGTTAATGTTGTTTATACGGCCACCCTCAGTTTGCACTGCAAAAAGTCAGTGTTCAAAAACAAGAAAAAAAAATACAAAAATGAGGGGTATTTTACTTGAACTAAGCAAAATTATCTGCCAATAGAACAAGAAAATTTGGCTTGACAAGACTTTCCAAAACAAGTAAAATTAGCTAACCTCAATGAACTCAAAAATACCTTAAAATAAGTATATTCTCACTAATAACAAGTGCACTTTTCTTGATAGAAAAAGAAATGAGACCTTTTTTGTCAATATGTTGAAAAATATTCAACCTTGAGACCTCCGTATTCAGGAGATTGGGGGGGGGGGGTTGAGGTGTGGGGGGGCGGGGTTGAGGTGGACGGGTTTTGGTGGTAGCGGGGGTGTATATTGTAGCCCGGAAGAGTTAGGGCTACAAGGGATTCTGGGTATTTGTTCTGTTGTGTTTATGTTGTGTTACGGTGGGGATCCATCCATCCATCCATTTTCTACCGCTTATTCCCTTCGGGGTCGTGGGGGGCGCTGGAGCCTATCTCAGCTACAATCGGGCGGAAGGCGGGGTACACCCTGGATAAGTCGCCACCTCATCGCAGGGCCAACACAGATAGTCAGACAACATTCACACTCACATTCACACACTAGGGCCAATTTAGTGTTGCCAATCAACCTATCCCCAGGTGCATGTTTTTGGAGGTGGGAGGAAGCCGGAGTACCCGGAGGGAACCCATGCAGTCACGGGGAGAACATGCAAACTCCACACAGAAAGATCCCGAGCCTGGGATTGAACCCCAGACTACTCAGCACCTTCGTATTGTGAGGCAGACGCACTAACCCCTCTTCCACCGTGCTGCCCTACAGTGGGGATCTTCTCCCGAAATGTGTTTGTCATTCTTGTTTGGTGTGGGTTCACAGTGTGGCGCATATTTGTAACAGTGTTAAAGTTGTTTATACGGCCACCCTCAGTGTGACCTGTATGGCTGTTGACCAAGTATGCTTGTATTCACTTATGTGTGTGTGAAAAGCCTTAGATATTATGTGACTGGGCCGGCACGCAAAGGCAGTGCCTTTAAGGTTTATTGGCGCTCTGTACTAAAAAGTCACAAATTTTACTTTTTGAAACCGATACGGATCATTTTGAAATTGATACCGATAATTTCCGATATTACATTTTAAAGCATTTATCGGCATCCCTAGTTTTTCACTTCGTCAAACTAGAAAAAAAGAGACAGGAAGCAGGGGAACAATGAAGAAAAGGTGGATGTACTTGCTTCCTTCAGCCAGTAGGGGGAGACTTCCAAACACTCACCCGCTGTGCTTCATGTTGGGGGGTTTGTCCATGCGCACGGCCAGCTTGATCTTCAGCTCCGTGTCCTGGCTGTTCTTGGGGACCACCATGCGGTGGAACTCGGCCTGCTTGGGGCCGTTGGTGGTCGGGGTCAGGACCACCTTGGACCGAAGCAAAAGGAGCGTTAGGACATCACGCCGCTTCACCGTGGCTGCCGTGCCCCCGGGGGACTCACTCGGCCCAGCTCCTTGTCCTCCAGAGCCAGGACCCCCGTGCTCTCCATGAAGAGCTTGACTTTGACCGAGGGCAGAGGATGAGTCGTGCAGAAGTCGCCCTGAGTCGCCCACCTGAGACACACGAGCAACGTCAGCCAGTAACCATACAGCAAAAAGTCAGTGTTCAAAAACAAGAAAAAATAAAAATACAAAAATGAGGGGTATTTTATTTGAACTAAGCAAAATTATCTGCCAATAGAACAAGAACATTTGGCTTGTCAAACAATTAGCTAACTTCAATGAACCCCAAAATACCTTAAAGGGGAACATTAGCACCAGACCTATGTAAGCGTCAATATATACCTTGATGTTGCAGAAAAAAGACCATATATTTTTTTGACCGATTTCCGAACTCTAAATGGGTGAATTTTGGCGAATTAAACGCCTTTCTATTATTCGCTCTCGGAGCGACGTCACATCGGGAAGCAATCCGCCATTTTCTCAAACACCGAGTCAAATCAGCTCTGTTATTTTCCGTTTTTTTCGACTGTTTTCCGTACCTTGGAGACATCATGCCTCGTCGGTGTGTTGTCGGAGGGTGTAACAACACGAACAGGGACGGATTCAAGTTGCACCAGTGGCCCAAAGATGCCGCAGTGGCAAGAAATTGGACGTTTGTTCCGCACACTTTACCGACGAAAGCTATGCTACGACGGAGATGGCAAGAATGTGTGGATATCCTGCGACACTCAAAGCAGATGCATTTCCAACGATAAAGTCAAAGAAATCTGCCGCCAGACCCACATTGAATCTGCCGGAGTGTGTGAGCAATTCAGGGACAAAGGACCTCGGTAGCACGGCAAGCAATGGCGGCAGATTGTTCCCGCAGACGAGCGAGCTAAACCCCCTGGATGTCTTGGCTCACATCGTCCCTTATGCCACCGAAGATGATCAAGAGAAGAATATCGACACTAGCTTCCCTGGCCTGCTGACATCAACTCCAAAACTGGACAGATCAGCTTTCAGGAAAAGAGAGCGGATGAGGGTATGTCTACAGAATATATTAATTGATGAAAATTGGGCTGTCTGCACTCTCAAAGTGCATGTAGTTGCCAAATGTATTTCATATGCTGTAAACCTAGTTCATAGTTGTTAGTTTCCTTTAATGCCAAACAAACACATACCAATCGTTGGTTAGAAGGCGATTGCCGAATTCGTCCTCGCTTTCTCCCGTCTCGCTGGCTGTCGTGTCGTTTTCGTTTGCATACGGTTCAAACCGATATGGCTCAATAGCTTCAGTTTCTTCTTCAATTTCGTTTTCGCTACCTGCCTCCACACTACAACCATCCATCCATCCATTTTCTACCGCTTATTCCCTTTTGGGGTCGCGGGGGGCGCTGGAGCCTATCTCAGCTACAATCGGGCGGAAGGCGGGGTACACCCTGGACAAGTCGCCACCTCATCTCAGGGCCAACACAGATAGACAGACAACATTCACACTCACATTCACACACTAGGGCCAATTTTAGTGTTGCCAATCAACCTATCCCCAGGTGCATGTCTTTGGAGGTGGGAGGAAGCCGGAGTACCCGGAGGGAACCCACGCAGTCACGGGGAGAACATGCAAACTCCACACAGAAAGATCCCGAGCCCGGTCTTGAACCCAAGACTACTCAGGACCTTCGTATTGTGAGGCAGATGCACTAACCCCTCTTCCACCGTGACGCCCACACTACAACCATCCCTTTCAATACATTCGTAATCTGTTGAATCGTTAAGCCGCTGAAATCCGAGTCTGAATCCGAGCTAATGTCGCTATACCTTGCTGTTCTATGCGCCATGTTTGTTTGTATTGGCTTCACTATGTGACGTCACAGAAAAATGGACGGGTGTTTATAACGATGGTTAAAATCAGGCACTTTGAAGCCTTTTTTTAGGGATATTGCGTGATGGGTAAAATTTTGAAAAAAACTTCGAAAAATAAAATAAGCCACTGGGAACTGATTTTTAATGGTTTTAACCCTTCTGAAATTGTGATAATGTTCCCCTTTAAAATAAGTATATTCTCACTAATAACAAGTGCACTTTTCTTGGTAGAAAAAAAAAGAGACCTTTTTTCTCAATATGTTGAAAAATATTCTTAAATGAAGTAAATGCTAGTGCCATTATGTTGACATAATGATATGCGCTCGGCATTACATTTCTTAAAACCAGCAAACTTATATTAAAAACTAATTTATTGTCCTTAATGGAAAGGCAACAAGGCAACTGATTGTTACTCTCGGGGTCTCCTAGCCGCTCAGGCAAATCATATTGTCTAAAAATGCATTTTTCCATCGATAACATGACATCATAGCGCCAAGTGCGTGCTCTTTCAGTCAATTAGTAAAAAAAAAAAGTAGACCGTTTTATGTCTTCCACAGCTCCTTTACCACATGGGGTCCCCCAGGGCTCAATCCTTGCCCCAATCTTATTTGCGCTTTACCTTCTCCCCCTTGGTTCTATTTTTAGGAAGTACAGTATTGCATTTCATTTTTATGCCGATGATTGCTAGATTTATTTTCCCAAGGCACAAAATAACACTTATTGACTGCCTGCACGACATCAAAGTCTGGCTTTCAGCTAACTTCCTGAGCCTAAATGAAGACAAAACAGAAGTTATGTTGTTCGGTCCAAGTCGCTCTCCCTCCCCCAATGTTGACCTCGGCACTCTGACCCCGTATCTCAGCGACTGTGTCACAAACCTGGGGGTGAAGTTCGACTCAGATTTTAAATTCGAAAAACAAATCAGCAACGTCGTTCAAAAAAGCTTTTATCAATTACGCCAAATAGCGAAAGTGAAACCGCTTCTATCAGGACATGATCTCGAGAAATTAATCCACGCCTTTATCTCGACTCGTCTTGACTACTGCAATGCCCTGTATGTAGGCATTAGCCAGGCCTCCCTCGCCCGCCTGCAGCTCGTGCAGAACTCTGCTGCTCGTCTGCTAACACAGACCCGCAGACGTGAGCACATCACCCCTATATTAGCGTCCCTTCACTGGCTCCCTGTGCGTTATCGAATCAATTTTAAACTCCTTTTATTTGTTTTTAAATGTCTAAACAACCTCGCGCCAACCTATCTCTCCGACCTCCTTCAGCCTTACTGCCCCACCCGATCCCTAACATCAGCCGATCAGCTGCTACTGACGGTCCCTGACACAAGGCTGAAGCTTAGAGGTGACAGAGCTTTCGCCGTTGCTGCTCCCAAGCTCTGGAACGACCTAGCTCTGAGTGCTAGACAAGCCTCCTCTCTTCCTGTTTTTAAATCTCTCTTAAAAACATACTTTTATTCCATGGCTTTTAACACTGAGTGATATCCATCCTGCAATGGTGCCCCATAATACACCTGCTGTGAACCTGTTTTTATGTTTTTATTTATTCTATTTTATTTATTTATTTTTTATCGTGTTCTGTTTGTGTTGTGTTGTGTTTGCTCGGTACTCGTATTATCTTTTAACCTGCCCATTGTACAGCACTTTGGCTACCCCTGTCGTAAATTTTAAATGTGCTTTATAAATAAAGTTGATTTGATTTGATTTGATTTGAATTAGTGCACATATATACAGCCCGGCCCCCGGCCAAAAATGTTTTAATTGTAATTTTGAAGAATTTATCTGAATGTGTTCAAAATTGTTAGAAATGTCACATGTTAAATGTTTAAATATTAACTGTCAGTTTACTCTACTGTGCCAACTGTAGTACTACCGTATTTTTCGGACTATAAGTCGCTCCGGAGTACAAGTCGCAAAGGCCGAAAATGCATAATAAAGAAGAAGAAAAAACATAAGTCGCACTGGAGTATAAGTCGCATTTTTTGGGGAAATGTATTTGATAAAACCAAGAATAGACATTTGAAAGGCAATTTAAAATAAATAAAGAATAGTGAACAACAGGCTGAATAAGTGTACGTTATATGAGGCATAAATAACCAACTGAGAACGTGCCTGGTATGTTAACGTAACATATTATGGTAAGAGTCATTCAAATAACTATAACATATAGAACATGCTATACGTTTACCAAACAATCTGTCACTCCTAATCGCTAAATCCCATGAAATCTTATACGTCTAGTCCAGGGGTCGGCAACCCAAAATGTTGAAAGAGCCATATTGGACCAAAAATACAAAAACAAATCTGTCTGGAGCCTCAAAAAATTAAAAGCCATATTACATATAGATAGTGTGTCATGAGATATACATTGAATTAAGAGGACTTAAAGGAAACTAAATTAGCTCAAATATAGCTACAAATGAGGCATAATGATGCAATATGTACATATAGCTAGCCTAAATAGCATGTTAGCATCGATTAGCTTGCAGTCATGCAGTGACCAAATATGTCTGATTAGCACTCCACACAAGTCAATAACATCAACAAAACTCACCTTTCATGCACAACGTTAAAAGTTTGGTGGACAAAATGAGACAGAAAAAGAAAGTGGCATAAAACACGTCCTAGAAAGTCGGAGAAAGTTATACCTGTAAACAAACTAAGGTGAGTTCAAGGACCGCCAAAATTAGTAGGACAAAACGGCGCTCGCCAAATACTCGAATCAGTGAAGCATGTTTAATATAAACAGTGTACTTTATAACTATTAGGGAGGTTTGTGTCATGTTTTTCCTTCTACAGAAACCATATTAACACAAAAAATATAATTTTTTTCCCCCTCATCTGTTTCCATTTTTCATACATTTTTGAATAAGCTCCAGAGAGCCACTAGGGCGGCGCTAAAGAGCCGCATGCGGCTCTCGAGCCACGGGTTGCCGACCCCCGGTCTAGTCTCTTACATGAATGAGCTAAATAATATTATTTGATATTTTACCCTAACGTGTTAATAATTTCACACATAAGTGTGTTAAAATAATTGCCCAGACCTGCTCTAGAGGGTGACTTTTCAAATGATGCTACATTAGCAGTGCTGCTACTTTTTGCCGCATAATTGTTCGACATATTCCCGCTTGAAGCCAAACCACCGCCAGACGATGGACCCCCTGCTGTTTTTCTTGGGAATTAATTCTTCCTTTATTTGTTACCAGATCCGCACCTTCTCTCTCTCGTATTACCACCTGCATCGCACCGTTAGCATCACAGCTAATGTTACCACGTCGCTACCTGTCTGCTCCGCGGGAGCGCGTGACGTTGCACAAGTGACGTGTGTAAGAAGGTGCGCTTGTTTTAAGTCTCTGTGAGAAGGAGAGACAAGAAAGACTGGGAAACGCATGTAGTTTAATGCCCACAGCTAAAAGCAACTGCCTGAGAACGTATACCGTATTTTTCGGAGTATAAGTCGCACCGGAGTATAAGTCGCACCTGCCGAAAATGCATAATAAAGAAGGAAAAAAACATATATAAGTTGCACTGGAGCCCGGCCAAACTATGAAAAAAACTGCGACTTATAGTCCGAAAAATACGGTACTCGAATATCACGATATAGTCATTTTCTATATCGCACAGAGACAAACCCGCGATATATCGAGTATATCAGCCAGCCAAGTTTCACAGAACAAAAACACTCAAAGAGAAGCAGCTAACAATTAGCGGTCATGTTGTTGTTGTGATAGAATATACAGTCAATGGTAATTAACGCTAGTAGCTACATTTTGCTCAATCGCTATCCTTAGCTCATTAGCTAACAGCAAACAAAGCTAACGTGTGTGTGTGAGGTGAGCCAGAAGAAGGCAGGACATAATGCTTACAACTAGAGATGTCCGATAATATCAGCAGCCCGATATTATCGGCCGATAAATGCTTTCAAATGTAATATCGGAAATTATCGGTATCGGTTTCAAAAAGTAAAATTTATGACTTTTTAAAACGCCGCTGTACGGAGTGGTACACGGACGTAGGGAGAAGTACAGAGCAGTTGCGTCTCCCAGTCATACTTGCCAACCCTCCCGATTTTCCCGGGAGACTCCCGAATTTCAATGCCCCTCCCGAAAATGTCCCGAATTTCTCCCGATTCCCACCCAGACAACAATACTGGGGTCGTGCCTTGAAGGCACTGCCTTTGCGTGTCGGTCCAATCACACAATATCTACGGCTTTTCACACAACAAGTGAATGCAATACTTGGTCAACAGCCATACAGGTCACACTGAGGGTGGCCGTATAAACAAGTTTAACACTGTTACAAATATGCGCCACACTGTGAACCCACACCAAACAAGAATGACAAACACATTTCGGGAGAACATCCGCACCGTAACACAACAGAACAAATACCCAGAATCCCTAGCAGCCCTAACTCTTCTGGGCTACAATATACACCCCCCGCTACCACCAACCCCTCTCCCGAATTCGGAGGTCTCAAGGTTGGCAAGTATGAGGTGAACTTGAAAGCAGCGTGTGAACATGGACTCTTCTCGTTGGCTGAGCAGCAGTGGAATGTCGCTAAAGGGCAGCCTCATTACCGGCACCCCCCCCACCTGCAGTCCACAGGGCATCCATAAGATGCCCCATTTTGTTTTGGTACTAAGAAGGTGTGCAATAGGATTATATTCCTCATCAATTTAGCAGCTTTATCCAGCTCTGCGTGCGCTATGAAACGTGTCGGTGTGAACGTCAAGTGCGTCAAACTAATACGGCACTCAACGGTACCCATTTTTGGGCACTTTTGTGTGTGTTAATACATGTTAATTGTTGTATAAAGTGTTATTTTTAATGTAACATTTTTAAAAATGAGCTGATGATAACTGTGCTGTCCACTTGTTTAGATCTTGTTTTATTATCACATTTGAGTCTCATTGGGGCAGCACGGCGGGAGAGGGGTTAGTGCATGTGCCTCACAATACGAAGGTCCTGAGTAGTCCTGGGTTCAATCCCGGGCTCGGGATCTTTCTGTGTGGAGTTTGCATGTTCTCCCCGTGACTGCGTTGGTTCCCTTCGGGTACTCCGGCTTCCTCCCACTTCCAAAGACATGCACCTGGGGATAGGTTGATTGGCAACACTAAATTGGCCCTAGTGGGTGAATGTTGTCTGTCTATCTGTGTTGGCCCTGCGATGAGGTCGCGACTTGTCCAGGGTGTACCCCGCCTTCCGCCCGAATGCAGCTGAGATAGGCTCCAGCACCACCCGCGACCCCAAAAGGGACAAGCGGTAGAAAATGGATGGATGGATGGAGTCTCATTGGCAATGCAGTTGCACTTCCAAGACATTAGATGGCACTACTGCATAGGCATTCTATGGGATGTTGTCAACTAAGAAGTAGCTTTTTGAACTGAATGGCTCCTCAAGAAAAAAAAAAAAAAAAAAGATATTCTATGAATTGCAATTTTAATTTGTAACGAAAAATTCAAAATTGATTACTTTTTCTTTTTTTTTTTTTACATGTCCTGTGCAGCCACTCAGAAAAATCATACTGTTGACGTAGATCAGGGGTGTCAAACTTGTTTCCATTGAGGGCCACACACCAGTCATGGCTGGGTCGCTTGTAACAGTAAATAATTAATGAATTAGCCAATGAATTTAAATATTTAAAAAAATAAACGGAGTAATAAAAAACCTGTGGATTTTAACACTGTTTACAGAAAAAAAATGGCAGCTTAGGTTCCAGACTTTTACTGTAAAATATATGGTGTGTTTTTTTTTTATTATTATTTTTTTCACAACATATTACTGTAAATAACAATACAGTACCGCTGTTTAATTTTATTTTGGCAACTCAGCTGCTAGTTTTTTTTACCATAATTGGGGCGGCATAGCTCGGTTGGTAGAGTGGCCGTGCCAGCAACTTGAGGGTTCCAGGTTCGATTCCCGCTTCGGCCATCCTAGTCACTGCCGTTGTGTCCTTGGGCAAGACACTTTACCCACCTGCTCCCAGTGCCACCCACACCGGCTTAAATGTAACTTAGATATTGGGTTTCACTATGTAAAGCGCTTTGAGTCACTAGAGAAAAGCACTATATAAATATAATTCACTTCACATAATAAAATGTGGCACCATAAAAAACTGACAGCTCAGTCGACAGAATTTTACTGTAAAAAAAAAAAACATCGGCAGTTTTTTGTCAACTTATATAATATGCTGTAAGAAAAACTCCCTAAAGTTTACAGTAAAATCTATTGGTCATTTTTATAGTGTACAATTTGATGGATAACTTGCTTCGAAATCATAAGTTAAGCAGATATTTAAGTATTTATTTGGATTTAGACCAAAAAAGTTAGATAATAAAATATTTGTTGCGATTTTGGACACAATTTTTTCCTCCTGTCAAACTTAGAAAAAAAAAGCCTAATACCTTTAGTAAGAAAATAAGAAAGTAAAGAAAGAAAATACAAGGTATTTTATTGACACGTTATTTCCAGGCTTTTGCGGGCCATATAAAATTACGTGAATGGAATCGTGTGGTGCCCAAACATTCCCAGCCCCGTTGCTAAAAATGTTATGTTGCGCCCTACACAGTGTTTATACTGTAAGTATTACACACCAGATGTTTGATTGTAACCTTCATCTTAGTTGTAGTTCTCATTACTGTTAGAATAATTAATAAAGTATGTTGCTTTAGTATTTAGCTATTGTGCTCAAGTTGGACTTTTCTAATCTGTGCAAGGACAAAGACTTCTTGTCTGAGGGGTGGCCTCAGCCGTAGGTGTTATCTTTGTTTCAGCCCGCTAACAGCCAAGGACTTCAACGACCTCAACGAAGATAATATGACAGCACGCAGACGAAGCAGAGACTTCAAGGACCTCAACGAAGATAAGATGACAGCACGCAGACGAAGCGGGGACAAGGCGAAATCACAAGGCCCCCAGCACATTCCGTCACGTATCGTGCGTCCTGGACCTGCTCTGCATAATATATGTGACCACTCCTTTAAGAGGCGGCCTTAGTATTGTTGAGTGTGGAACTCCTGAATAAATAGAGGGACGCAGGAGCTGAACCTTAGAGCGTAGGGCGAGACTGTGACTATGTGTGCAGCTCCATGCGTTCCCCTTATGAGCTAAATTGAACTCTGTCTCTGCATGATGACCATAAGGTAAGGATCGCGTTTAAAATGTCTCACCAAAAGCTTTTTTTTTCATCTGTACAATCAGTTTTCTCTTAACATCTCCTGAGGTGAAAACTTCTGCACAAATAAGTCCATACCCAGTGCTGTTTTGTTTTTAAACTCGAGCAGCTATTCTGAAAGGCTGCAGTGGACCAATATGCTGCATCAGCATGTGTTTTGTCAACTTATCTATTGAAGAGTTCCAAAACAAACATCTGGGCCTCCTGCCCTGAGACTGACACAGCAGAAGTATACACATAATAGCTGCGGCTATCCTGTATTCTCAAAACCGTCTGATAGTGACTTTGCATTTTAATGTAAATATCCGTGAAGTTGCACAAACAGGTTTAATAGCTACTCTGGAGTTTTATACCTGAAAAATACACACTCAGTGTAGGAACTAACCTTAATTCAACTTCCGTTTGTAGCCTAAAATGTGCCACTAACAGGTGCAGAACTATAGGGTTTGAAAGTATGATGTGGAAACACATTGCATTATGGGCCTTGCTGGACTTGGAATCGCTTATTTACATGGCTGATTATAAGAATCTGTGCTTAGGTTTTGTTTTTTCCTTAACAAGTAAGTTGGTATGCTTCTTGTCTGATTAATAGATGTCATCAGTGTTTGAACTTGACAATTACCAAATGTTGAAGTGTTGTAATTGCCATGTGAGATTGCTAATGCTATTACCGTATTTTTCGGACTATAAGTAACAGTTTTTTTCATAGTTTGGCCGGGCTCCAGTGCGACTTATATATGTTTTTTTCCTTCTTTATCATGCATTTTCGGCAGGTGCGACTTATACTCCGAAAAATACGGTAGTAGCATGTCTATGGCAAATCCAATGCAAATTAGCATCAAGCTACAACTTTTTGGAAGAGTGGAGCCTTACTTTACATTGACATTGGCGTGGTTAAGAGGGGGAGGAGTTTATTTACAGCTAGAATTCACCAAGTCAAGTATTTCATATATATATATATATATACACATATATATATATATATATATATATATATATATATATATATATATATATATATATATATATATATATATATATATATATATATATATAAAATAAATACTTGACTTTCAGTGAACTATAAATATATATTTATTTTATTATATAAAATCTCCTGATGATTGAGGGAACCCCCTCATGAAACAGGCCTGTAGAGATGAAGTAGTCTTGTGATTTTTTTTCCCACACATACATATACATATATATATATATATATATATATATATATATATATATATATATATATATATATATATATATATATATATATATATATATATATATACATATATAAATACAAGAAATTCTTTAATTTCAGTGTTCATTTATTTACACATATACTTGTTGAGTTTTATATATATATATATATATATATATATATATATATATATATATATATATATATATATATATATATATATATATATATATATATATATATATATAAGAAATACTTGACTTTCAGTGAATTATAAATATATATTTATTTTATTATATACATACATACATATATAAATACAAGAAATACTTGAATTTCAGTGTTCATTTATTTACACATATACTTGTTGAGTTAAGGGTTGAATTGTCCATCCTTGTTCTATTCTCTGTCACTATTTTTCTAACCATGCTGAACACCCTCTCTGATGATGCATTGCTGTGTGGCACGCACAAAAGTGCTTTCATCAAATGCACTAGATGGCAGTATTGTCCTGTTTAAGAGTGTCACAACATTGCTGTTTACGGCAGACGAACTGCTTTACGGTGGACGAAAACGTGACTGCTGTTGCTGTGTGCTGTTACCGCGCTGGGAGGACGTTAATGAAACTGCCTAACAATAAACCCACATAAGAAACCAAGAACTCGCCCTCGATCATTCTACAGTTATAACGTGATTGGGCAGGCACACCGTTTATATTGTGGGAAAGCGGACTCAGGTCCGCATGGACCTGAGTCCGCCTGAATTTCGGGAGATTTTCGGGAGATAATTTGTCCCGGGAGGTTTTCGGCAGAGGCGCTGAATTTCGGGAGTCTCCCGAAAAATCCGGGAGGGTTGGCAAGTATGCGTCACGTGCAACAAAGGTATGGAAATATAGCATTGTTTGATTTTACATGAATCGATACCCGGTAGTACCGATGGAATTCGGTCGGTGCCTATAAATGTACCCATCCCTACGAGTCGTACGGTTGTTTGCAATCAACTCGGCAGCCATTTTGAAGCCATTTAGCACTTCCACAACATCGGTGGCGTTTTCCGGAACACATGTTATTTCTTTGGTGCTGGGTTGTAATTATTCAGTGTGCAAGGGAAGGATTCCAAAAACACTGACTGTGGTCTGGAGGCCTCAGCCTGGTCCGTCTGCAGCTTCTCCCCGCCATCCACCTCCATGGTGCAGTACACGATCCTGTTGGGGGCCACCGACTTCAGACCCTCGACCTCCACGATCACCACCTGGACACATGTTCACACTTTGTCACAACAAACCAGGCATCCCAACTAGAGACCCACCGATACGTTTTTTTTCAGGGCCGATACCAGTCAAGGAGTCCGATAACGGATATTTGGAGCTGATATTCATTAGGGGTAAAAGTTATTCAAACATGGATATTATATGTTAGTAAACATCTGGACAAGGCTTTAAGTTGTTTTTTTAACATTATTTGTTAGTAAAGGTGGGACCAGTAGCAATAATAAAAAAAATAGATTTTATTTGTAAAAAGCACTTTCCCTTGAGTAAACAACCTCAAAGTGCTACAGTGTATTAAAAATAAAAAAAAATAAAAACTAGAACAGCCTAATAGCTAGAACTAGAATGCATATACCGTATTTTTCGGACTATAAGTCGCAGTTTTTTTTTCATAGTTTGGGTGCGACTTATACTCAGGAGCGACTTATGTGTGAAATTATTAACACATTACCGTAAAATATCAAATAATATTATTTAGCTCATTCACGTAAGAGACTAGACGTATAAGATTTCATGGGATTTAGCGATTAGGAGTGACAGATTGTTTGGTAAACGTATAGCATTTTCTATATGTTATAGTTATTTGAATGACTCTTACCATAATATGTTACGTTAACATACCAGTTGGTTATTTATGCCTCATATAACGTACACTTATTCAGCCTGTTGTTCACTATTCTTTATTTATTTTAAATTGCCTTTCAAATGTCTATTCTTGGTATTGGGTTTTATCAAATAAATTTCCCCAAAAATGCGACTTATACTCCAGTGCGACTTATATATGTTTTTTCCCTTCTTTATTATGCATTTTCGGCCGGTGCGACTTACACCCCGGAGCGACTTATAGTCCGAAAAATTCGGTATCTAAAAAAAGGCTTTTTTAAAAATAAGTTTTTTTAAGCCTTTTTTAAAAGCATCCACAGTCTGTGGTGCCCTCAGGTGGTCAGGGAGAGCGTTCCACAGACTAGGAGCGGCGGAGCAGAAAGCCCAGTCTCCCGTTGTTCGCAGCTTTGTCCTCGGAGGTTAGCCTGTCAACTGGGGTGAGTTTTTCCTTGCCCTAATGTGGGCTTTGTACCGAGGATGTCGTTGTGGCTTGTGCAGCCCTTTGAGACACTTGTGATTTAGGGCTATATAAATAAACATTGATTGATTGATTGAGTGTCTTGTGGAGGATTTGGGGGTGAGTAGTTCTTTGAGGTAGAGGGGGCATTTCCATGGAGGCACTGGTGAGTTAGTAGAGAGACTTTGTATTCAATCCTGAGTGGAACAGGAAGCCAGTGAAGGGATTTGAGAACTGGTGTGATATGGTCATATTTCCGCACTCTCATCAGGATCCTAGCAGCACTATTCTGTATGTATTGCAGCTTCTGGATGTTCTTGCTGGGGATCCCGACAAGAAGTGCGTTGCAGTAGTCTAGCGACATCATGTTTTATGCTGCGCCAACAGTGTGTTTAATTTAGCAGCAAAAAACACCTTTATTACGTGTGTCTAAGACAGGGGTCGGCAACCTTTACCACTCAAAGAGCCATTTTGACCAGTTTCACTAATTAAAGAAAACAATGGGAGCCACAAAAATCTTTTGAAATTTAAAATAAAATAACACTGCATACAAAGTTTTTTTTTGCTTTGTGCTATGTATTAACCAAGGGTCTCAGACACGCGGCCCACACCTTAATATGTAAATTGAATATTAGTGCGGCCCGCGAGTTTTATATGAATGGCGCTTGACAGCGTCATAATTGTCGGCCCTCCCGATTTTTCCGTCAGACTACGAAAATCAGGGCAATTGATCTCTCGGACGTGCCGTGATGGTACAGCATTTAGCGCCCACTACATCCAGCGTGCCGGCCCATACACACGGGCTTTTGCTTGCTCATGTATGTGACAGCAATGCATACTTGGTCAACAACCACACAGGTTACACTGACGGTGGCGGTATAAAAAACTTTAACACTCTTACTAATAATGCGCCACACTGTGAACCCACATCAAACAAGAATGACAAACACATTTCGGGAGAACATCTGCACCGTAACACAACATAAACACAACAGGACAAATACCCAGAATCCCATGCAGCCCTAACTCTTCCGGGCTACATTATACACCCCCGCTACCAAACCCCGCCCACCTCAACCGACGCACGGTGGGGGCGGGGTTTGGTTGTATCAGGGGTGTATAATGTAGCCCGGAAGAGTCAGGGCTGCATGGGATTCTGGGTATTTGTTCTGTTGTGTTTATGTTGTGTTAATGTGCAGATGTTCTCCCGAAATGTGTTTGTCATTCTTGTTTGGTTTTGGTTCAAAGTGTGGCGCATTATTAGTAAGAGTGTTAAAGTTGTTTTATATGGCCACCGTCAGTGTAACCTGTGTGGCTGTTGGCCAAGTATGCCTTGCTGTCGCTTACGTGAGCAAGTACAAGATGCATAAAATACAAGGCTGGACAAGTGCGCATATTGTAGAGGTCGCTAAATGCTGTACTATCATGGCACGCCCTTATTATTGCTGTTAGGGTGAAAATCGGAGAATATAAATCCTGGGAGTTTTCTGCGAGAGGCACCGAAATCCGGAAATCTCCCTGGAAAATCGGGAGGGTCGGCAAGTATGCAGCTGAGCCGCATCAGAGTGATCAAAGAGCCGCATGCGGCTCCGGAGCCGCGGGTTGCCGAACCCTGGTCTAAGAGGAGCATCACCATTTGCATTTCAAAATATACAAATAAAAATATTAGCTTAAATGTTAGCTTTTTTTGCAAATGTAGGTATACACCTCTGTCATAGTTTGGTACTTGATGCATGCCAACGTTAGCATGCAAGTATTTTAAACACATTTTTCAGGGAGACACCGCAGAGTAATAGATCTTGGTCAGTTAGCATTTTAGCATGCTAACATTATTAATGCTAGCTTTTTTAATCTAATTTAGCAGGTGTAGTGGCATATATGTTGGTATTTCACGAATGCAAACTGAAACCATGCTATTGCTAGTAGGGATGTCCGATAATAACGGACTGCCGATATTATCGGCCAATCGGCAAAGCATACTTGCTCAACAGCCATACAGGTCACACTGAGGGTGGCAGTACAAACAACTTTAACACTGTTACAAATATGCGCCACACTGTGAACCCACACCAAACAAGAATGACAAACACATTTTGGGAGAACATCCGCACCGTAACACTTGCTTGAAAGATGCATCTCCTGGATGCACTGGGACACATCATCAGTGATGTATCCTGGATTCATCGGGTGTTTCGGGTCTCGCAACATCAGACACCCTCGTCCAGGCGACCCAGCCGGGGTGATCAAGTCCCTGCTTGTGTCCCAGTAGCAACCCACGGATCTGCCCTTTTCAGCCACAACCACCTCGTGGCTTTCTCTGCCGCTTCACTTGCGGATTGAATGGCCCTCCTTTTGGCCGCCCCTTTGACTCCCAATCGGCCAAGCACTTTACAGAGGGAGCGTCCTGCAAAGCCACGGCAACCAACTTCTATTGGCTCATAGAAAGTCCTCCAGCCCCTGCCCCTACAGTCCTCCACCAGCTCCTGATACTTGGCACGTTTCTTTTCGTTGGCTTCCTCAATCCGCTCCTCCCAAGGCACTGTTAGTTCCAGCATGATGAGGTGTTTTGAAGCCTCTGAGATGATGATCATGTCTGGCCGTAGAGATGTTTTTACAATGTGCTGGGGGAACCTCAGTTGTTTTCCCAGGTCAACGTGTAGCTGCCAATCAGGGGCTGTGTGAAGGAGTCCTGTTATTGTCTTTGGACGTGCACGAGGTCTCTCCCCAGCTTTGATGAAAGAGATTGCCTTCTTTGGCGCATTATGTTGCTTGCTGCTGCTGATGGCTGAGGCTATGCTCTCAGCAACTGCTTTGAGTACCTGGTCATGACGCCAGCGATAGCGACCATCAGCCAGAGACTTTGGGCAACTGCTGAGGAGATGTTCCAAGGAGCCTCTTCCGGAGCAAAGGGAGCAGAAGGGTGTCTCGCTCTTCCCCCAAACATGGAGGTTTGCTGGGCTAGGGAGGGAATCGTAGACTGCTGCCACGAGGAACCGGACGCGGTGGAGGTCTGCCTGCATGATGTTTGACCAGGTGACTTTGCGCTGCAACGTGCCCTCCCATCTTGTCCATGCCCCCTGTTGCCGGAGTCCCACTACCCTGCCCACTCGCTCTTCCTCCAAGCCTGCTCGGACCTCCTCCTGGAGTAGATGTCGTCTGTCTTTGCCCCGGGCCTGGCTGACTTGGGTCTTTGGGAAGTAGCCCAAGCCTGCTCTCCCTGTTGCTATGGCCCCAACCAGTGCCTTTTGTCTAAGACGTGACTCAGCCACCTCCACTGCCTTTTCTGCCTTCCACTTCCTTCCTGTCCTCACTTCAATCCCGGCTGATGACACCTTGCAGTCCCTGGAGTCTCTGTACTGTAGGGCTTCTCTTGTGCGTGCCACCTTGAATTCTTCAGTGAGCCCACTGAAGGGTAGCTGCAGGATGTTGCTTGTCCCGTACAGAGCAGCGCTGTTGAGGCTGCGTGGGAGACCCAGTTGCTGATCTTCCTTTCAAAGGATTCCACTGTTGTTACTGGGACTGCATATACAAGGAGAGGCCACAGGACTCTGGGAAGGATGGAGTACTGGTAGATCCAGGCTTTGAATCTACCAGGTAGGCCAGACTTGTCTACTTTGGTGAGCCACCCTCCAAGCTCTTCAGTAGACTTCTGGATAGCAGCAGAGTCCTTCAGGCTGGAGTCAAAGAGCTTTCCCAAGCTCTTGACTGGTTGCTCCGTGATGGATGGAATGACCGTTCCTGAGATTGAGAATCGGAATTTGTTGACCACCTTCCCCTTCTTCAGCACCATGGACCTTGACTTTGCGGGCTTGAAACTCATCCTGGCCCACCCAATGAGCCTCTCCAATCCCTGCAAGATCCACCTGCTCCCTGGTACTGATGTTGTTGTTATGGTAAGGTCATCCATATAGGCTCTAATGGGGGGCTGTCGAACACCTGATCTGGACAGAGGCCCTCTGCATTCCACCTCAGCAGACTTTACCACCATATTCATCGCCAGTGTAAAAAGGACAACGGAGATGGTGCATCCTGTTATTATTCCCTTCTCAAGGCGATGCCAGGCAGAGGTTATTGACCCAGAAGTGACCCGGAGCCTGAAGTTATTGTAATAATCCAGGATCAAGTCCTTGATCTTGCTGGGAACATGGTGGCGGTGTAGCGCAAGCTCAACTAGCTTGTGTGGGATGGACCCATAGGCGTTAGTCAGGTCCAACCACAACACAGCAAGTTCCCCTCTGCTCTCATGGGCCTCTCTGATGAGCTGTGTGACGACACCGTTGTGCTATAGACAGCCGGGGACTCCAGGAAACCCCCCCTTCTGCACTGAAGTGTCGATGTAGTTGTTCTTGAGGAGAAACTCGGTCAGTCTTCGGGAGACGATGCTGAAGAACACCTTCCCTTCCATACTCAGAAGTGATATAGTCCGAAACTGGTTGATGTTTTTCGAGTCCTCCTCCTTGGGGATCCATACTCCCTCTGCACACCTCCACTGGTTGGCCACTCTCCCCCCTTCGCCAGATCACCTTCAAGGTCTTCCACAGATGCTTGAGAAGCCCTGGACAGCGCTTGTAGATGAGGTAAGGTACACCACTGGGGCCCGGGGAAGATGCTGAGCGGGCTGCCTTGATGACCTCTTCAACCTCCTTCAAACTGGGCTCTGTCAACTGGAACTCTGCCGTTGGTGGCGCAGGGCTGATGAGCGCTCTGTTGGGTCCTAGATCTTGTCCCCTCAGTGGGTCGCTCATGGTATTCTGGAGGAAGCGATTCACTTCCTCTCTTGGGCACTCAAGCCGGCCACTGCGCTTGTCCCCGAGCAGCTGTTTAGCAAACCGAAAGGGGTTGGCAATGAAGACTGCTCGCTTCCTAGCTCTCTCTCTTCCACGCCTCCTGTGCCACTCTGCTCTGCGGAGAGTTGTCAGCTTCTTCCGCAGGATGTTGCGCAGCTCTTCTAAAGGTTGTTTTTCCTCCTCAGAAACTCTCTTGAACTGTTTCCTGAGGGTTCGAAGCTCCTGGCGCAGTCGGTGTACCTTAGTGGCTCTGCGATTCATGGTGTAGGGGGTGGCCTCAGTGTTGCCCTTCTCCATCCGTCCGAATCTTTCTGAGCCATAGCTGACGATGATGGTACTCATTGCCTGGAGCCTGCTGTCGACATCTCCTTTAGCTGTGGCTTGGATGATGTTGGACACGTCCTCATCAAACTGCAGCCACTCGCTCCGTCTGTTTGCTTGGGGCCATTTAATCCGCTGCTGTGGAACTACTCTGCTGGGATTGAGAGACTCCGGTACGTGGAGGGACTGGGATCTGTGGGGTGTCTCCTGTCCGGGCTCCTCCTGCGTCTCACCAGGTCCAGGACCTGTGCGTTGAACCTCGCTCTCCCGCTCCAAACATTTCATTCTGGCCTGATGGATTCTTAAGCCACGTTGATTTTTGCACAGCTTGCCGCAGATACATGTCATACTCGTAGTCAGTTCGTTTGCGGGGTTCATTAACCTTTGGGCCGTCCGATTGGAGATCTCATCCCCCCCCCCCTCTCGGGATCTCCTGGAGGTATTGCTCTGTAGGGTTTTCCGTAGCTTATTTGGGTTCTTTCTCACGAAAGATACAGGCTGAGGTGCTAACCCATACTGTCCCGGGTGCCGTCTTTCCGAGCTGCCAACTGTCTCTCCAGTAGTCGACCAAACTGTTCTTGGTTGCCACCCAGTCTTTCCTAGGAGTCACTGGCTTAGCCAGACTGAAACTTGAAAGATACATCTCCTGGATGCACTGGGACACATCATCAGTGATGTATCCTAAACACATTTCGGGAGAACATCCGCACCGTAACACAACATAAACACAACAGAACAAATACCCAGAACCCCTTGCAGCACTAACTCTTCCGGGACGCTACAATATACATCCCCCCCACCTCAACCCAGCCTCAACTATAATTTACATGAAGGAGCCGACAATTAAATGGTAATGGTAAATGGGTTATACTTGTACAGCGCTTTTCTACCTTCAAGGTTCTCAAAGCGCTTTGACACTATTTCCACATTCACCCATTCACACGTTCACACACTGATGGCGGGAGCTGCCGTGCAAGGCCCTAACCACGACTCATCAGGAGCAAGGGTGACGTGTCTCGCTCAAGGACACAACGGACGTGACAAGGTTGGTAGAAGGTGGGGATTGAACCAGGAACCCTCAGGTTGCTGGCACGGCCACTCTCCCAACTGCGCCACGCCGTCCCCAAATTGTTTTTATTTAAATGTTCACAATCTTTCAGGGTTCCTCACGAGGAAACCTTACAATGTATTAAATCCATAAAGCAGATGGGATTTGGGTAGCCAAACTGAAATACTAAAAGTTAGCACGGTGGCCAGAGAACACAAAATATGAGCAACATTAGCTAAAAAAAATAGAGATTTTTTGCCGGTATCCGATATTCCGATATTGTCCAACTCTTAATTACCGATTCCGATATCAACCGATACCGATATATACAGTCGTGGAATGAACACATTATTATGTCTAATTTTGTTGTGATGCCCCGCTGGATGCATTAAACAATGTAAAAAGGTTTTCCAAAATAAATCAACTCAAGTTATGGGAAAAAAATGCCAACATGGCACTGCCATATTTATTATTGAAGTCACAAAGTGCATTGTTTTCTTTAACATGCCTCAAAACAGCAGCTTGGAATGTGGGACATGCTCTCCCTGAGAGAGCATGAGGAGGTTGAGGTGGGCGGGGTTGGGGGGGGGCGAGGTTTGGGGGGTAGGTGTTAGCGGGGGGTGTATACTGTAGCGTCCCGGAAGAGTTAGTGCTGCAAGGGGTTCTGGGTATTTGTTCTGTTGCGTTTATGTTGTGTTACGGTGCGGATGTTCTCCCGAAATGTGTTTGTCATTCTTGTTTGGTGTGGGTTCACAGTGTGGCGCATATTTGTAAGAGTGTTAAAGTTGTTTATACGCCAACCCTCAGTGTGACCTGTATGGCTGTTGACCAAGTATGAATTGCATTCACTAGTGTGTATGAAAAGTGTTGCGTTTGGACCAGTTGTTCCTCCCAGGGAATTCAAGTTGCTGGTCACTCCCAAGCTCTTTTATGACACGTAAAGCTGAGTAGAAGAACCACCAGAGACAGAATAGGTATTTTGTAATTTTATTTCCAAAGCCTTTGGAAATAAACTTGAGACCAAATCCCGTACAGAAGCGCTCACTCGCACAGCTAAATTGATCTAACTTTTCATACGGCAAAACTTCTTCTTTTTATCTCGTCTCTCTTGCCCCCACCCTAATTGTCCCTCTTACTCCACAGCTGGGCAAAGAGAAAGATAAGAGAAATAATTTATGACCACTACCCCTTTCTCCCCGCTCACTCCAGGTCCCTTTTGTTTATTATCTATAGTCGGTTTTAGACGAGAAACAGAAAAGATCTCCCCCCTTCGCATTCTCAAAAGTTGGCACATAGTACTTGCAGACAACCAAAAGATAACAAATAAAGAACACTAGCTGTTTTGTACTATGACTATGGTTTAAAAGAAGTAACACACAAATATGGATATATGTAATTATCTGCCTCCGTCAAAAACCGTAGATATTATGTGATTGGACGCAAAGGCAGTGCCTTTAAGGTTTATTGGCGCTCTGTACTTCTCCCTACGTCCGTGTACACAGCGGCCTTTTAAAAAGTCATAAATGTATCTTTTTGAAACCGATAATTTTAAAACCGATACCGATAATTTCCGATATTACATTTTAAAGCATTTATCGGCCGATAATATCTGCAGTCCGATATTATCGGATATCCCTACTCTCAGTGCTGCTGGAGTGATCACAAACTGGAGTACCATCTCATGGCACCGTTGGATTTTATGTGAATCGAATAGGACTGGCGTAATTCAATAGGTGCCAAAAAAGGACAGGATTGGGTCCCTAGTTTGGACCAGTGAAATTCTGGTATGGCGCCAAAACAAACACGAGTTCACCTCCAGCGTGAAGGACAGCAACACGTCCGACTTGGACAGCACGTCCGCTTCGTCGCCCAGTTCCAAGAAGGAGTTGTTCATGGACGAGCGCTTGAGCTTCTGCTTGAAGTCGGGTCCTCCTTTGGCCACGGGAAGACTCTCCAGGTTGCCCATCAGCAGGTTGATGGAGGACCGCAGCTCCTCCACGTAGAGGACATCCATGTCGGCGGACACGAACTTGGGGTATCTCCTCTCCTGCAGGACAAACAGCCGCCACTCTTGCAAGCGACTACAAAGAACTTTCTCGGAAGTACCGGCAGATTCTCACCCTGGCGATCTTCTCCACCAGCTGCAGTCGTCCGTCCAGCTCTCTGCGGATCTGAGCCGCCTGCTCGTCCACGTTGTCCAGCTGCCGTTCAGACAAGGCAAAGTTAGACACAGCCGATCAATAATCCAATCAAGAAGCAGAACTGATTGATCAATCAGTGTGTGACTGTCAGGTTCAAACACTGATGACATCTATTAAACAAGACAAGAGGCAAAGAATCAAACAGAGGCAGAATTCAATTTGGACTCAATATTGAGGAGAAAACGTGTCGACCTGTAACCTCTTACAGTGTCACCCACGCTCTGCCAAAAGATTGCACTCCTTCTTTATTTGACTTTCTCCCCCCACCTGACCACAGTTGCTTCCAGAGGGAAGTGGGTCGTAAACAGCGTTGCCTTTGGTTACCGAACAGTTCAAAAGAAGAGGTCGTAAAATAGTTCAAAAAGAGTTCCATAAAATAGTTAAAAAATGGTTCGTAAAATACTTCAAAAAAGAGTCCGTCTGGAAATTGGGCAGATCCTGCCATCTGTCCGCTTTGAAGTCACAATGGAGTTTTACGAGCCTTCCTCCTGGTAGGCCCCAAAGACAGCTCCCGTCCCCCTGCCAGGAACTCAATGTAATACAAAGATTTTGTGATAATTTAGAAACAATTATTCTAACAGTTACATTGCTAATTGACTGATAGGAGGGAACAAAGGTGTGAGCTGCACTTCCACTCACCACCACTTTAGTGCTTTGAACCATAGTAGAAGTGCAGTTCTGTCTTTTAGACGTCCATAGCGTTTCTACTCACATGGATTCTTCATTCATCGCTCCAAGCAACGTTTGTAAGTTTTACAATATAACTAAAACAATTCCTACTTACTAAACAGTCCCATGTGTGATGTCTGTAGGAGTGTTTCCATGCATTTTAGTATGTGCTATTATGTAATCAATCTAGCGTCATTAGCATTAGCTAATATTGCTAACACGTTTACGAGTGTCTATATTAGTATTATTAACTTACAATGGCATTCTTTTTGTATTGTTTCAGTTTCACAAATTCCTCAGTAAATTCATCAAAACGTCACCGTGTAGTTATCGAGTCTGTTTAGCTGATTGGAGAGCTAGCTTCCGCTAGCTTCCCCAAATTGCAACATTACCAAGAGGTAGTTTGGCTGGGTCAGGTACCGTAAGCATGTCACCGTTGGATTTTACGTTGACCGGCGGGATTAGGTCGGTGCCAACGAAGTACCGGATCCCAGTACCCAACTTTAAGTGTACTGACTTTAGGAACCATGGTCTCATCTAGTGGCCAATATTACTGTAGTATTTGCATGTTTTATTTAGCCCGTTTTTATCCTTGAAAATGCATATTTAAGGCCAAAAATTCAATGAATAAAAACAAATTGGAAGAATAAAAAAATCTGCATTGGAGTGAAGCGTGATGTGACGAAGTACGACATGGCCAGGAAGCAACCTGCGTGTTGTGCAGGATGCATATATGTTTAAGAGTTCTTTCTTTTTACATAGCCATGACTAGAGTAGCTAGTATTTTTCCTTTGTATATTCTGCCAGTCTCTCTTTGTCTTCAGATTGTCTGTTTAGTGTCTTAAACCATCAGGAATGTGAAACCAAACCCCCAAATCTTCCTTATCAGTGTTGCGAGGGGGGGGGGGCTTTCTTTGTGTGCAAGAAGTTGGCTTTTCCGCTTGAATGTCAGATCAACTATAGTAGCCGATATGAATGTATTGGTTAAACTGATCTCCTAAAGCTTTAGTAAAACTTGAAAATATTCCAATTCTGTCTTGATGGTCCTTTTTACTCAGCATATACAGGTAAAAGCCAGTAAATTAGAATATTTTGAAAAACTTGATTTATTTCAGTAATTGCATTCAAAAGGTGTAACTTGTACATTATATTTATTCATTGCACACAGACTGATGCATTCAAATGTTTATTTCATTTAATTTTGATGATTTGAAGTGGCAACAAATGAAAATCCAAAATTCCGTGTGTCACAAAATTAGAATATTACTTAAGGCTAATACAAAAAAGGGATTTTTAGAAATGTTGGCCAACTGAAAAGTATGAAAATGAAAAATATGAGCATGTACAATACTCAATACTTGGTTGGAGCTCCTTTTGCCTCAATTACTGCGTTAATGCGGCGTGGCATGGAGTCGATGAGTTTCTGGCACTGCTCAGGTGTTATGAGAGCCCAGGTTGCTCTGATAGTGGCCTTCAACTCTTCTGCGTTTTTGGGTCTGGCATTCTGCATCTTCCTTTTCACAATACCCCACAGATTTTCTATGGGGCTAAGGTCAGGGGAGTTGGCGGGCCAATTTAGAACAGAAATACCATGGTCCGTAAACCAGGCACGGGTAGATTTTGCGCTGTGTGCAGGCGCCAAGTCCTGTTGGAACTTGAAATCTCCATCTCCATAGAGCAGGTCAGCAGCAGGAAGCATGAAGTGCTCTAAAACTTGCTGGTAGACGGCTGCGTTGACCCTGGATCTCAGGAAACAGAGTGGACCGACACCAGCAGATGACATGGCACCCCAAACCATCACTGATGGTGGAAACTTTACACTAGACTTCAGGCAACGTGGATCCTGTGCCTCTCCTGTCTTCCTCCAGACTCTGGGACCTCGATTTCCAAAGGAAATGCAAAATGTGCATGGTTGGGTGATGGTTTGGGGTGCCATGTCATCTGCTGGTGTCGGTCCACTCTGTTTCCTGAGATCCAGGGTCAACGCAGCCGTCTACCAGCAAGTTTTAGAGCACTTCATGCTTCCTGCTGCTGACCTGCTCTATGGAGATGGAGATTTCAAGTTCCAACAGGGCTTGGCGCCTGCACACAGCGCAAAATCTACCCGTGCCTCGTTTACGGACCATGGTATTTCTGTTCTAAATTGGCCCGCCAACTCCCCTGACCTTAGCCCCATAGAAAATCTGTGGGGTATTGTGAAAAGGAAGATGCAGAATGCCAGACCCAAAAACGCAGAAGAGTTGAAGGCCACTATCAGAGCAACCCAGGCTCTCATAACACCTGAGCAGTGCCAGAAACTCATCGACTCCATGCCACGCCGCATTAACGCAGTAATTGAGGCAAAAGGAGCTCCAACCAAGTATTGAGTATTGTACATGCTCATATTTTTCATTTTCATACTTTTCAGTTGGCCAACATTTCTAAAAATCCCTTTTTTGTATTAGCCTTAAGTAATATTCTAATTTTGTGACACACGGAATTTTGGATTTTCATTTGTTGCCACTTCAAATCATCAAAATTAAATGAAATAAACATTTGAATGCATCAGTCTGTGTGCAATGAATAAATATAAAGTACAAGTTACACCTTTTGAATGCAATTACTGAAATAAATCAAGTTTTTCAAAATATTCTAATTTACTGGCTTTTACCTGTATGTCATCGAAAGAACTTGGGATTGACAAGTAACTTAGATTCCCTGGGAGGAAGAACTGGTCGACGCAACAGTGTGTAAAGAGAGAGCTCAAAGATGTTGACACGCTAATGTTTTGGCACAATCACAGTAAACAATTGCATTGCTTTATTGATTCTAAAATATTATAATTGTAATTTAGTGGTAAAAAAAAATTACTTTTGGAAATGAGCTATTGTTATTTCAAGGGAGATGGCAGGCACTCCTAAATGTTTCCTCTCCGTCACTTAGTACGCGAAGAAAGTGCAATGATCGATGTGCCCAACATGTTTCAAGTGTTATGCAGGATTGACTTCCACAAAGGGACGACTTGTCGGAGCTGAAAGCAGACGCTGACTGTGCGGTTTCCTGATGAACAGTGTGATATCACGAGCACGCTGTGATGAGCGCTGGAGCCCTCACAGCAGACGACAAAAGAAAAGTGTTAAAATTAGCTCTCGTTAAAAATACTCGGTCAGGAAAATGAAGGCATTTTGGTCTGATGATGAACGAGCTGTGTTATTCATTCATTTACTTGCTCAACAAAAAATGTCATTTTAATTGAGTCCTGTTATTTTTTTTTTTAAGATTCTTTTGCACATTTTAAGTATCTGACATTTTAGTAGACACATGACTAAAGATACACAAACCGCACCAACAGAGTCAGACCAAACATCCAGTTAGTCCCAAGAAAAGTCATTTGGACCTGGATGTCAGTTTAAACTCCACTTTTTTTTGCAGGGTACACAAAAACTACTTCCACAGAATAAAAATTAAGGATAAGCAAGAAGAAAATGACTTTTTGTGAACATAAGCAATGACTTCTAGGATTAAAATGAGCTCTGCTTCTTCCTGCTTCTTTTCGGACATGTTAGAGTGTGAAACTGAAAACGTATAAACTCGGGTAGTCAAAAATTGGTATTTTAAAATGAATCGCAATTCTTAATTGTAAGGCTTTTTAATCAATCAAAAAAAAGTTTTTTTATTTTATTTTTTAACATGTCCTGTCCAGACACTTAGACACATCATATTGTTGATGTACACATCAGTAGCCATTACATCAATGTTAATATGTGCACAGCATTTACTTCAATGACCAAATCCAGACAACCTTCCCTAGTCATGGTGCAGAAAAAACTATTTCAACCAGCACAAAAATTCAACAAACATGGTCTCACATAACACAACCTGCTCATTGAACTTGGTGGATATTATAAAAAAAACGTCAAAAATTAGCATACAAAAAAATCAAAACTACACCCATGTAAATCCATTACAAGGGATGATGGTAAAAATGCAAAACATTCTCTCCACACTTGTCCATGTTTGGCACATTTTAGCTGCTTGGTATTTATGATTGATTAAAAAACTTTAAAGGAGGTCGTCACGGAAGTAAACAAGGCAGGAGTCAAACTTTCCCATACTCTTAATAACCATTAATTATATATAATTGCACATAATATGGAATCATATACATAACAGTACAGGCCAAAAGTTTGGACACACCTTCTCATTTCAATGCGTTTTCTTTATTTTCATGACTATTTACATCGTAGATTGTCACTGAAGGCATCGAAACTATGACACATGTGAAGTGAAAACCCTTTCAGGTGACTACCTCTTGAAGCTCATTGAGAGAATGTGAATGTGAATGTGCAAAACAGTAATCAGAGCAAAGGGTGGCTATTTTGAAGAAACTAGAATATAAAACATGTTTTCAGTTATTTCGCCTTTTTTTTGTTAAGTACAAAACCCCAAACCAGTGAAGTTGGCACGTTGTGTAAATGGTAAATAAAAACAAAATACAATTTTCAACCTATATTAAATTGAATAGACGGCAAAGACAAGATATTTAATGTTCAAACTGGAAAACTTTGTTATTTTTTGCAAATATTAGCTCATTTGGAATTTGATGCCTGCAACATGTTGGCACAAAAGCTGGCACAAGTGGCAAAAAAGACTGATAAAGTTGAGGAATGCTCATCAAACACTTATTTGGAACATCCCACAGGTGAACAGGCTAATTGGGAACAGGTGGGTGCCATGATTGGGTATAAAAGCAGCTTCCATGAAATTCACAAACAAGGATGGGGCGAGGGTCACCACTTAGTGAACAAATGCACACGTGCATTGCAAATGCAGAATGATCTTTTTCAACAGGGAAAAATTAATCACGCATGTTCACATAATTAGTTTTGATATTAGTGTGCCGAGCGAGAGTAGGTCAGGTGACCTGGTGAGCCATCTTTGAACTGGAAGCACAC
This sequence comes from Nerophis lumbriciformis, assembly GCF_033978685.3. NCBI lineage: Eukaryota > Metazoa > Chordata > Actinopteri > Syngnathiformes > Syngnathidae > Nerophis > Nerophis lumbriciformis. The sequence goes on from NC_084576.2 coordinate 24,128,664, forward strand.
TGGAACCTTTTTACACATCTTTTTACGCAGCCCACATCTGTATTGATGTGGGCTGGTCTCCTGAAGCTTCAGTAAAACTTGTTAATATTCCTGTACTGTCTTGATGGTCCTTCTTACTCTGCAAATTGTCCAACAGTTTAAGAACAACATTTCTCAACGAACTATTGCAAGGAATTTAGGGATTTCACCATCTACGGTCCGTAATATCATCAAAATGTTCAGAGAATCTGGAGAAATCACTGCACGTAAGCGGAAATGCCCGTGACCTTGGATCCTTCAGGCGGTACTGCATCAAAAAGCGACATCAATGTGTAAAGGATATCTACACATGGGCTAAGGAACACTTCAGAAAACCAGTCAGTAACTACATTTAGTTGCTACATCTGTAAGTGCAAGTTAAAACTCTACTAAGCAAAGCGAACGCCATTTATCAACAACACCCAGAAACGCCGAGCAGAATATTAAATTGAATATAAGTTGAAAAAGATTTGCAAATCATTGTATTCTGTTTTTATTTACGAATTACACAACGTGCCAACTTCACTGGATTTGGGTTTTGTACATAACTCCACATGTGTTCATTCATAATTTTGATGCCTTCAGTCTACAATCTACAAGGTAAATAGTCATGGAAATAAAGAAAATCCATTGAATGAGAAGGTGTGTCCAAACTTTTGGCCTGTACTGTATATATTGCATTAACCCGAATGTAAGAAAGCCTTTTCCTCTCTAGAAATAGTCTGAAGGTGTCTTGAAAAACACAGAGAAAAGAAAGTGACTTGAAATTTTGAATGGTGCATAAAAACAATCATGTTAGACCCATCCTTCCAAAGAAGTGTCGCTCATTTCAGCAAACTGACGATGGATGTGTGACGGCAGAAGGTTGCTACAGTTTGGAAGAATAAATCAGCACAAGGTGCACTGTCACTGTTATTTATCCTCCAAGTCCAAGTGACTGGAACACCTGGACGCCCCCCAACAAGACCACCTGCTCGGCCCTCCCACCTCTCAGCCTCATTAGACACAGGCATTGGTCCTGGTTGGAGGACAATACTAATTAGGAAATATGACTTATGAGCAACTGTGGCCCTTCTTTTGTCATTTGTGCATACTTGCCAACCTTGAGACCTCCGAATTCGGGAGATATATATATTTATATATATATATATATATAAATGATCAGTTCATGAATGAGTATATCCGTGCGACCACCGTGTTCAATAAATGGAGAAGTCTGATCTACAAAATGTGCAGGCAGCATACCCCTTCCCCTTCGAGCTGTCCTGGATGAACTGAAATTATTTGTTCCAATCATTTTAGAACTTGCAAGCGTACTTCGTCGTCGCCATGTCTCTTCTTCGTTCTTCTGCTTAGTCTCTGTTATGTTTTTGGACATTACTACTTGCCGTAGTTTTGAAGCAATGCATGATGGGAATCCGGGTGTCGTGTGTCAGTGTATTAACGTGCCGGCTGGAATAAACACACGCTGAGAAATAGCTCCGTGCCTGCCTACTTTATGGGTTATAGATAAACATACTTGCCAACCTTGAGACCTCCGATTTCGGGAGGTGGGGTGCGGGGGGCGTGGTGGGGCGTGGTTAAGAGGGGAGGAGTATATTGACAGCTAGAATTCACCAAGTCAAGTATTTCATACATACATACATACATATATATATATATATATATATATATATATATATATATATATATATATATATATATATATATATATATATATATATACATACATAAAATGCTAAATTTGTTGATAAACAAGCAATTATTTTAATAATTAAATATGGTCATTTTAAATGAATTATGATCATTTAAAATTAATTATTTCAAATATGTTTATTTTAATGTATAATTCTATGGCTGGATGTAATAAGGAGTCAGAAAAAATACAAATAAAAATACAATTAATTTTGATGTTTTTAGCAAAATATAGCAAAAATGTATTTCGTTTTATTTTTTTTAAATTAATAAATATATTTATTTAATATAAGTAAGATAAACATAATAATACAATTTATCTCTAGTCTGGATGATTTAGTTCTTGTCACCCTGTTGTCCTCCCGTCTGAAAAAAGGCTGTCCTCACTCAGGTCCGCATGGAGCTGGAGGAGGCGTGGCCTCCAGCTCCGGCTGAAAATCGGGAGATTTTCGGGAGAATATTTGTCCCGGGAGGTTTTTGGGAGAGGCGCTGAATTTCGGGAGTCTCCCGGAAAATTCGGGAGGGTTGGCAAGTATGTAGATAAACCTATGGATAACGGAGACATATATAATAGTCTCCTTTTCAGATGAGAGAGGACGCTAAAGGCAGTGCTTTTAAGACACGCCCACAATATTGTTGTCCGGGTGGAAATCGGGAGAAATTCGGGAGAATGGTTGCCCCGGGAGATTTTCGGGAGGGGCACTGAAATTCGGCAGTCTCCCGGGAAAATCGGGAGGGTTGGCAAGTATGTTTGTGAGCAGCTAACAATGGTAGCACACAGCAGGGGTCTCAACTCGCATAGCTCTTGAGCTACTTTGGCAAAAAAGGTGAGATACAACTCACTAAGGACGGGAACGGTCTATCAGTTGATTGGTAAGCTTTAAATACTGGCAGAAAGTTGAGGTATGAACCTCTACACCACTAGTTGGCGTAGTGAATGTCACGGTGAATAAGATTCGACCAAAAACATGTGTTTTTCAACCACTGTGCCGCGGTGAGATACAGTCTGGTGTGCCGTGGGAGAATATCTAATTTCACCTATTTGGGTTAAAAATATTTTTTGCAAACCAGTAATTATAGTCTGCAAATGATGTGTTGTTGTTGAGTGTCGGTGCTGTCTACCGCTCGGCAGAGTAACTATGTTATACTCTTTCATATCAACAGGTGGCAGCAGGTAGCTAATTGCTTTGTAGATGTCGGAAACAGCGGGAGGCAGTGTGCATGTAAAAAGGTGTCTAATGCTTACACCAAAAATAAACAAAAGGTGAGTGCCCCTAAGAAAAGGCATTGAAGCTTAGGGAAGGCTATGCAGAACAAAACTAAAACTGAACTGGCTACTAAGTAAACAAAAACAGAATGCTGGACGACAGCAAAGACTTACTGTGGAGCAAAGACGGCGTCCACAATGTACATCCGAACATGACATGACGATCAACAATGTCCCCACAAAGAATGATAAAAACAACTGAAATATTCTTGATTGCTAAAACAAAGTGGATGTGGGAAATATCGCTCGAAAGGAAGACATGAAACTGCTACAGGAAAATACCAAAAAAAGAGAAATAAACACCAAAATAGGAGCGCAAGACAAGAACTAAAACACTACACACAGGAAAACAGCAAAAAACTCAAAATAAGTCACAGTGTGATGTGAAAGGTCATGACCAGTACACCTACTTTGAGACAAGAGCTATATTGATGCATACTTTGTTATGGTTTAAAGTCATATCCAACAATTGCGACAACGACGTATTACTGTCAACTGAGTTTTGATTTTTAATGATTTCTGCTGGTGGTGTGCCTCCGCATTTTTTCAACAGAAAAAATGTGCCTTGGCTCAAAAAAGGTTGGAAAACACTGGTTTAATGCATCCAGCGGGGCATCACAACAAAATTAGGCATAATAATGTGTTAATTCCACCACTGTATGTATCGGTATCGGTTGATATTGGAATCGGTAATTAAGAGTTGGACAATATCGGAATATCGGCAAAAAAGCCATTATCGGACATCGCTAGCTCAAACAAAACAATTCTTACTTACTGAAGCGTCCCATGTGTGACGTCTGTAGGAGTGTTTTCATGCATATTTGTATGTGCTATCGTAATGTAATCAACTTAGTTTCGTTAGCATTAGCTGATACGCTAACACGTTTACAACAATTTAAGTATGTAAAATAAACATTTACAAAATCTTTCGTACCGATATATATATCTGCGGCTAATAGTCCAATGCGGTGAATATAGTAAACATTTTTATTTCTTCTAAAATTTGTTGGGTGTTGCCTAAATACCGGTGCGCTCTATAGCCAGGATATTTTATTCATTTAAATATTTATCAATAAAATATTTTCAAGGTAGGAGCTGCGTCACGGAAATGATTAAATCTGGTATAGCGAGATGTTACTGTACTTTTAAATGCGTGTTAAAAATGTGCTTCCCGTTTTGTGCCTTGAACCGGAAGTAAAACCGTCCACAGCGTTTCAGCTCGAATGGATTCTTCATTCATCGCTGCAAGCAACGTTTGTAAGTTTTACAATATAACTAAAACTATTATTTCTTACTGAAGCGTCCCATGTGAAAAAAAAACAAAAAACAAACGTTTTTTGGAAAATTATGACTGGTTTTAGACTCGACTGAATAAGAATCGCGATTCAGGTGTGAATCGATTTATCTACATTGGTTCATAAAAGTACATTACTAGTTAGTGCTACATTATATTGTACAATATTTATTATGAAAAGTTTTCCCCTTTAAAAAAAACGTTACATGTTACCATGTTTACCATGAATTGATAACTTAAACAAGTTGAAAAACTTATTCGGGTGTTACCCGAATAAGTTTTTCAACTTGTGTCAACTTGTGTCAACTTGTGTCAACTTGTGTCAACTTGTGTCGTTGTGCCGTTGTGTCCTTGGGCGGGACACTTCACCCTTTGCCCCCGGTGCCACTCACACCGGTGAATTGAATGATGAATGATAGGTGGTGGTCGGAGGGGCCGTTGGCGCAAATTGCAGCCACGCTTCCGTCAGTCTACCCCAGGGCAGCTGTGGCTATGAAAGTAGCTTACCACCACCAGGTGTGAACGATTGATGGGTGCTACATGTAAAGCGACTTTGGGTACTTAGAAAAGCGCTATATAAATCCCAGTTATTTTTACCATTTAGTGGTCAATTGTACGGAATATGTACTGTACTGTGCAATCTACTAATAAAAGTTTCAAACAATCAAAAAATTTTAATGTTTTGAGAGTATAGACAGATTAAACTGATTAAATTCAAACTTTATGAGCTAGTTTTACAACCGTTTACCCCAGAGTCATATAACTGGGTACGTGAAACTTGGAATCTGATAGCATGCTAACATTAAAGTGCTAACTTTTTTTTTTGTGCTAAATTTACTCTTTGTTTTCCTCTAATTCCCCACCTATACATCTTAGAGTCATATAACTTGGTATGTGACACAAGCTAAATATTATCATGCTCACGTTAGCTTGCTAGCATGCTAACATTAGCATACTAACCTTTTGGGCTAGTTTTGCAGCCGTTTAACCCAGAGTCATATAACTTGGTCCGTGAAACTTGGAATCTGTTAGCATGCTAACATTAAAGTGCTAACTTTTTTTTTGTGCTAAATTTACTCTTTTTTCCTCTAATTCCCCAGCTATACATCTTAGAGTCATATAACTTGGTATGTGACACAAGCTAAATATTATCATGCTAACATTAGCATACCAACCTTTTGGGCTAGTTTTGCAGCCGTTTAACCCAGAGTCATATAACTTGGTACGTGAAACTTGGAATCTGTTAGCATGCTAACATTAAAGTGCTAACTTTTTTTTTGTGCTAAATTTACTCTTTTTTTTCTCTAATTCCCCAGCTATACAGCTTAGAGTCATATAACTTGGTATGTGACACAAGCTAAATATTATCATGCTCACGTTAGCTTGCTAGCATGCTAACATTAGCATACTAACCTTTTGGGCTAGTTTTGCAGCTGTTTAACCCAGAGTCATATAACTTGGTATGTGACACTTGTTACCTGTAAACATGCAAACGATAGCATGCTAACTTAAGCATGCTAACTTTTTCATCCAATTTTACACTTTCTTTTTTCAATTTCCGCAGCCATACACCTTTGAGTCTTATAACTTGGTATATGAAACATGCTGACTGTTATCATGCTATCATTAGCATTTTTATGTAAACATGCTACTGTTTTAGGCTAGCTCTGTGGCTCGTTTTGTAGAGTTACACCTAAAACTCACGGATTCAGACACTCGGCAGCATCTAATAAGTACGGCGGCTTCCGGCGAGCCACGGCCAGAAGTCCAGGGCACAGATAGCAGGCCCATCAAAATTTTCTAGTGTTGTATTATTGTACAATTTTTATTATGTAAAAGTTTTGCCTTTTAAAAAAAAACGTTACATGTTAAAATTGTGATGTTTTGGGGGTACAAACTGATTAAATTCATTTTAATGGGTGATGCCGTTTTCTTTTAGGTATGAGCTGCGTCACAAAACTCATTATCCCGAGGTACTGCAGTATTTCTACGACTGGCAGCGTTTCAATGGCGATAGGCGTGTGAATAAAGAGGTGAAGAAGTCGTAATTGGGACGTGAGGCAGAAGAGAAAGAGATCTAATTAAATGTTTTCCAAACTCATAAAAGCTGATAAACGATACTTTGCTGGCTTTTACTGCATACAAAAGCTTCACCTGCATCATCAGCAGCTTGAGAAAAACAAGTGCACATTTATGCCTCTGTTAAAATACGAGCGGTGAAGTCGTTTGGGTTTTGCGCAAAGAACTTGACGGGAACCGGCAAGTTTACAGTCGCGGGGGCTCGGCGCACCGATTGGTTGCTTGGCAACAAGAATGTTTAGTAGCTTGTGAATGTAAACATGTCAACACTGTAACCTTCCCTTACATCACTCTCATCCATGGAAGAAATAAAACTGATGAGCATCCGCACCACTAGTTGGCGTAGTTAAAGTCACAGTGAATCCCGTCAGATCCGAAGGAAACATCGGGTTTTATTGGCTAGCGTTAGCTTGTAGCTAGTTGTTTGTACTACATTCTATTGTATTCCTTTTCCTTATCCTAAAGTTAGTTTTTCTTTTTAAAAGGCATGTTACATGTTTAAAATTGTAATATTTTGGGGGGCCAGGCGGCAGTTAAATTGATTTTACTGTATTTTCCACTACATTTTTCCCAAGCTTTGAACCCTGCGGCTAATTTATGGGTTCTTCTTCACTCGCGGCCATAATGGAGTTTTCGTGTAACGCAGACAGAGAGACTGAAAAGGTGTGTGGCGCCACCTTTTGGACGGGTTCGCTCACTGCAGGTGCTACGGGTTGAAAATATGCTTCCTGTTTCGTGCCTTGAACAAGAAGTACAACCGTCCATAGCATTTCAGCTCGAATGGATTCTTCATTCACCACTCCAAGCAACGTTTGTAAGTTTTACAATATAACTAAAACAATTCTTACTTACTAAACCGTCCCATGTGTGACGTCTGTAGGAGTGTTTTCATGCATATTTGTACGTGCTGTTGAAATGCAATCAAGCTAGCATCTATAGCATTAGCCAATTTGCTTACACGTTTACAACAATTTAGGTATGTAAATAAACATTTACAAAATCTTTCGTACCGGTATATACAGCATACTTGCCAACCCTCCCGGATTTTCCGGGAGACTCCCGAAATTCAGCGCCTCTCCCGAAAACCTCCCGGGACAAATTTTCTCCCGAAAATCTCCCGAAATTCAGGCGTAGCTGGAGGCCACGCCCCCTCCAGCTCCATGCGGACCTGAGTCCGCTTTCCCACAATATAAAGAACGTCTACAGTAAAGCAGTCCGTCTGCCGTAAACAGCAATGTTGTGACACTCTTAAACAGGACAATACTGCCATCTAGTGCATTTGATGAAAGCACTTTTGTGCGTGCCACACAGCAATGCATAATGAGAGAGGGTGTTCAGCATGGTTAGAAAGATAGTGACAGAGAATAGAACAAGGATGGACAATTCAACCCTTAACTCAGCAATGAGTAGATGAGTGTTATGTGTGTGTATATGTGTAAATAAATGAACACTGAAATTCAAGTATTTCTTTTATTTATATACATATATATATATATATATATATATATATACATATATATATATATATATATATATATATATATATATATATATATGTATATATATATATCCATTCTTCCATTTACTACCGCTTATTCCCTTCGGGGTCGCGGGATATATATATATATATATATATATATATATATATATATATATATATATATATATATATATATATATATATATATATATATATATATATATATATATATATATATATATATATATATATATATGAAATACTTGACTTGGTGAATTTTAGCTGTAAATATACTCCTCCCCTCTTAACCACGCCCCCCGCACCCACCCCCCACCTCCCGAAATTGGAGGTCTCAAGGTTGGCAAGTATGATATACAGTTATGCTCATAAGTTTACGTACCCTGGGAGAATTTATGATTTCTTGGCCATTCTTCAGAGAATATGAATGATAACACAAAAACCTTTCTTTCACTCATGATTAATGGTTGTGTGAAGCTATTTATTGGCAAACAACTGTGTTTACTCTTTTTAAATCAAAATGACAAAAGAAAGTACAAAGAAAAATCCATAAATAACTTCAGCTTATATACAGGACTCTCTGAAAAATTGTGGTGTGGCTGTTTCAAGATGCCCAATAAGGAGGCACTTGAAGAAAAATGGGCTGCATGGTCGAGTCACCAGAAGAAAGCCATTTCTGCGCAAATGTCACAAAGTATCCCGCTTACATTACACCAAACAGCATAGAGACAAGCCTCAAAACTTTTGGAACTAAGTAATTTGGAGTGATGAGACCAAAATTGAACTTTTTGCCCCTCGACCATGCAGCCCATTTTTCTTCAAGTGCCTCCTTATTGTGCATCTTGAAACAGCCACACCACAATTTTTCAGAGAGTCCTGTATTTCAGCTGAAGTTATTTGTGGATATTTCTTTGCATCTCGAACAATTTTCCTGGCAGTTGTGGCTGAAATCCTTGCTGGTCTACCTGAATCCCTCATTTTCCACTTCTTAATCAGCGTTTGAACACTGCTGATTGGCATTCTCAATTCCTTGGATATCTTTTTGTACCCCTTTCCTGTTTTATGCAGTTCAATTGCCTTTTCTCGCAGATCCTTTGACAATTATTTTGCCTTCCCCATGACTCAGAATCCAGAAACACTGGATGAAAGATGCAATGGTCTGTCAGAAGCCCAGAAATTCACTGACCTTTTATACACATTAATTACAAACAAACAGATCACAGGTGAGGATTGGAACCTTGATTAGCCATTCAAACCTGTTTGTGTCAACTTTTGTGCATGTTATCAGATCAAAGTCACTGGGGTATGTAAACTTTTGATCAGAGTCATTTGGGTACTTTCTTTTGTCATTTTGATTTAAAGAGAGTAAAAACAGTTGTTTGCCAATAAATAGCTTCACACAACCATTAAGCATGAGTGGAAGAAAGGTTTTTGTGTTATCATCCATATTCTCTGAAGAATGGCCAATAAATCAGAAATTCTCCCAGGGTATGTAAACTTATGAGCACGACTGTATCTGCGATGCGGTGAATATTTGTCATAATATGGGTGTGGCCTAAATACCGGTGCGCTATATAGCCAGGAAATTTGAATTAATTTCAATATTTCGCAATACAAGCTTTTCAAGGTACAAACTGCGTCACAGAATTGATTAATCTCGTATAGCGAGATGTTACTGTACTTTTAAATGTGTGTTGAAAATGCGCTTCCTGTTCCGTGCCTTAAACCGGAAGTAATAACCGTCCATAGCGTTTCAGCTCGAATGGATTCTTCATTCATCACTCCAAGCAACGTTTGTAAGTTTTACAATATAACTAAAACAATTCTTACTTTACTGAACCGTCCCATGTGTGACGTCTGTAGGAGTGCTTCCATGCATTTTAGTATGTGCTATCGTAATGTAATCAAGTTAGCGTCGTTAGCATTAGCTAATTTGCTAACACGTTTACAACAATTTAGGTATGGAAATAAACATTTACAAATTTTTTCGTACCGGTATATATCTGCAGTTAATAGTTTGATGCGGTGAATATATGTCAGAATAATTGCATATATGCTATCACACAACTTGTTTGCTTGCAGTTCAGGTTGCCCTGCGTGAAGACCGGTTGCCCTGGTTACTATCCACCGGTGCTTAAAAAGCTGTCTTGAATCTTATCAAGCAAAAGGCGGACAGCTTGTTAATCTCCACTGTGTGCGATGGAATGCACCGTAGAGGTGTCAGTTTCTCAGATCTGGACAGCCACGGGAAGGGCCTTATCAGGACGAGCAGAGAGGGGGCACACCTGACACCGCTCCAAGCACCTTTTGTTTGAACTGTTTATGACCCAGTGCAGCTGCTGCATAATGAGACCCCTCCCCTTAAAAGCAGCTATGTAATCAGGGAATGCCCAAATAAATGGGGAGGCGTGGAACTTTTTCCTCAGAGCGTGGGGTGACACTGTACGAGGATGTCGAGCTAAATTGAACCCTGTCGCTGATTGATTCCTTGCTTCTTGTCCTGTTTAATAGATAGTTCGGTGTTTGAACCTGACAGCTATATAGCCAGGAAATTTGAATTAATTTACATATTTCGCAATACAAGTTTTTCAAGGTAGGAGCTGTGTCACAGAATTGATTAATCTCATATAGCGAGATGTTACTGTACTTTTAAAAGCGTGTTGAAAATGTGCCTTAAACCGGAAGTATAACCATCCATGGCGTTTCAGTTCGAACGTTTGTAAGTTTTATAATATAACTAAAACTATTCTTACTTACTAAACCGGCCCATGTGTGACGTCTGTAGGAATGTTTTCATGCATTTTTGTCCGTGCTGTCGTAATGTAGTCAAGCTAGCATCGTTAGCATTAGCTAATTTGCTAACACGTTTACAACAATTTAGGTATGTAAATAAACAGAATTGATTAATCTCATATAGCGAGATGTTACTGTACTTTAAATGGTCAAATCCTCCTAAATCTTGTAGAAAGTCTGCCTGGAAGAGTGCAAAAACGTTCCCAATTCTTCACTTCCTGTAAGAGTTACTTTTACTCTTTCAGTGTCAAAGACGGCGGCTCACCTGGCAGGCGTTGTACAGCAGCTGGTGCTCAAACTTGCGGACGCCGAGGATCTGCTGGAACATCTCGTAGAGCTGCTCCTTGCTGAGGATAAGCTCCGACACGGCGCTCATGTGCGCCCGCTGGGGCTGGCGCCGCATGTCCTCGTCGCCCCTGTAGATGGCGTCGTACTTGGCGATCCACGAGGTTAGCACCGTCTCCTTGCTCAGGCCGTCGATCTCCGGCAGGCTGCGCACGCGGCGCTCGATGTTCTTCTTGAACACCTCGCGGAAGTCGCCGGCCGAGCCGCCGCCGCCCTGGACCATCTTGGAGACGCGCTCGCTCTTCAGGAAGCCCTGAGGAGACGGAGACCAGAACCATGACACGCCATGTATGAAGGTCTGTTGTGAGAATTGCCTTTAGCTCACGTGTTGTGGAGAATGACCATTTAAGGGTTCAGAGAATCTGGAGAAATCACTGCACGTAAGCAGCTAAGCCCGTGACCTTCGATCCCTCAGGCTGTACTGCATCGACAAGCGACATCAGTGTGTAAAGGATATCACCACATGGGCTGAGGAACACTTCAGAAACCCACTGTCAGTAACTACAGTTGGTCGCTACGACTGTAAGTGCAAGTTAAAACTCTCCTATGCAAGGCGAAAACCCGGAAACGCCCTCGGCTTCGCTGGGCCTGAGCTCATCGAAGATGGACTGATACAAAGTGGAAAAGTGTTCTGTAGTCTGACGAGTCCACATTTCAAATTGTTTTTGGAAACTGTGGACGTTGTGTCCTCCGGACCAAAGAGGAAAAGAACCATCCGGATTGTTATAGGCGCAAATTTGAAAAACCAGCATCTGTGATGGTATGGGGGTGTATTAGTGCCCAAGACATGGGTAGCTTACACATCTGTGAAGGCGCCATTAATGCTGAAAGGTACATACAGGTTTTGGAGCAACATATGTTGCCATCCAAGCAACGTTACCATGGACGCCCCTGCTTATTTCAGCAAGACAATGCCAAGCCACGTGTTACATCAACGTGGCTTCATAGTAAAAGAGTGCGGGTACTAGACTGGCCTGCCTCTAGTCCAGACCTGTCTCCCATTGAAAATGTGTGGCACATTATGAAGCCTAAAATACCACAACGGAGACCCCCGGACTGTTGAACAACTTAAGCTGTACATCAAGCAAGAATGGGAAAGAATTCCACCTGAGAAGCTTAAAAAATGTGTCTCCTCAGTTCCCAAACGTTTACTGAGTGTTGTTAAAAGGAAAGGTCATGTAACACAGTGGTGAACATTCCCTTTCCCAACTACTTTGGCACGTGTTGCAGCCATGAAATTCTAAGTTAATTATTATTTGCAAAAAAAAAATAAAGTTTATGAGTTTGAACATCAAATGTCTTGTCTTTGTAGTGCATTCAATTGAATATGGGTTGAAAAGGATTTGCAAATCATTGTATTCCGTTTATATTTACATCTAACACAATTTCCCAACTCATATGGAAACGGGTTTTGTATGTTTAAGAGTTCTTTCTTTATTCATAGACATGTTTGGAGTAGCTAGTATTTTTCCATGTATACTCTTACCAGTTTCTCTTTGTCTACAGAGGTCTGTGTAGTGTTTTAGGCATTGGAATGTGAAAAGGATGCATCCCCCTCCTTATTTTATCAGTGTTGGGGAAGGGGGAGGCATTCCTTTCTGGGGGGACTGCTTTCCGATTCAAGAGGTAGTTTCTTTCCGTTTGAATGTTAGACCATCCCGAGATGACGGTATGACTGTATTGATGTGGGCTGGTCTCCTGATGCTTTAGTAAAACTTGTTAATATTCCTATTCTGTCTTGATGGTCCTACTTACTCTGCATATATGTCATCTGAAAGAACTTGGGATTGACCAGTGACTTTAATTCCCTGAGAGGGAATATTGGGCAGACGAAACAGTGTGTTGAAGTGGAGACTGAAATAAAAGAGTCGTGTATGAAACAAGCTCAGCTTCCTCATGAACATGACATGGTGTCAGAGTTAAGAACTACACACCTAAAGTCACCAAAGAATGGCAAAGTTTGTGTCCCGAGAGCCCTTTCTTTTTGCCGTCCAGTGGAGCGGGTGATAGTGAGGCAGCGCTTTTAACGCTTTCGGACATTACAAGACCTTGTGTATTTAGTTTTAAAGCCAGAGACGAAGACACAAACGTAGCAATTTATCAATGACCGCAATGTTATTAAGTTCATTTTCATTTATTGTTTGATGAAGTCCTACAGTTTGTATTACATACCCTTACAATTAGTGCTTTTATGTTTCATCATAGCATTTTTGCTAATTTTTTACATTTATATGTCATGGATTTTGATACTTGGTACATTCTTAGAAGTACGCTAACTTTTACTATGTTAGCATGCTTATATTTTATGCTAGGAATTTAAGTAATTTTACTCGTTTAAACAAACCTATAAATCATGGTTTATGATACTTGGCGCCATTTTAGAAGTATGTTAACTTTTCCTATGTCATCATGCTAACGTTAGCATTCTAACACTTTATACTAGCTACCATACTATAGTTACCATGAATTGATTACGTGGACCGCAACTTAAACAAGTTGAAAAACTTATTGGGGTGTTACCATTTAGTGGTCAATTGTACGGAATCTACTAATAAAAGTTTCAATCAATCAATCAAAAACATGTTAACGTTAGCATGCTAATTATACCAACATTTTAGCTCATTCTGTACGTTGGAAACTAAAAATCATTGATTTTGATACTTGGCGCCATCTTGGAAGTATGCTAACTCTTCCTATGTTATCATACTAACGTTAGCATGCTAATGTTAACATGCTAACGTTTCGTCATAGCATTTTTGTAATTTTGTGTGTTCAAACCTAAATGTCATGGATTTTGATACTTGGTACATTCTTAGAAGTACGCTAACTTTTACTATGTTAGCATGCTTATATTTTATGCTAGCAATTTAAGTAACTTTACTCGTTTAAACAAACCTATAAACCATGGTTTATGATACTTGGCGCTTTTGTGTGTGTTAACTTTTCTTACGTCATCATGCTAATGTTAGCATGCTAACACTTTATACTAGCATTTTAACGAATTTTGTCCATATAAACTCAAACATTATGGAAATTTGACACTTGGCAGCATTTTACGAGTACGCCAACTTTTCCTATGTTAGCATTCTATAGTTTCATGCCAGTATTTTAACAAATTGTATTTATGTAAACCTAAAAACCATGGACTGGATTGTTCCTATAGTAACATGTTAATGTTAGCATGCTAATTATACCAACATTTTAGCTCATTCTGTAAGTTGGAACCTAAAAATCATTAATTTTGATACTTGGCGCCATCTTGGAAGTATGCTAACTCTTCCTATGTTATCATACTAACGTTAGCATGCTAATGTTTTATGCTGGCATTTTTACTCATTTGAACTTAAACTTCATGGGTTTTGAAACATGAAGTATGCCAACTGTTCCTGCTATAACAAGCTAACATTTGCATGCTAATGTTGAATGCTAGCTTTTTAACTTCAATCAGTGCCCAGCAATTATCGCTGAGGTCATCTGATGTAAACATGGGGACTAAAAATAAATAGATCAAAGGAGGAAATGAGTTTGATGTATTGGCATAAAGTTCCTCTCTCGTGTCGTTAAAGCGAGAGGCTGTGAGTCACATTGCGGCGTTCTCCTCCATGTTATCTGGCCGCGTTAATGTCAGCCATTATTACTAATGAATAGATCGGCAGGGGGTCTCTTCCCTCCCCCGCTGCTCCATTTAATTGGGGTTTAAAAATGTCACTAAATTATTTACACGGCACCAGAGCGGGGGCCTGTAAGGTAGAAAATGAAAAAAGGCGCCGACAGATGCTCCGCAACAAGTTTGTAACATCCCAGACATCCCAAATTTATTTGACTGACTTGCAGTTTTTAAAAAATGCTTTATCCTACGAGGATGGGCGATATTGAAATTTGTATTGTGGCCTCCTGCCGTAACGATATATATCAGGTTGTATGTGCATATACAGTCGCGGTCAAAAGTTGACATACCGTATTTCCTTGAATTGCCGCCGGGTGTATATTATCTGCATGCCTCGTTTTACCGCCGGGTCAAACTCGTCACGTCACGAGTGACACTTCACCTTTCAAGGCATCATTTTCCAAAATGGAGGAGGCTAATTTCAATCATTTAGAATCGCATAAAGGGAAGAAGATAAAGAGCTATTCAGTAGGATTGAAGGTCCAAGCTATTGAATATGCTAAAAAGAACACTAAGGAGGGAACTGCTCAGTTTATTACCTTCTAAACACATTTGTCAGTCTCATCTCATGGCCAATACTAGGGATGTCCCGATCCGATATTTGGATCGGATCGGCTGCCGATATTTGCCAAAAATTGCGTATCGGCAAGGCATGGGAAAATGACGATCCAGATCCAGTTTCAAAAAATACTCCGGTCCGTGTTTTCCAACGCACCGATTTAAATAATACATTCCACTTTTCTGCTGCTCCGTAATTTCCGTTCCGCATTTTCCAGCACACCTTCAACACATCCACAATTCTCACGTAGTTGCTTTTAGCTGCTGGCATTACACGACAGGCTCTTCTCACTCTTTCCTGTGTCTCCCTCTCACAGACAGCAAGTGCACCTTCTTACACACGTCACATACTGTCACGTCATACGTCACGTCATACGTCACATACTGTCACGTCATACGTCACATACGTATACGTCCTCCCCGAGCAGAGAGGTAGCAGCATGGCTAACGTCAGCTGTGATGCTAGCACAGCCGTGCGAGCAACGCTCCCTCTAAGGTGTGCGCCTGTGCAATTGCGCACTGTTTAAGCGTCGTCTGCGCATAGCAAATCTATGCCACGCACAAAATCAAATAAAAAAATAAGCGCAAAACAATTTTCGACACACGGACACGACAGAGACAACAGTTTTCGTCATCATTGTTCAAATATTGTGACGTCTGTCGAGACGCTTATCTCCATTCGGTGCCACACGTCCACACCATCAAAATGCCGAGGCAAAAATTTCCACATCAACACCGTATGAAAAAATTAGTGATTTTTTTAGTTGTGATTTCCTTCTCTGCATGAAAGTTTAAAAGTAGCATATATTAATGCAGTATGAAGAAGAATGTTTTAATGTAGACATGCAAGCCTTGAAAGAACATTTTGAAAATCAAGACTACATTTCCTGCAAATGGGTGCATTTCTACCCTATATTTTAACTTTAGATTTATTCTCATATCAAACTATTTTGGCTGTCTTTTTGACACTTACATCCGGCGCCCCCCTCCACACCCTGGATTATAAATAATGTAAATAATTCAATGTGATTATCTTGTGTGATGACTGTATTATGATGATAGTATATATCTGATAGTATATATCTGTATCATGAATCAATTTAAGTGGACCCCGACTTAAAAAAGTTGAAAAACTTATTTGTGTGTTACCATTTAGTGGTCAATTGTACGGAATATGTACTTCACTGTGCAACCTACTAATAAAAGTCTCAATCAATCAATCAAAACACATAGAATCATCATACTGCTGTGATTATATGCATCAAGTGTTCATTCAAGGCTAAGGCAAAATATCGAGATATATATTGTGTATCGCAATATGGCCTTAAAATATCGCAATATTAAAAAAAGGCCATATCGCCCAGCCCTAGTTCAATGATGCCATTTGTGTTTGTCATGTATAATTTTGTCTATTTTGTGTTTATCCTTGAATAAACAGGTCAGTTTCTTGTTACCAACCATTGTGTGTTATTCAAACTCACCTAATTCAGCTGGCTAGTTGTTATCAAGAGTACTAAAACCCTTTTCAACATGATTCTGACAACTAAGTAGGCTAAATAACTTTAAACTTTAATACATGCTCGGATAGGCCAGTATCGGTATCGGTCAGTATCGGTTTCGGATCGGAAATGCAAAAACAATATCGGTATCGGATCGGAAGTACAAAAACCTGGATCGGGACATCCCTAACTTCAAACATTGTATGTAAACTAAATAAAGCTTAAATGATGGCCACAGTTTGACCCTGGACCAGACGATTTCTACTTGCATTGTTTTCTATGGATAAAAATATAATTTGTTCATAGGTAATTATCTTTGTGAATTAAAACGTTCGTCACTTCAGCGCTCCAACAAAAGCTTCATGTGGCGAGTACGTCACCATGGCGATGAGTCAGCGGCGGCAATTACGACTTCTTGTGTCATGTGAACACGCTGACGCGCACGTCAAGGGCCAACAAAAAAAGCCTGACAATCCGGCGAAACGTTTGACCGACTGGACAAAACCAAACCTGCTGCTTTTAATCTTTTACTTCCTCCTTAAATTATGAACGTTAAGATGAAGAAAGATCTTTGTCCAGAAACCTTTACAATAATCAGTCGGATAATTATGGTGGCGCGAGCGTCCATGAGTGCTGCCAGCACTGGGGAGCTGTGGTTCACTGACAACATTGACCAAGAGACATCAATAATATCTTCATGAGTCAATGTGAACACGCATGTGTAATAATTAGGGCTGTCAATCCATTAACATATTAATCGCGCTTAATCGCAGTTTGTTATAGTTAACTCACAATTAATTGCCATTAATCACAAATAAATATAGTTTTTCATCAATAATAAGTGTGCCATGGACACATCATTTCCAAGTTTTTAAAACCACGACCGGACAATTAGCTTGCTTGAATTATTTATTTTTAAATCATTCTGCCTTTTTAAACAGCTCAACACAAAAAAAGGATATAAACACGCTTTTAATGTAAAAAAAAAAACGTTTTAAATTACCTGCAGTGCTTTGGTGTCTTGTCAGATTTTGAATCATGTCGGAATACAGAATTTGTATTGCTGCTGTAGGAGCACTCGCATTCAGAGGAGGAGCTACATCATGTTTAGATACCTGTTTCACGCACTAATAACACAAACCGTGGATTGCTGTGATTCTCGGAGATGTTTGTTAATGCAATCTGTGATATTTCTACCTGGATAAATATTCTGTACATTACATGTTGTACAATTTAATAGTATCCATATCTCCACATGACAATGTTTTAAACTTCTCTATGTATTAATACAATGCAATATTCAGCCTGATAAGCGTTCCGTAATTGAAAACTTGTTAGAATAATTATGTATATAGTATCACACAACTCGTATGCTTAAGGGCCGTTGCTATAGTTATTATCAATTGTGCTGAAGTTGTACTTTTTCTATCTGTGCAAAGCCAGTCTCGTATCAGTGTTTGTTTCCAGAATCGGCCTGCTGACTGCCAAGGCCGAACATCGAGTGCCGTGACGCAGACAGAGCAGAGACAAGGCGATATCACGAGTATCAACACATTTGCATTTCAATAATAGTCATATATTGTGTCTAACTGGAGCTGTCGAGATTACCCCCTTCCCTCAGTGACAGCTTCAGTGATGTAACCAGGGACCTCCCAAATAAATAGAGGAAGCACGTGGGCTGGACTTTAGAGCGTAGTTTGGATCTGTAACTAGAGTACAGCCAAAAAAACGTCTCTTGTCAATTGAGCAAAATTTAACTCTGTCTCTGCATGATTCCTTGCTTCTTGTCTGTTTAATAGATGTCATCAGTGTTTGAACCTGACAGAACTATCAATCAGAACTTGTTATAAAACAATATATATACACTTTATTTAATTCTACCATACTCCTCAACTGATGTATGAGCATTTAACGAAGTAGAAATATCACAGATTACATTAAAACATTTTTTTGACAAAGCATGATCGTATTTAGGGCTGTGAATCTTCAATTCTTGGGGGTAACGATTCGATTCTCGATTCAAAATCAATACTTTTTGATAACATCGGGTGCCAGTTCTATGATTAACCGCATTCCTCCATAAAATAGACAAACGGCTCTGATCAATGTCTATATTACTTAAAAGAAAACTGATTTTGTTTACTAAAATGCTTCCCAAACATGTGATAAAGTCGAATACAAATAAGGCAACAAGAAAAGTAAATCTGTACAGCAGATATGTTCATAAATCAACAATATGATTTGCCTGAGTGGCTGGACAGGACAGATCAAAAATAAAAATAAATCAATTTTAGATTAATTTTTAAAGGGGAACATTATCACCAGACCTATGTAAGCGTCAATATATACCTTGATGTTGCAGAAAAAAAGACCATATATTTTTTTAACCGATTTCCGAACTCTAAATGGGTGAATTTTGGCGAACTAAACACCTTTCTATTATTCGCTTCAATTTAAGTTGCACCAGTGGCCCAAAAATGCGAAAGTGGCAAGAAATTGGACGTTTGTTCCGCACACTTTACCGACGAAAGCTATGCTACGACAGAGATGGCAAGAATGTGTGGATATCCTGCGACACTCAAAGCAGATGCATTTCCAACTGGACTGGACAGATCAGCTTTCAGGAAAAGAGAGCGGATGAGGGTATGTCTACAGAATATATTAATTGATGAAAACTGGGCTGTCTGCACTCTCAAA
This sequence comes from Nerophis lumbriciformis, assembly GCF_033978685.3. Classification (NCBI taxonomy): domain Eukaryota; kingdom Metazoa; phylum Chordata; class Actinopteri; order Syngnathiformes; family Syngnathidae; genus Nerophis; species Nerophis lumbriciformis. Next base: position 24,148,074 of record NC_084576.2, read on the forward strand.
GTGCATGTTGTTGCCAAATGTATTTCATATGCTGTAAACCTAGTTCATAGTTGTTAGTTTCCTTTAATGCCAAACAAACACATACCAATCGTTGGTTAGAAGGCGATCGCCGAATTCGTCCTCGCTTTCTCTCGTGTCGCTGGCTGTCGTGTCGTTTTCGTCGGTTTCGCTTGCATACGGTTCAAACCGATATGGCTCAATAGCTTCAGTTTCTTCTTCAATTTCGTTTTCGCTACCTGCCTCCACACTACAACCATCCGTTTCAATACATGCGTAATCTGTTGAATCGCTTAAGCCGCTGAAATCTGAGTCTGAATCCAAGCTAATGTCGCTATATCTTGCTGTTCTATCCGCCATGTTTGTTTGTATTGGCATCACTGTGTGACGTCACAGGAAAATGGACGGGTGTATAAAACGATGGTTAAAATCAGGCACTTTGAAGCTTTTTTTAGAGATATTGCGTGATGGGTAAAATTTTGAAAAAAACTTCGAAAAATAAAATAAGCCACTGGGAACTGATTTTTAATGGTTTTAACCCTTCTGAAATTGTGATAATGTTCCCCTTTAATGGATTAAGAATCGAAAGAATCAAAAATAGATTTTTTTTTGACACACCTAATCGTAATGAAATTAATTTTTTTATTTTGTCATGTCGTTAGACCAGATGTGCAGCAAGTGGGTCCATGACGATGACTTCTGTTTTGTTTGATCAGCCGTTTTACTGCCGTGTTACAGACACAGTTTGTAAACAAAGTATGTAAATACAGATTTACAGAATATTTCTGTAAAATAACTCATTTCACTACGTATATATCTGCGGCTTATAGTCCGGTGCGGCTAATATACAAAGACATATTGTTTACTTCTATAATTTAGTGGGTGTGGCCCGTATACCGGAACATTGTTTCTTATGGAGAAATGTGCTTCACTATACAAACTTTCCCATTTAGGAACCCTGTTCAAGAACCAATAAAGTTTGTAAGCGGAGGTTCCACTGTATCTGTCTTGAGAAGCAGGAAGTTATCTGTATGGTCTTGAAAAAAAAAAAAAAAAGATTGTGCATGACTATTGAGAGATAATCTCTGCTATTTCGATGCGGGAATCGCGTTCGCCGCCGCTGGGCTCCATTTAAGACGGCTGGTTGATTGCGTCATCACTTCTGGCTCCATTACACGTTTTTCATGCCACATTTCACGCACTTACGCAGCAGAGATGGGTGAGAAATGAGCTCCTGGAGTAGCACCTCCAGCTATGGCTCGGCGCTGGCGTGAAGGAGGAGAACGTCTGCATGGTTGGCATTATGGGATGTCGGGAGTGACTGATAAGACCGGCGTCAGCGTCCCCTATGGCCTTTTAAGTAAAAATATCAAACACTTTAATCGGTCGCTTAATGTCGCCGCCTCTCCTTCCTCTGCTGGCGTCGCCATGCCGACCACCGGGAGAAGCAGAATATAGATCATGTGACGTTTTCCCAGTGAGACTGCCCGCCTCCATCCATCATGTGGCCTCCCGGCCTGCCATCAACGCGCTTCGTCTCGTTTTGTTCCGCCGCCCGCCATGGAGAGTTTGCAGGAAAGCTGTCTTGTTTGAGGACTACAGCTTACACTGGGCGAGAAGTTCTAGACCAGTTGTGTCCAAACTACGGCACGCGGGCGTCTTCAATTTGGCCTGTGAGACGTCATGAGTTAAATAATCAAAGTCAATTGTGACCACAATGAAACAAAGCGCAGCAATTACTTCTACGACCCAATGCAAACAACATTCCCTAGTCATGGTGCAAAAAAAAAATATGCCAATAGACATGGTCACACGCAACACAATTTGTTTTTGATTGATACTAAAAGATCCACTTTTCAAAAAATGCGTTAGCTTAATGCTAATTTGGATGTGCCATATACTAGGGTTAGGCGAAAACTGGGCTGAAAACTGCATCACGATATGCGTTTTTTATATTGATCGATATCGATAATTATTTATTTTTCTTATGACTTATTTAAGGCTGCCAATAAATACGCTAATACAATTTCCAACCTACCAAAGGGTGCTTTGAGGTAACAAAACTAAAGAGAAATTTCTGTTATTGAGTTGATATATCAAGGTGTTGCACTTTCACTTCTCGCTCCATGCAGAGAATCCACAGAGAGACAGAAAGACGGCGCAACCACACTGCTGCTTGGATAATGTTACCTGATTGGCTGTCAGCCTGTCCCTCCCATTGCTCAGTGACACTTCCTGTTTCCTGGACTTCATGCTTCATAAATTCTGGTTTCCTCTGACCAAAATCTTTAACTATATATCGAATATTTTATGGAACGCATTTCATATTGATATCGATTATGTGTCTATCACGATATATATTGATATCGTATTATCGGCCCAGCCCTACCATATACATTAGCAATTTTACATGGCGATTTCAACAACTCCAAATTTCCCCTTCACGGAAGTCCCCTGTTGAGCAGGGAAACAGGCTTGTAGTGATGATATAGCCTAGGCTATTAGGCTATTTCATCCATACAAGCTTGTTTACATATACATATATCTCAATATATATTGCGATTGACACGATATCAATAAAAATGTGTTTCGATACACACACACACACACACACACACATATATATATATATACACATATATATGTACAAACCCCGTTTCCATATGAGTTGGGAAATTGGGTTGGATGTAAATATAAACGGAATACAATGATTTGCAAATTCTTTTCAACCCATATTCAATTGAATGCACTACAAAGACAACATATTTGATTTTCAAACTCAAACTTTAATTTTTTTTGCAAATAATAATTAACTTGGAATTTCATGGCTGCAACACGTGCCAAAGTAGTTGGGAAAGGGCATGTTCACCACTGTGTTACATGGCCTTTCCTTTTAACAACACTCAGTAAACGTTTGGGAACTGAGGAGACACATTTTTGAAGCTTCTCAGGTGGAATTCTTTCCCGTTCTTGCTTGATGTACAGCTTAAGTTGTTCAACAGTCCGGGGTGTCCGTTGTGATATTTTAGGCTTCATAATGCGCCACACATTTTCAATGGGAGACAGGTCTGGACTACAGGCAGGCCAGTCTAGTACCCGCACTCTTTTACTATGAAGCCACATTGATGTAACACGTGTCTTGGCATTGTCTTGCTGAAATAAGCAGGGGCGTCCATGGTAACGTTGCTTGGATGGCAACATATGTTGCTCCAAAACCTGTATGTACCTTTCAGCATTAATGGCGCCTTCACAGATGTGTAAGTTACCCATGTATTGGGCACTAATACACCCCAATACCATCACAGATGCTGGCTTTTCAACTTTGCGCCGAGAACAATCCGGATGGTTCTTTTCCTCTTTGGTCCGGAGGACACGACGTCCACAGTTTCCAAAAACAATTTGAAATGTGGACTCGTCAGACCACAGAACACTTTTCCACTTTGTATCAGTCCATCTTAGATGAGCTCAGGCCCAGCGAAGCCGACGGCGTTTCTGGGTGTTGTTGATAAACGGTTTTCGCCTTGCATAGGAGTTTTAACTTGCACTTACAGATATAGCGACCAACTGTAGTTACTGACAGTGGGTTTCTGAAGTGTTCCTGAGCCCATGTGGTGATATCCTTTACACACTGATGTCGCTTGTTGATGCAGTACAGCCTGAGGGATCGAAGGTCACAGGCTTAGCTGCTTACGTGCAGTGATTTCTCCAGATTCTCTGAACCCTTTGATGATATTACAGACCGTAGATGGTGAAATCCCTAAATTCCTTGCAATAGCTGGTTGAGAAAGGTTTTTCTTAAACTGTTCAACAATTTGCTCACGCATTTGTTGACAAAGTGGTGACCCTCGCCCCATCCTTGTTTGTGAATGACTGAGCATTTCATGGAATCTACTTGTATACCCAATCATGGCACCCACCTGTTCCCAATTTGCCTGTTCACCTGTGGGATGTTCCAAATAAGTGTTTGATGAGCATTCCTCAACTTTATCAGTATTTATTGCCACCTTTCCCAACTTCTTTGTCACGTGTTGCTGGCATCAAATTATAAAGTTAATGATTATTTGCAAAAAAAAATTTCAGTTTGAACATCAAATATGTTGTCTTTGTAGCATATTCAACTGAATATGGGTTGAAAAGGATTTGCAAATCATTGTATTCCGTTTATATTTACATATAACACAATTTCCCAACTCATATGGAAACGGGGTTTGTATATACATGTATGTACAAATATACTGTATGTATATATATATATATATATATATATATATGTGTGTGTGTGTGTATATATCGATATATACATACATATATATGTATATATACATATAAATAGAAAGTTTTTTTTTTTTTTTATAATTTTTTATTGATATCGATAAATCATATAAGTTTTGTCGGCCCAGTCCTATCAGAATAAGTACAAGACTTACAGT
>NC_084576.2:24157500-24192500 GCF_033978685.3 Nerophis lumbriciformis
GGGCGGTTACGCTTCCGGTTCAAGGAACAAAACAGGACGCGGCACCTGCAGTGAGTCAACTCGCCCAAAAGATGGCGCCATAGCACAAACAATGACACACCTTTTCAGTGTCTCGTTCGGTGTAATATGAAAACTATTCGGTAAGCATAAAACATGACGATAAATTAGCCGAAGTTATCGAAGTGTAGGAAAAAAAAGTAGCAGTTTATAGTCCAGGATTGATGATCACAACCAGACCTAATTGGAGAAAGGACTTGTTGATTTTCGGATTAGCATGAAGAAACCATTTTAAGTGTTTGGGAACATTGCCCCTTGGAGGTGTTTCCCAATGTTCTCCTCAGATGCTCCACACGATGATTCATGGTGATGGCCACCTCCCGCCGGCAGAGACAGAAAGTCTTTGTCTGGGAAATGGATTTGTCTCAGGGGGTCTGTACCACGCAGGACGCAGCAGATCCAGGTGGAGGTGTCGTGTTGCCTTCAGGCGTGTCGCAGCAATAAAGGCGCTCTAAGACTATTTGCTGTCTGCGTGGGAGCGCGGCTAAAACCGTCTTCATCATGCGTTTCACAACCCTGAGTCAGCTGGACCACGACAACCAGAGCTGGCAGTATCAGCTGGGGGAGGAAGCACTGCCGATGGGGTTGGAGAAGCTTGTACATCACAACATCTAAAACAGGGGTGTCCAAAGTGCGGTGCAGGGGCCATTTATCTTTTTTTTCATTTTTTTTATTGGCCTGTGACAAATTCTAAAGACAAAATAAAAACTAGAATACGCAATTTCGGGAGAAAATGCATGTGAATTGTGAAATGTGCAAGCTGGACCTAAATGTTAACGTTAGCATGCTAACAGTTAGGATGTGCCAAGTCATATGACTATAAAGTGTACGCATGTAAAATTAGCATGTGTAAAGTACCAAGTTATAGGACTTTAAGGTGTTCAGTTGAAAAATTGGCTAATAAAATTAGCATGCTTAAGTTAACATGCCGCAATGCTAACAGTAGCATGCGAAAAGTTAACATGTGTCTAGCACCAAGCACTAGATAAAAAAGTAAGCATGCGAACAGTTAGCATGTATAAAATAGCAAGTTAAATGACTCTCTAACATTAATACGCTAATATGCTAATGTGAACATACCAACACTTAGCATGTGTGAAGTAGCAAGTAATATTTTGGCTTTAAAATTGGCAAAAAAAAAGATAGCACACTAACGATAGCATGCTAACAGTTAGCATGTCTCAAGTACCAAGTCATACGATTGCAAAGTTGGCAACAAAAAAAAGATTAACACGCTAACATATATACGTAAAATGCTAATGTTAACATACCAACACTTGGCATGTGTCAAGTACCAAGTGTTAGTTTGGTCTTAAAATTGGAAAAAAATAGATAGCATGCTAACAGTTAGCATGTCTCAAGTACCAATTCATACGATTGCAAAGTTGGCTAAAAAACATTGGCCAAAAAATGACTATGAAGTGTACGAATGTAAAAAATAGATAAAAAAGTGAGCATGCGAACAGTTAGCATGTATGCTATTGCAAGTTAAATGACTCTGAGGTGTTGGGCTGCAAAACTGGCAACAAAAAAAAAGATTAACACATTAACATATATACGTAAAATGCTAATGTTAACATACCAACACTTAGCATGTGTCAAGTACCAAGTAATATTTTGGCTTTAAAATTGGCACAAAAAAAAAAAGATAGCACACTAACGATAGCATGCTAACAGTTAGCATGTCTCAAGTACCAAGTCATACGATTGCAAAGTTGGCAACAAAAAAAAAGATTAACACGCTAACATATATATGTAAAATGCTAATGTTAACATACCAACACTTAGCATGTGTCAAGTACCAAGTAATATTTTGGTTTTAAAATTGGCAAAAAAATAGGTAGCATGCTAACAGTTAACATGTCTCAAGTACCAATTCATACGATTGCAAAGTTGGCTAAAAACATTGGCCAAAAAATGACTATGAAGTGTAGGAATGTAAAAAATAGATTAAAAAAAGTGAGCATGCAAACAGTTAGCATGTATGCTATTGCAAGTTAAATGACTCTGAGGTGTTGGGCTGCAAAACTGGCAAAAAAAAAAGATTAACACGCTAACGTTAATACGCTAAAATGCTAATGTTAACATACCAACACTTAGCATGTGTGAAGTACCAAGTAATATTTTGGCTTTAAAATTGGCTAAAAAAAGATAGCACACTAATGATAGCATGCTAACATTTAGCATGTGTCAAGTACCAAGTCATATGACTGCAACATTGGCCAAAAAATGACTATGAAGTGTACGAATGTAAAAAATTGATCTTAAAAAATGAGCATGCGAACAGTTAGCATGTATAAAATAGCAAGTTAAAGGACTCTGAGGTGTTGGGCTGTAAAACTGGTAACAAAAAAAAGATTAACACGCTAACATATATACGTAAAATGCTAATGTTAACATACCAACACTTAGCATGTGTCAAGTACCAAGTAATATTTTGGCTTTAAAATTGGCAAAAAAAAAAGATAGCACACTAACGATAGCATGCTAACAGTTAGCATGTCTCAAGTACCAAGTCATACGATTGCAAAGTTGGCAACAAAAAAAAAAGATTAACACGCTAACATATATACGTAAAATGCTAATGTTAACATACCAACACTTAGCATGTGTCAAGTACCAAGTAATATGTTGGTTTTAAAATTGGCAAAAAAAAATAGATAGCATGCTAACAGTTAGCATGTCTCAAGTACCAATTCATACGATTGCAAAGTTGGCTAAAAACATTGGCCAAAAAATGACTATGAAGTGTAGGAATGTAAAAAATAGATAAAAAAGTGAGCATGCAAACAGTTAGCATGTATGCTATTGCAAGTTAAATGACTCTGAGGTGTTGGGCTGCAAAACTGGCAAAAAAAAAGATTAACACGCTAACGTTAATACGCTAAAATACTATTGTTAACATACCAACACTTAGCATGTGTGAAGTACCAAGTAATATTTTGGCTTTAAAATTGGCAAAAAAAAAAGATAGCACACTAACGATAGCATGCTAACAGTTAGCATGTCTCAAGTACCAAGTCATACGATTGCAAAGTTGGCAACAAAAAAAAAAGATTAACACGCTAACATATATACGTAAAATGCTAATGTTAACATACCAACACTTAGCATGTGTCAAGTACCAAGTAATATGTTGGTTTTAAAATTGGCAAAAAAAAATAGATAGCATGCTAACAGTTAGCATGTCTCAAGTACCAATTCATACGATTGCAAAGTTGGCTAAAAACATTGGCCAAAAAATGACTATGAAGTGTAGGAATGTAAAAAATAGATAAAAAAGTGAGCATGCAAACAGTTAGCATGTATGCTATTGCAAGTTAAATGACTCTGAGGTGTTGGGCTGCAAAACTGGCAACAAAGAAAAGATTAACACGCTAACATTAATATGCTAAAATGCTAATGTTAACATACCAACACTTAGCATGTGTCAAGTACCAAGTAATATTTTGGCTTTAAAATTGGCAAAAAAAAAAAGATAGCACACTAACGATAGCATGCTAACAGTTAGCATGTCTCAAGTACCAAGTCATACAATTGCAAAGTTGGCTAAAAAAAAGATAGCGCGCTAATGTTAGCATGCTAACATTTAACATGTGTCAAGTACCAAGTTAGACGAGTCTGAAGGGATTGGCAAAAAAAGATAGCATGCTAATGTTAGCAACGCTGCCTGAGGCTTTGTTTGTTAGCTTCGTTTGGCCATTTTTCTGCTTGAAAATGCCTCAATTGTGTCAGAATGACGTAGAATGTGCTTTGTTGGCAATAAAACAAAGATGTGGATGTTGTGTTCATATAGTTAAGCATTTATTGATTGACAGATATTGTATTGATTAGTATATTTGAATGTACAAAATGATGCATACGAACTTTGATAACAAACGCTTAGTCAGCAGATGTCTTTAACGTTGCTGTGCATGACCTTTTTTGGATATCCGCTTACATTTTGCAGCATTTTGCCATGAAACATTTTGAAGACACGTAAAAGGAGCTTTCAGGCAGCGTAATGAGTGAACAGGGGGGTCGCGAGCGTGTGTGTGTGTGTGTGTGTGTGTGTGTGTGTGTGTGTGTGTGTGTGTGTGTGTGTGTGTGCTGGAAGGCTTTGATTTGAGCCTTGACTCTCCACTTGAAGGAGGTGATCCGTTATTTTGGACAGTTGATGGCGTCTTTGGGCGGCAGCGAGCACTTCAGCGTGACAAATGGATACGTAAATGGCACGGGAGTGTGTGCATAAATATCTGTCACACATCTCACACGAATAAAGGAACACACACACATACACGTCTTGCCTACTTTGTGTGGACCCACGTTTGGTTAGTAGGTTGTGAGGGCCCCCCTTTCCACTATAGCTAGAATGATGACAAAAATAAAAATATATCTAGCACTAGATGGGAGTAGAGAGTTGCAACCTCACTTCAGAATGCAAAACACACAAAGTACAAAAAATATTTTACACACACACACACACACACACACACACACACACACACACACACACACACACACACACACACACACACACACACACACACACACACACTTGTATGTCTTACCTTCTTGAGACCTGAGAAAAATGTCTACCTCTTTAGGACCACCCTTTCTAGATATATATAGATTTGTATTTACAACATTAATAATACATACATACTATGCAAATGTAAAAAAAGCTTGTTGTGAAAAATGAGTTGGAATTTCACAAGAAAAAGGTCGCAAGTTCACAAGAAAAACGTAGAATTTTGGCAGTATTGTAATAAAAGTCGTCATTTTACTCAACGCAAGTCAAAATGTTACAAGAAAAACTGAACATTTGTGCGATATGATAAAAGTTGGAATTTTACTCAATAACAGTCGGAATTTTACAAGACAAGCTCAACATTTTGGCAATTTTATGAAAAGAGTCGTAATTTTACTCGACAAAAAGTCCCAATTTTATAAAAAAAAACTTTAAAATTTTGGCAATATTATACTAATAATCGGAATTTTACCTAGCAAAATTATGCCAAGTCATTATTTTATTCCAAAAAATTCACTATTTGACAAAAGTCAGCATTTAATGACAAATGTCACCATTTTGCAGGAAAAAGTAATAATTTTACATACCGATTGAGATGTTTGATAATGGCTTTTTTACCAATATCCGATATTCCAATATTGTCCAACTCTTAATTACCGATTCCGAAATCAACCGATATCGATATATACAATCGTAGAATTAACACATTATTATGCCTAATTTTGTTGTGATGCCCCGCTGGATGCATTAAACAATGTAACAAGGTTTTCCAAAATAAATCAACTCAACTTATGGAAAAAAATGCCAACATGGCACTGCCATATTTATTATTGAAGTCACAAAGTGCATTATTTTTTTTTAACATGCCTTAAATAGCAGCTTGGAATTTGGGACATGCGCTCCCTGAGAGAGCATGAGGAGGTTGAGGTGGGCTGGGTTGGGAGGGGCGGGGTTGAGGTGTGTGTGTGTGGAGGGAGTGGGGGGGGGGGGGGGGGGGGGCGTATATTGTAGCGTCCCGGAAGAGTTAGTGCTGCAAGGGGTTCTGGGTATTTGTTCTGTTGTGTTTTTGTTGTGTTACGGTGCGGATGTTCTCCCGAAATGTGTTTGTCATTCTTGTTTGGTGTGGGTTCACAGTGTGGCGCATATTTGTAACAGTGTTAAAGTTGTTTATACGGCCACCCTCAGTGCATTCACTTGTGTGTGTGAAAATCCGTCGATATTATGTTATTGGGCCTTTAAGCCATGCCCTCAATATTGTTGTCTGGGTGGAAATCGGGAGAAATTCGGGAGAATGGTTGCCCCGGGAGATTTTCAGGAGGGGTACTGAAATTCGGGAATTCTCCCGGGAAAATCGGGAGGGTTGGCAAGTATGACTGCTCTGTACTTCTCCCTACGTCCGTGTAACACTCCATACAGCGGCGTTTTAAAAAGTCATACATTTTACTTTTTGAAACCGATACCGATAATTTCCGATATTACATTTTAAAGCATTTATCGGCCGATAATGTCGGCAGTCCGATATTATCGGACATCTCTAATAAAAAAGTAATTAAAAAGTAATAATTTTACGAGGAAATACTGCAATATTACAGAAACAGAAAGAATATGAGAAATTGTTCCCAATTTTATAAGAAAAAAGTCCACACATTGTGAGAAAAAAACTGCTTTAAGTTCATTTATTTATTTATTTTGTTTAGAATTGGTTTTCAATCTTCATTATTTACTTTAAGTTATTACAGTATGTCTCTATATACATATTTATTTTGTATTAATTTTGGCCAAAGGGGGCACATTTCAATTTCTTACACACACTTGTTATTTCATATGTTGGCCAGAGGGGGAGCACTTTTAAAACTGACACACAGTCAATTAGAAAAATCCCTCCTTTTTAAGAGCACCCTAATTTTGATGGATTTCACCACCAGAGGTGCAAATGAGACATTCTCTATTTTTGTTTTTTTGTAATGTGCTTAAGGCCGATGACAAACGAGTCACTGACCACAGATGGCCCCTGTGTCGCCCTTTGGGCTACCCAGCTGTAGAAGCTAACTAATGGCCACTATAGTCTTAGTACTGTAGTGTATTTGTTCATCCTATGGTCACATATGGGACGCGGGTTGTATTATGTCAGCACTGGAAGTCGTAAAATCAGCTGTTCACCTGGCGTATTTTTTTCGGGGATGAATAGGGAAGTCCTTCTTTAGCTGCCGTCTTGTTTTATCATATATTTCTCCCTTTGCTCCGGTCAATGTTTACTTCTGTATGCACATTATATCAACAAAAAAATCCTGACTTTGGAGCAATGTTCACAGACTCTAGTATTTGGCTCTCTATTAGATGCAATAGTTTTCCGTATTGGGACCATGATTTCGGTCCTAACTTGTTGACTGGTCCTCATATGCAAGGTACTTTTCCTTGTTGATGTCTCAAGAAGGGTAGCAATACAAGATTACACACACACACACACACACACACACACACACACACACACACACACACACACACACACACACACACACACACACACACACACACACACACACACACACACACACACACACACACACACACACACACACACGTATTTCTTGCCTTCTTGAGACCGGAGAAAAATGCCTTCCTCTTTAGGACCACCCTTTCTAGATATATATAGATTTGTTTTTACAACATTAATAATACATACATACTATGCAAATATAAAAAAGCTTGTTGTGAAAAATGAGTTGGAATTTCACAAGAAAAACGTAGAATTTTGGCAGTATTATAATAAAAGTCGTCATTTTACTCAACGCAAGTCAAAATGTTACAAGAAAAACTGAACATGTGTGCGATATTATGATAAAAGTTGGAATTTTACTCAATAACAGTCGCAATTTTTCCAGTCGGAGCTCTGGATTAACACAAACTAGGTTGTGGTGTTTTGTTGTAATTTTTTGTTTCATTCGCAATCAGCACCTTCACGACCTTCACAATAAGAGTTTATTTATTTACAATGTCCCGGAAAACCAGGAATTATGCTTTTTTTTTTTAGGGAGCCCTTGATTAAAACAAGCTAGGTTGTGGTGTTTTGTTGCAATTTTTGGTTTCATTTGCAATCAGCACCTTCACAATAAGAGTGTATTCTAAGGCTGCAGCTAACGATTATTTTTCTATCGATTAATCTATAGATTATTTTTTTTTTCGATTAATCTATAGATTATTTTTCCCGATTAATCTATAGATTATTTTTCCTTTTACCGATTATTTTTTTTATTTAAAATGAAGATGAAAAAATAAATGTAGGCCAGTTTTTTCAAAAGGCATGGCTTTTATTTACAAAAAAAAAAGTATGGCCACTCAGTCAACATTGACAACAACATGACAAAATATTCTGTAACAATGTAAACATTTAACAAAATTAAAAGTAGCTTATTGGCTTTTAATGTGCAAATATAAAAGTAAACATCCAGTGCAAATCTTAATATTCTGCAATAGTATAAGCATTTCAAAAGTAAAAGTATTGCTTATTTTGCTTTAAAATGTGCAAAAATAAAGATAAACATCCAATTCAAAAAAGTGCAAAACGGAAATATTCTGTAACAACAGTGTAAACATTTCAACAAAAGTAAAAGTATTGCTTATTTGCTAAAATGTGCAAAAATAAAGATAAACATCCAATACAAAAAAGTGCAAAACGAAATATTCTGTAACAACAGTGTAAACATTTCAACAAAAGTAAAACTTTTGCTTATTTTGCATAATAACACAACAATGATAGTGTGATTAAAGTGAAAGTTAATTGTTCGTTTGTACATAGTATACGTAATTGTTAATGTTGTAAAAGGTATTTGCACAACTAATTAACGTTAGCGTTAAAGAGGAGCGCGTCTTTGTAAACACTGAACAGGCACGCCAAACGCTCCTCTCAGAGCGAAACGGTGCTTTAGTTTATGAATTTACAACGCAGATACAAATGACACATTCATGGTTTTGTGTAATGATGACAACGTATACTCACGCGGACGATTGACTAGTTGATGGTGATGGCAAGAACGCTGCCGTTGTGCTGCTATGATAGGCCATTTCCGCTCGACACAGTGTGCATACAACAACATTATTAGCAGAGGTGGGTAGAGTAGCCAGAAATTGTACTCAAGTAAGAGTACTGTTACTTTAGAGATTTATTACTCAAGTAAAAGTAAGGAGTAGTCACCCAAATATTTACTTGAGTAAAAGTATGTTGTTGAAAAAACTACTCAAGTACTGAGTAACATACACACACACACATATCATATATATATATATATATATATATATATATATATATATATATATATATATATATATGTGTGTGTATATATATATACACACACACACACACACACACACACACACACACACACACACACACACATATATATATATATATATATATATACATTGATATATACAGTATATAATTTATATTTATTTATTTTGCCGTTTTTGTTTACATGTTAAAGGTGTTTTAATGAATATACATGCATGTTTAACATATAGATTCCTTTCTTTCATGAAGACAAGAATATAAGTTGGTGTATTACCTGATTCTGATGACTTGCATTGATTGTAATCAGGAAGTAGTGCTGGTAACGTCCACGTTTTCAAATGGAGGAGAAAAAAAGTTCCTCCTTTCTGTCTAATACCACATGAAAGTGGTTGTTATTTGGCATCTTATTTGTCCACCTTCCATATTCGTTTTTATACCCTTTACAAGAAATACATTGGCGGCAAACTCCGTAGCTTGCTAGCTTGTTTGCGCTGGCTTTCGGAGACTCTTATTTTGAAAGCGCAGGCGCGATGGAGCGGGACTTTTATTGTGAAGACAGGAACTGTGCAGTCAGTCTTTACGGTTGAAATAAAAAAAGGGTCTTTTTTCCTTCACACTTTTGATTGATTGATTGGAACTTTTATTAGTAGATTGCACAGTACAGTGCATATTCCGTACAATTGACCACTAAATGGTAACACCCGAAGTTAGCTCGGAGCCAGTCAGGTCATGTGACCCCTGGCTCTGTTTGATTGGTCCAACGTCACCAGTGACTGCATCTGATTGGTGGAACGAAGTGAAACGTCACCAGTAAGGCAGGCACTATGAAGGTCTGTCTGACAGACCAAAACAAACAAAGCGTGCATTAACAGATCGATAAAAAATTAGTAGCGAGTAGCGAGCTGAATGTAGATAAAAGTAGCGGAGTAAAAGTAGCGTTTCTTCTTAGGCCGTTTATTGAAATACTCCCACACTTTTGACGACTTTTGGCGTGCTTTTTTCCCCTCGCTCGCACCGCTCGCATCGTCTGCTTTGCGCTCCGCCATGACGGTAGTGTGACGTAAATATGCGACGCGTCGACGAACAAAAACGTCCTCGACGTATTTACGTAACCGATGACGTCGACTACGTCGACGCGTCGTTTCAGCCCTAGTGTATTCCTTTACAATGTCCCGGAAAACCAGGAATTCTGCTTTTTTTTTTTTTCTTGTAAGGGAGCTCTTGATTAACACAAGCTAGGTAGTGGTGTTTTGTTGTAATATTTGGTTTCACTCGCAATCAGCACCTTCACAATAAGAGTTTACTTATTTACAATGTCCCGGAAAACCAGGAATTATGCTTTTTTTCTTTAAGGGAGCTCTTGATTAACACAAGCTAGATTGTGGGGTTTTGTTGGAATTTCTGGTTTCATCCGCAATCAGCACCTTCACGACCTTCACAATAAGAGTTTATTTATTTACAATATCCCGGAAAACCAGGAATTATGCTTTTTTTAATTTTATTTTTTTAGGGAGATCTTGATTAAAACAAGCTAAATTGTGGGGTTTTGTTGTAATTTTTGGTTTCATTTGCAATCAGCAGCTTCACAACCTTCACAATAAGAGTTTATTCATTTACAATGTCCGGGAAAACCAGGAATTCTGGGTATTTCTTTTTTTTTTTTTAAGGGAGCTCTTGATTAACACTAGCTAGATTGTGGGTTTTTTTTTGGAATTTTTGGTTTCATTCGCAATCAACACCTTCACGGCCTTCACAATAAGAGTTTATTCATTTACAATGTCCCGGAAAACTAGGAATTCTGGGTATTTCTTTTTTTTCCTAATGTTTTTTTTATTAAGGGAGCTCTTGATTAACACAAGCTAGGTTGTGGGGTTTTGTTGTAATTTTTGGTTTCATTTGCAATCAGCACCTTCACAACCTTCACAATAAGAGTTTATTCATTTACAATGTCCTGGAAAACCAGGAATTCTGCTTTTTTTATTTTTTTATTTTTTAGGGAGCCCTTGATTAAAGCAAGCTAGGTTGTGGTGTTTTGTTGTAATTTTTGGTTTCATTTGCAATCAGCACCTTCACAATAAGAGTGTATTCATTTACAATGTCCCGGAAAACCAGGAATTCTGCTTTTTTTTTTTTTTCTTGTAAGGGAGCTCTTGATTAACACAAGCTAGGTTGTGGTGTTTTGTTGTAATATTTGGTTTCACTCGCAATCAGCACCTTCACAATAAGAGTTTATTTATTTACAATGTCCCGGAAAACCAGGAATTATGCTTTTTTTTTTTAAGGGAGCTCTTGATTAACACAAGCTAGATTGTGGGGTTTTGTTGGAATTTCTGGTTTCATTCGCAATCAGCACCTTCACGACCTTCACAATAAGAGTTTATTTATTTACAATGTCCCGGAAAACCAGGAATTATGCTTTTTTTAATTTTATTTTTTTTAGGGAGATCTTGATTAAAACAAGCTATGTTGTGGGATTTTGTTGTAATTTTTGGTTTCATTTGCAATCAGCAGTTTCACAACCTTCACAATAAGAGTTTATTCATTTACAATGTCCGGGAAAACCAGGAATTCTGGGTATTTCTTTTTTTTTTTTAAGGGAGCTCTTGATTAACACAAGCTAGATTGTGGGGGTTTTTTTTTGGAATTTTTGGTTTAATTCGCAATCAGCACCTTCACAGCCTACACAATAAGAGTTTATTCATTTACAATGTCCCGGAAAACTAGGAATTCTGGGTATTTCTTTTTTTTTCTAATGTTTTTTTATTAAGGGATCTCTTGATTAACACAAGCTCAGTTGAGGTGTTTTGTTGTAATTTTCTGTTTCATTCGCAATCAGCACCTTCACGACCTTCACAATAAGAGTTTATTTATTTACAATGTCGCAGGAAACCAGGAATTCTGGGTATTTCTTTTTTTTTTTTTTAAGGGAGCTCTTGATTAACACAAGCTAGGTTGTGGTGTTTTGTTGTAATTGTTGGTTTCATTTGCAATCAGCACCTTCACAACCTTCACAATAAGAGTTTATTCATTTACAATGTCCGGAAAAACCAGGAATTCTGGGTATTTTTATTATTTATTTATTTTTCCAGGGATCTCTTCATTAACACAAGCTAGGTTGTGGTATTTTGTTGTACTTTTTTGTTTCATTTGCAATCAGCACCTTCACAATAAGAGTTTAAAGTGTCACCTGACATCATGGCTTCCAAAGTGAACAACAGAGTTCATGACATGACTCAATGACTCCCTGAAGACAAACACCTCCACCCTTCATAAACATCTGACCACTGCTGTCCACCTGCTCACACACACACACACACACACCTGATCAATGGGCGTGGACCAGGTGAGTTCACTCAGGGTCAGGAGATTACAGGAAGACTTTGTCAGAAGGTGAATGATGTCTTCAGGTGGCCACCACGGAGGACGGATGACATCATGTGGAAGCTAAGCTTCTGATGTCACTATCTGGCCACATCATTAGGTACACCGGCACGAGTGGACGCGACGACATCCAAATTCTGCTGAGTCAGCGAGGAAACGTTGGCGCTTCCCGTTTCCTCGTATTGTTCACGAGGAAAACGAGGACACACGTTTTGCCGACCTCAGCATGGATAACGCGTCCCGGTCCAGCCACCCGGTCCAGCCAGAGCAGTCCTGGTTCAGATCTGTTTGAGACTCACGGGAGAGTCTTCCTAAAGATGGCATTATGAAGATATGACTGGTGGCTCGCAGAGCAGAGCTTGTCCAAAACCTCCCTAAACGTGTGCTAAAAAATAATATTTATATACTATTATAGTTTTGTGATTTTGTGACAATAGTTGGACCAAAAATTGCTAATAGTCCATAGATATGAACGGGAGTGTAAAATGATTCTATATATACAGTATATGTGCCTGTGATTGGCCATGCTAATTTGAGTTAGCTTGTCTATGAGCTAGTCCATTGTACGTTAGCATCAAGCTAGCGGCATTAGAGCTCAACCTTCATAATTGTACTGCTTTTTTCAGTTTATTCCAAATGATATTATTAATCTAACGTTAATTCCTACATGTCTTGATCCACTTTAGATCGATACGTGGATTGTAAGTTTTTATTATTCTTTTTTTTTTTTTCTACTTGTTTTATGCTCTTTTTGGTAAACAAATTGTCAGAAAAATTGTATGTAAATTATCAAAAGAAACTTTCCGTTCTCTGAGCTCCCAGTGAACAGACGAAAGCTGTCTTTGTTGCACCAAGTCAAAGGCTTGGAAAATTCCGCTGTGTATGATGAGAGGAGACGGGAGGGGTTATTTATTGTGATCCAAAGACCTGCCCAAGCCCGATCCAGGACCAGTCCAAGCCCGAGGCATCTTTTTCTTCTGTGTTAATGTGACCGAAAACATTGGCTGTTTACATATTCCTTTAGAAACAGTTATGTAAACAGGGAAAGTCCAAATAAAAAGAGATGGCGTACAATCTTTCACCAGAGCGTGATGACACTGTACAAGGGTACAGGTGTACACGTCTCACCTCATATTGAGCCAAATTGAATCCTGTCTCTGTTTATTTCCTTGCTTCTTGTCTGTCGATGTTTAAACCTGACACAAATCTTTATTCATTCGACCGTGTCCCTCGGGAAGTCCTGTGGGGAGTGCTCATAGAGTATGGGGTATCGGACTGTCTGATTGTGGCAGTCCGCTCCCTGTATGATCAGTGCCAGAGCTTGGTCCGCATTGCCGGTAGTAAGTCGGACACGTTTCCAGTGAGGGTTGGACTCCGCCAAGGCTGCCCTTTGTCACCGATTCTGTTCATAACTTTTATGGACAGAATTTCTAGGCGCAGTCAAGGCGTTGAGGGGATCTGGTTTGGTGGCTGCAGAATTAGGTCTCTGCTTTTTGCAGATGATGTGGTCCTGATGGCTTCATCTGGCCAGGATCTTCAGCTCTCACTGGATCGGTTCGCAGCTGAGTGTGAAGCGACTGGGATGAGAATCAGCACCTCCAAGTCCGAGTGCATCGTTCTCGCCCGGAAAAGGGTGGAGTGCCATCTCCGGGTTGGGGAGGAGATCTTAACCCAAGTGGAGGAGTTCAAGTACCTTGGAGTCTTGTTCACGAGTGAGGGAAGAGTGGATCGTGAGATCGATAGGCGGATCGGTGCGGCGTCTTCAGTAATGCGGACGCTGTATCGATCCGTTGTGGTGAAGAAGGAGCTGAGCCGGAATCCAAAGCTCTCAATTTACCGGTCAATCTACGTTCCCATCCTCACCTATGGTCATGAGCTTTGGGTTATGACCGAAAGGACAAGATCACGGGTACAAGCGGCCGAAATGAGTTTCCTCCGCCGGGTGGCGGGGCTCTCCCTTAGAGATAGGGTGAGAAGCTCTGCCATCCGGGGGGAGCTCAAAGTAAAGCCGCTGCTCCTCCACATCGAGAGGAGCCAGATGAGGTGGTTCGGGCATCTGGTCAGGATGCCACCCGAACGCCTCCCTAGGGAGGTGTTTAGGGCACGTCCGACCGGTAGGAGGCCGCGGGGAAGACCCAGGACACGTTGGGAAGACTATGTCTCCCGGCTGGCCTGGGAACGCCTCGGGGTCCCACAGGAAGAGCTGGACAAAGTGGCTGGGGAGAGGGAAGTCTGGGCTTCCCTGCTTAGGCTGCTGCCCCCGCGACCCGACCTCGGATAAGCGGAAGAAGATGGATGGATGGATGACAAATCTTTACACACGAAATATGCAATATTTTACCCCAAATTATTTATCATTATTCTCCCATTTTGATTGTATTTCAGAGGGCCTCAACACGGACCAAAACTCACCAATTTTTTACAAAAATCTGATATTTTAGGGGTCCCGAAACCAGACTTCAAAAAATGGCTCTCTAGCGCCCCCTTTAAAATGTAAAAATGGTGCCCCTCGGATTCACGTATCGTCACAAACATCGCCAGTGGGGTCCTTCATGACAGGACGTACGTAAAAGTCTGAAGAAGCCATATTTGAAAACAAACAGGAAGTCGGCCATCTTGGTTCGTCAGCCACTTTTAAGCCAAAAACAGCGGTCGTACTTCAACAAACTCCTCCTCGGGACTTTGACCAAATAACTTGCGTTTAAAATGAAACCCACTAGACAGACGGGCGATGATAAACTGCGAAGGAATTTTGTCTTCGCCTTAGGATGTGGGCGTGGCAAGGCGGTAAACTTTGATCGGACGGCTCGCCGCCAATATTTCAACGTTTATAACTCGGCTCCACAAACTCAAATCTTGACCAGAATTGGTAGAAATGATGATGGTGACACCCTAAAGTGCGAGATGAGTCGCTATATATTGGTACACATTCGTGGTGGGCGGAGCCTGGCGGCGAAAACTGACCCTCGCCATCAACCATCATTACTTCACTGCGTGATCGGATTTCCTTCCAAACGGATATGAGGCTTTTAAGTCAGGGTCGGATCATGACTCGTCGTTGATATCGACACTAACATCGCCCCCTTGTGGTGGAAATATATAATGGTCCATATGCACCAATCTACCTGAATTTTTGGACGGTGGGTCGGGGCATTGGAGAGGACATGACTGCGTGGGTTATGCTAGCCCCCGGACTCACTAACCCCAAGGGCCCTCTCAACGCTGCTCGCGGCTTTAATTCATTTTTATTTTTTGAGGAATGACCGTTTTAAAGGGGAAAAAAACATCCTGCACGGCAACTTTGTGTTATTAGAATCAATATTGCAACTTGTTCTGGTCACATTTCACCTGTTTGTGCTTTCATTCCACTTTTTTTGTATTTTTATAGTATTTTTAGAATGTGCTGTGGGCCGTTAAAAAAAAAAATTAGCTGTGGGCCACAAATGGCCCCCGGGCTCCACGTTGGACATGCTTGATGTATCCCTTAATCACAAGCACCTCAAAGGGCTTCACAAACCACAACAACATCCTCTGATCTAAACCCACACCCGGGCAACTGGGAGGCTGATATTCCTTTACGCTTCATAAACTTGCAGACGGCATCGGTGTGAGTGTGTGAGTGTGTGAGTGTGTGTGTGTGTGTGTGTGTGTGTGTGTGTTCTTGTAATCCTACCCTTCTTGGAGACAGCAACAAGGAAACGTACCTTCCATATGAGGAACGAACAAGTTAGGACATAAATCACGGTCCCAATATGGAAAAGCATTGCATCTAATAGAGAATGTCTCATTTTGTGAAATCTATCACAATTAGGGTGGTCCTAAAAAGGAGGGATTTTTCAAATTGACTGTGTGTCGGTTTTAAAAGTGCTCCCCCTCTGGTCAACATATCAAATAACAAGTGTGTGTAAGAAATTGAAATGTGCCCCCTTTGGCCAAAATTTATAAAAAATAAATTTGTATACAGGGACATACTGTAATAACTTGAAGTAAATAATGAAGATTGAAAATCAATTCTAAACAAAAAAATAAATAAATAAACTAAAAGCAGTCTTTTTCTCACAATGTGTGGACTTTTTTCTTATAAAATTGGGAATCATTTCTCATATTCTTTCTGTTTCTGTAATATTGCAATATTTCCTCATAAAATGATTACTTTATGTAAAGTTATAAATTTTTTCTGCAAAATGGTGACATTTGTCATATAAAATGCTGACTTTTATCATATTGCCAATTTTTTTGTTGTTCTTGTAAAATAGTGACATTTTTGGAATAAAATTATGACTTTTGTCATAATTTTGCTAGGTAAAATTCCGATTATTAGTATAATATTGCCAAAATGTTTAAGTTTTCTTATAAAATTGTGACTTTTGTCGAGTAAAATACAACTCTTTTCATAAAATTAGAAATTGATATGCGCCCCCTTTGGCCAAAATAATACAAAAAATTAAATAAATATGTATATAAAGACATACTGTAATAGTTTGAAGTAAATAATGAAGAATAAAATCCAATTACAAATAAAAACAATTTTAAAAATTTAAATTAACGAAAAGCAGTCTTTTTCTTACAAAGTGTCAACTTTTTTCTTATAAAATTGGGAACAATTTCTCATATTCTCTCTGTTTCTGTAATATTGCAATATTTTCTCGTAAAATGATTACTTTTTTATGCAAAATGGTGACATTTGTCATATAAAATTCTGACTTTTATCACAATATTGCCAATTTTTTTGTTCTTGTAAAATAGTGACATATTTTGAGTAAAATTATGACTTTTGTCATAATTTTGCCAAGTAAAAATTCAAATTATTATTATAATATTGCCAAAAAAATTTACGTTTTCTTATAAAATTGTGACTTTTGTCGAGTAAAATTACGACTCTTTTCATAAACATGCCAAAATGTTGAGCTTTTCTTGTAAAATTGCGACTGTTATTGAGTAAAAGTCCAACTTTTATCATAATATTGCACAAATGTTAAATTTTTCTTGTAACATTTTGACTTGCGTTGAGTAAAATGACGACTTTTATTAAATACTGCCAAAATTCAAATTTTTTCTTGTGAAATTGTGACTTTTTTCTTGTGAAATTCCAACTCATTTTTCACAACAAGCTTTTTTATATTTGCATAGTTTGTATAAATTAATAATGTTGTTAAATACTCATCTTTATATATTATATATATTTATATATATATATATATAAGGGTGGTCCTAAAGACGTAGGCATTTTTCTCAGGTCTCAAGAAGGTAAGAAATACAAGAATGTGTGTGTGTGTGTGTGTGTGTGTGTGTGTGTGTGTGTGTGTGTGTGTGTGTGTGTGTGTGTGTGTGTGTGTGTGTGTGTGTGTGTGTGTGTGTGTGTGTGTGTGTGTGTGTGGAGGCGTTTTATCAGCAGTGAGCAGAGGCGCTGTGAGGAGCAGTCAAGACCAACCAAAGAAGAAGCTAAACGCTAAATGAAAGCAAGCCTTTAAAGGGGAACTGCACTTTTTGGGGAATGTTAAAGTACCAATGGTTGTCACACACACACTAGGTGTGGCAAAATCACCCTTAATCACCACCTGGGAGGTGAGGGGAGCAGTGAGCAGCAGCGGTGTCTGTGCCCAGGAATCATTTTTGGTGATTTAACCCCCAATTCCAACCCTTGATGCTGAGTGCCAAGCAGGGAGGTAACTGGTCCCATTTTTATAGTCTTTGGTATGACTCGGCCGGGGTTTGAACCCACATTGCCTATCGTTCCCCATCATTACAAGAAACAAAAACACACTCAGCCTTACCAGCCACCCTGTAACGTCGTAAGCGTTCATATTTTGTTTTTACGACGGGCTGTACTCACTTATGTTAGCGCACATTTACACAATAACTCATCTGTGTTGACACAAACTGTTCTGTAACCCTGTACACGGTTTGTTTGTTTAATCTTGAACAGGTTTGTGCTGAAAACAAAGTTTTGTTGTAGTTGTGCAATGATAAAGACCTAACTACCTACCTAGACCGAGTCCCTGTCCGGTGTGTCACCACCTCCAAAGTTATGGTACTCCCGTACACTAAAGTAATGTCCGATCACTACCTTATAAAATTCTAAGATCCGACTCATTGTCAACAAGCTACCGAATTTTTCGGACCATAGGGCCATAATATTTTATTGGTAATGTTTGTTTATTTTAAAGTTTACAACGTTAAAATATAGGGGAAATACAAGTTAATGGCATTTGAAAGGGTATATTTGCATTATTATTATGTATTGTCATTACATCAGTGCTTAGTTTGGTCTCCAAAAATGATGGCAATAATATAGTTTATGGGCAATAATTTGTAGGTCAATATATCATCCAGCAACATTTGCATGCTTGGAAAAGAGTGAGGCAGCATAAAAGAGAGATCGGGAGTTGTCGTCACACGCAGAAGGCGACAGAAAGTCAGGCTTTTTAGAAGTCACGTGGAGTGCTGCTCTTTGGCTCCTTCCACCGAAACACGGACAAATGGGCGTCAAATAGTAAAAAATTAACAATGGGGAGAAATCTTTGAGATTAAAATGCTTTTTATGCTAACAAATCTACATGTAATAACACATTAACTTTTAGCAAGGTCTCGGGCTTCGTGTCTCTTGAAGCTACACATAAAAAAACAAAACACACAACCTTCAAGGTGACACACAAAAGGATGGAAATGTGAGCCGAACGCTTTTTTTCGCTCACAGCGAGGAGTTTAAAAATCTAAAAGGTCAGCACTGTCATGGAAATACAGAGGGTGAAGTCTCCCTTCATCGGGTTTATGGTCGCATTATCGCAGCAGACAGAATGCAACATCGAGTACAAGATCATTTGCATTCAAGGGAGTGAAATACTTGAAATTCCGGATTATAAGATGCCACTTTTTTCCTGCGCTTTGAACCCTGCATCTTACAAAACAGTGTGGCTAATTAATGGATTTTTTTTTTCACCGACAGCCATATTGCAGATTGCTTAAAAACCAAACAAGCACAAACACAAAGGCATACTTGCCAACCTTGAGACCTCCGATTTCGGGAGGTGGGAGGTGGGGGGTAGGGGGGGCGTGGTGCGTGGTTAAGAGGGGAGGAGTATATTCTTTCTTTCTTTCTTTCTTTAGTTTATTTCGAACATGAACACACTTACATCATAATACATCACACAATTTCATATCATTTCATTTTACATCATGCCCGAAAAGGAGTAGGAAGAAGCAAAGCTTATTTAATCCTACCCCTTTCCCACTTCAAGCGTTTACAAATATATAGAATCATTTACTGACCTTTTTATATAATAAAATAACATCTATGAATTAGTATACAACAGTTTTGTAATATGTAATTAATTAATTAATTCAGTCATTATTAACATACTGAGATGAAGAATATCTTATTTTCAATAAGGGTGAAAGTATTTCTCATAATTCTTCTTTTTTGTACTCTGTAATATATATATATTTACAGCTAGAATTCACCAAGGCATATATTTCATATATATATACCGTATTTTCCGCACCATAAGGCGCCCTGGGTTATAAGCCGCGCCTTCAATGAACGGCATATTTCAAAACTTTGTCCACCTATAAGCCGCCCCGTGTTGTAAGCCGCATCTAACTGCGCTAAAGGAATGTCAAAAAAACAGTCAGATAGGTCAGTCAAACTTTAATAATATATTAAAAACCAGCGTTCTAACAACTCTGTTCACTCCCAAAATGTACGCAAATGTGCAATCACAAACATAGTAAAATTCAAAATAGTGCAGAGCAATAGCAACATAATGTTGCTCGAACGTTAATGTCACAACACACAAAATAAACATAACGCTCACTTTCTGAAGTTATTCTTCATTCATAAATCCCTCGAATTCTTCTCCTTCGGTGTCCGAATTGAAAAGTTGGGCGAATGTGGGATCCAAAATGGCCAGCTCCGTCTCGTCGAAGTAATCGGAGTCAGTGTCGCTGTTGTCCAGCAGTTCTGTGAATCCTGCCTTCCGGAAAGCTCGGACCACAGTTGTGACCGAAATATCTGCCCAGGCATTTACGATCCACTGGCAGATGTTGGCGTATGTCGTCTGGCGCTGTCTCCCTGTCTTGGTGAACGTCACGTGTGTTCGCCTTCTGTCATCCACTGTTCCCACGCAGTTAGCAGTCTAGCTTCGAATGCCCTGTTGACACCAATATCTAGCGGCTGGAGGTCTTTTGTCAATCCACCCGGAATGACGGCGAGTATTGAATTAAGCGCGTAAGCGTGTCTCTTAATGTGATGTTATGAGCTAGCAAATATAACAACTACACTACCCAGCATGCAACGATAGTGACGAGCATGCGCGGTAGCCCTGAGAAGCGTTGTTGTATGCTGGCAGTTAGAATGTGGTTATGAGCACGCTGTGAGTAAACGTTGAGAACTCAGTTAACACGCCTCGTCTGCATTATTTATAATTAGACAGACAACACACTTAATAGGAGCCATTTTGGGGTCTTTACATAAACACACAAATGGAAATGAAACGTCACATATCCCAGCAAGCACCGCGCGCTTCTTCTTCTTCTACGGGGAAAAAAGATGGCGGCTGTTTACCGTAGTTGCGAGACCGAAACTTTATGAAAATTAATATTAATATTAACCCATATATAAGGCGCACCGGATTATAAGGCGCACTGTCAGCTTTTGAGAAAATTTGTGGTTTTTAGGTGCGCCTTATAGTGCGGAAAATACGGTATATACATACATACATACATATATACATACATATATACATACATATATACTTATATACATACATATATACATACATACATATATATATATATAATAAAATAAATAAATATATATATATAGCTAGAATTCACTGAAAGTGAAGTATTTTCTTAGATATATATACACCGTATTTTCCGCACTATAAGCCGCACCTAAAAACCACAAATTTTCACAAAAGCTGACAGTGCGGCTTATAACCCGGTGCGGCTTATATATGGATTAATATAAATATTTATTTTCATAAAGTTTCGGTCTCGCAACTACGGTAAACAGCCGCCATCTTTTTTCCCCATAGAAGAGGAAGCGCTTCTTCTTCTATGGTAAGCAACTGCCAAGGTAAGCACCCGCCCCCGTAGAAGAGGAAGCGCTTCTTCTTCTACGGTAAGCAACCACCCGCCCCCGTAGAAGAAGAAGCACGCGGGTATTACGTTTCATTTCCTTTGTGTGTTCCATGTTGATATACGACTCCATGCGCGCCCACATCACAGATGGTGTCAAAAAGCAAGTGAAGCACACAAATACAACACTCGCCGTCATTCCGGGTGGATTAACCAAAGAACTCCAACCGCTCAATATTGGTGTCAACAGGGCATTTAAAGCACGACTGCGAACGGCGTGGGAACAATGGATGACCGAAGGCGAACACACCTTCACTAAGACAGGGAGACAGCGCCGGACGACATACGCCAACATCTGCCAGTGGATCGTAAATGCCTGGGCGGATATTTCGGTCACAACTGTGGTCCGAGCTTTCCGGAAGGCAATGACTTCGACGAGACGGAGCCGGCCATTTTGGATCCCGTATTCGCCCAACTTTTTAATTCGGACACCGAAGGAGAAGAATTCGAGGGATTTATGAATGAAGAATAACTTCAGAAAGTGAGCGTTATGTTTATTTTGTGTGTTGTGACATTAACGTTCGAGCAACATTAAGTTATTGATGTTATTGCTCTGCACTATTTTGAATTTTACTATGTTTGTGATTGCACATTTGCACATTACCGTACATTTTGGGAGTGAACAGAGTTGTTAGAACGCTGGTTTTTAATATATTATTAAAGTTTGACTGACCTATCTGCCTGTTTTTTTGACATTCCCTTTAGCGCAGTTAGATGCGGCTTATAACACGGGGCGGCTTATAGGTGGACAAAGTTTTGAAATATGTTGTTCATTGAAGGCGCGGCTTATAACCCAGGGCGGCTTATGGTGCGGAAAATACGGTATATATATATATATATATATATATATATATATATATATATATATATCTAAGAAAATACTTCACTTTTAGTGAATTCTAGCTATATATATATATATACACACACACACAGGTAAAAGCCAGTAAATTAGAATATTTTGAAAAACTTGATTTATTTCAGTAATTGCATTCAAAAGGTGTAACTTGTACATTATATTTATTCATTGCACACAGACTGATGCATTCAAATGCTTATTTCATTTAATTTTGATGATTTGAAGTGGCAACAAATGAAAATCCAAAATTCCGTGTGTCACAAAATTAGAATATTACTTAAGGCTAATACAAAAAAGGGATTTTTAGAAATGTTGGCCAACTGAAAAGTATGAAAATGAAAAATATGAGCATGTACAATACTCAATACTTGGTTGGAGCTCCTTTTGCCTCAATTACTGCGTTAATGCGGCGTGGCATGGAGTCGATGAGTTTCTGGCACTGCTCAGGTGTTATGAGAGCCCAGGTTGCTCTGATAGTGGCCTTCAACTCTTCTGCGTTTTTGGGTCTGGCATTCTGCATCTTCCTTTTCACAATACCCCACAGATTTTCTATGGGGCTAAGGTCAGGGGAGTTGGCGGGCCAATTTAGAACAGAAATACCATGGTCCGTAAACCAGGCACGGGTAGATTTTGCGCTGTGTGCAGGCGCCAAGTCCTGTTGGAACTTGAAATCTCCATCTCCATAGAGCAGGTCAGCAGCAGGAAGCATGAAGTGCTCTAAAACTTGCTGGTAGACGGCTGCGTTGACCCTGGATCTCAGGAAACAGAGTGGACCGACACCAGCAGATGACATGGCACCCCAAACCATCACCCAACCATGCAAATTTTGCATTTCCTTTGGAAATCGAGGTCCCAGAGTCTGGAGGAAGACAGGAGAGGCACAGGATCCACGTTGCCTGAAGTCTAGTGTAAAGTTTCCACCATCAGTGATGGTTTGGGGTGCCATGTCATCTGCTGGTGTCGGTCCACTCTGTTTCCTGAGATCCAGGGTCAACGCAGCCGTCTACCAGCAAGTTTTAGAGCACTTCATGCTTCCTGCTGCTGACCTGCTCTATGGAGATGGAGATTTCAAGTTCCAACAGGACTTGGCGCCTGCACACAGCGCAAAATCTACCCGTGCCTGGTTTACGGACCATGGTATTTCTGTTCTAAATTGGCCCGCCAACTCCCCTGACCTTAGCCCCATAGAAAATCTGTGGGGTATTGTGAAAAGGAAGATGCAGAATGCCAGACCCAAAAACGCAGAAGAGTTGAAGGCCACTATCAGAGCAACCTGGGCTCTCATAACACCTGAGCAGTGCCAGAAACTCATCGACTCCATGCCACGCCGCATTAACGCAGTAATTGAGGCAAAAGGAGCTCCAACCAAGTATTGAGTATTGTACATGCTCATATTTTTCATTTTCATACTTTTCAGTTGGCCAACATTTCTAAAAATCCCTTTTTTGTATTAGCCTTAAGTAATATTCTAATTTTGTGACACACGGAATTTTGGATTTTCATTTGTTGCCACTTCAAATCATCAAAATTAAATGAAATAAACATTTGAATGCATCAGTCTGTGTGCAATGAATAAATATAATGTACAAGTTACACCTTTTGAATGCAATTACTGAAATAAATCAAGTTTTTCAAAATATTCTAATTTACTGGCTTTTACCTGTATATATGTACCGTATTTTCTGCACCATAAGCCGCCCTGGGTTATAAGCCGCGCCTTCAATGAACGGCATATTTCAAAACTTTGTCCACCTATAAGCCGCCCCGTGTTATAAGCCGCATCTAACTGCGCTAAAGGGAATGTCAAAAAAACAGTCAGATAGGTCAGTCAAACTTTAATAATATATTAAAAACCAGCGTTCTAACAACTCTGTTCACTCCCAAAATGTACGGTAATGTGCAAATGTGCAATCACAAACATAGTAAAATTCAAAATAGTGCAGAGCAAAATAGCAAGATCAATAACTTAATGTTGCTCGAACGTTAATGTCACAACACACAAAATAAACATAACGCTCACTTTCTGAAGTTATTCTTCATTCATAAATCCCTCAAATTCTTCTCCTTCGGTGTCCGAATTAAAAAGTTGGGCGAATACGGGATCCAAAATGGCCGGCTCCGTCTCGTCGAAGTCATCGGAGTCAGTGTCGCTGTTGTTGTCCAGCAGTTCTGTGAATCCTGCCTTCCGGAAAGCTCGGACCACAGTTGTGACCGAAATATCCGCCCAGGCATTTACGATCCACTGGCAGATGTTGGCGTATGTCGTCCGGCGCTGTCTCCCTGTCTTAGTGAAGGTGTGTTCGCCTTCGGTCATCCATTGTTCCCACGCACCATTGATTCATTTATGTTATATTCTCTTGCTGCTGCTCTATTTCCGTGTTCTTCGGCATGACTTATTGCCTTCAGTTTAAATTCTGCGTTATACGCGTGTCGCTTAGTAGGAGCCATTTTATGGTCTTTACAGATGTAAACACACAAAGGAAATGAAACATAATACCCGCGCGCTTCCTCTTCTACGGGGGCGGGTGGTTGCTTACCGTAGAAGAAGAAGCGCTTCCTCTTCTACGGGGGCGGGTGCTTACCTTGGCAGTTGCTTACCATAGAAGAAGAAGCGCTTCCTCTTCTACGGGGAAAAAAAGATGGCGGCTGTTTACCGTAGTTGCGAGACCAAAACTTTATGAAAATAAATATTTATATTAATCCATATATAAGGCGCACCGGGTTATAAGCCGCATTGTCAGCTTTTGTGAAAATTTGTGGTTTTTAGGTGCGGCTTATAGTGCGGAAAATACGGTATATATATATATATATATATATATATATATATATATATATATATATATATATATATATATTTTTTTTTTTTTTTTTTTTTTATTATATCTATATATATCTATATCTATATATATATATATATATATATATATATATATATATATCAATCTATCTATCTGTCAAGAGGGACAGAGACAGCGCACAGTGCATGTGGATCACATGTTACCATGGCGAGAAAACATGGAGAGACTGCCAGTTATCTAGTCTCCACCAGTTGCAGAAAATGTGCCATCAGTACAACTGGACAGTGCTGTTTCAGTTCCATCACCAGGACCATCAGTGAGTCAGACACAAACTAGCCTCATCATTGAACCAGATTCAAGGGCTGCTGAGTTGCCATCATCAGAACCCAGATCACCCACAACAAAAACCCCACCAGTGATCCGCAGGTACCCAGAAACGTTTCGAGTACCAGTGGGGGGCCTGTGATATTTTTTTATTTTTTATTTTTTTATTTTTTTTAATAAAGAAATACAATCATGTGTGCTTACGGACTGTATCCCTGCATACTGTATTGATATACATTGATATATAGTGTATATATTGTGTTTTTATGTTGATTTAATAAATACAAATAAAAAAATAAAATAAAATAATTTATTTTATTTTTTTCTTGTGCCGCGGCCCGGTGGTTGGGGACCACTGGCGAAGGACATACACTATTTGATTTCCTATTATGCAGCTCATTTTTATTTGACATTTACTGAAATATCTTGTGTGACATCATGCACAAAAGTGCACTTTGTTTGTTTTAAACTATTGTAGTGGCGTTCTGTACAAAAAGTGCACTTTAATTTAGTGTTGTTTTGATATGTCATCTTAGTGACATCATGCACAAAAGTGCACTAATAGCTTGTTTTAAAATGTCTGACAATCTTGCACTTTCTGTTTTGAAATGACATGAATTTTTGTGCCACTGCTTAATAACTCTTTAATAAATACACTTTAGCTAAATTGACTTAGTTGTGATTTCCCTCTCTGCATGAAAGTTTAAAATGAGCATATATTAATGCAGTATACACAAGAATGTTTTAATGTAGACACAGAATCATCATACTGCTGTGATTATATGCATCAAGTGTTCATTCAAGGCTAAGGCAAAATATGGAGAGATATATCGTGCATCGTGACATGGCCTAAAAATATCGAGATATTAAAAAAAGGCCATATCGCCCAGCCCTAGTTTGTTGCAGCTAAATCCCCTGTAAAGAATGTATGTGAGACACTGGAGGTGGTCTACCAGCACGATTGTTGTCATCACCAGTCACAATCAAACCTAACGCGTCAAGAAGGATGACAATGAGCCGAGATGTGACGTGATTGACAGCCAGCGAGCTCATTAGGACGCGTCCTTAACGAGCGCTCGCCGGCAAATTTGCTTCTTGAGACAAAAGTCATTTTGCGTGTCACAGTCGTTGTGTCGCTCTCATCCACACTTGACACCCGTTGACGACAACGCACATCTTTTTTTCCCCCCGCGTCCGTTAAAAAGCCTTTTATGTCTTTCTGTTTCACTCCCCGCTTCCTGCCGGGGAGTCCCGCCCAGACAGGATGTTCATGTTTTGAAGACGAGCGGATGACAAGGTGTGGGTGGCGGACATATTCATCGTGGGCTTTATTTTAACAATGAGGAGGCTGAACGAAGTCAGCCAATGAGAGACTGTTTTACTGTGAGTATGCAAATGTGCTGTAGCAGGTCATGAAACACATTAGCATAATACAAGTATAAATGCTACAATAAAAGCCTCCATTCAATCCACCATTCCAACAGTCGACAACAGCAAATACTCAGGGGTTCTTTTCCACTACACAGGGGGCCGGGTCCCACTCAAACATTAATAGTGATCTAGATGAGGCAATTCCTGAAGGAATTGCGTGTGAATGCTCCAATGCTGAAGTTGAACTGAAATGCTGACAGAATGTAGTATGAATGTAAGAATAGTTTGAATGTTGAAGAGTTTGAATTTCCAGGAAAAACGGAATTAGGTATGGAACTTGGGAAAGTATTAGTTGGATGAGTGGAATGTGTTGATGTTGGAATGGTTTGAATCGGTTGAAAAATGTGCAAATTGTGGAAGTTTAAAAAATGGACAATTCATTTTGAATGGGGAAAAATGTCCCTGAAAACTGAATTCTTGGAAATCCGGGATTTTTTTTAAAATTGTTTTAGGAGAGCACACAATTTTGAACAGGCTTAATATTTCGGAGTTGGAACAGTTTGAATCGGATGAAAAATGTGGGAGGTGTGGAATTTTGAAAAATGTCCCATTCATTTCAATGGAAATTTTAATGGAAATTTGGGAATTTCATGGAAATTTGGGAATTTCAGGAAAAGCAGGAATTTTTTGGAAAATGCCCCCAAAAAAATTAATTTTCTGAATGAGTTGAAATGATTAGTGTTGGAATTTTTCCCAAATCGGACGAGAAGTATCATTCATTCCTGGAATTTCCGGAAAAGCGAGAATTTTTTTGGAAAATGCTTAAAAAAAATCAAAAAAAATCTGAATGAGCTGAAATTAGGGATGTCCGATAATGGCTTTTTGCCGATATCCGATATTGTCCAACTCTTTAATTACCGATATCAACCGATACCAACAGATATATGCAGTTGTGGAATTAACACATTATTATGCCTAATTTGGACAACCAGGTATGGTGAAGATAAGGTACTTTTTAAAAAAAATTAATAAAATAAGATAAATAAATTAAAAACATTTTCTTGAATAAAAAAGAAAGTAAAACAATATAAAAACAGTTACATAGAAACTAGTAATTAATGAAAATTAGCAAAATTAACTGTTAAAGGTTAGTACTATTAGTGGACCAGCAGCATGCACAATCATGTGTGCTTACGGACTGTATCCCTTGCAGACTGTATTGATATATATTGATGTATAATGTAGGAACCAGAATATTAATAACAGAAAGAAACAACCCTTTTGTGTGAATGAGTGTAAATGGGGGGGGGGGGGTTGGGTTGGTGCATTAATTGTAAGTGTATCTTGTGTTTTTTATGTTGATTTAATAAAACAATACAAAAAAAATACAAAAAAATACAAAAATTAAAAAAACGATACCGATAATAAACAACCCGATACCAATCATTTCCGATATTACATTTTAACGCATCTCTAGTTGAAATGATTGGTGTTGGAATTTTTCCCAAATCGGTCGATAAGTATCATTTTTAACTGAGAAATGGTATTACGGAATTCCTAGGATTTTGGGAAAACCGGGAATTTTTCCAATTCAAAAAACAACTTTATTTTTTGTCCCGATTAAGAGGAATGTTTTGATGGTGGAACGGTTGAAAAGGGTTGAAAAATGTGGAAGGAGTAGTCGCCCGAAAAAAGGGTGAAAATAGGATTTGGAAAACCGGGAATTCTGGCCATTTCTGGAATTTTCTGGAACTTGGAGAAATTATAGTTTGAATGTGCAGAATGAGTGGAATATGTTGAAGGTGGAATGGTTTGAACCGGTTGAAAAATTTGCAAATTGTGAAAGTTTAAAAAATGGACAATTCATTTTGAATGGGGAAAAATGTCCCTGAAAACGGAATTCTTGGAAATCCGGGAATTTTTTTTAATTGTTGAGGGAGAGCACACAATTTTGAACAGGCTTAATATTTCGGAGTTGGAACAGTTTGAATCAGATGAAAAATGTGGGAGGTGTGGAACTTTGAAAAATGTCCCATTCATTTCAATGGGAATTTCATGTAAATTTGGGAATTACTGGAAAAGCGGGAATTTTTTGGAAAATGCCAACAACAACAAAAAAATTCTGAATGAGTTGAAATGATTAGTGTTGGAATTTTTCCCAAATCGGTCGATAAGTATCATTTTTAACTGAGAAATGGTATTACGGAATTCTTGGAATTTCCGGAAAAAAGGGAATTTTTTGGAAAATGCTAAAAAAAAAAAATTAAAAAAAAAAAAAATCTGAATGAGTTGAAATGATTGGTGTTGGAATGTTTCCCCAAATCGGCCGAGAAGTAACATTTTTAACTGACAAATTGTATTACGGAATTCCTGGAATTTCGGGAAAACCGGGAATTTTTCCAGCTCAAAAATCAACTTTTTTTTGGTCCCGATTAAGAGGAATGTTTTGACGGTGGAACAGTTGAAAAATGTGGAAGGAGTAGTCGCCAGAAAAAAGGGTGAAAATAGGGTTTGGAAAACCGGGAATTCTGACAATTTCTGGAATTTTTTGGAACTTTGACAAATTATAGTTTGAATGTGCAGGATGAGTGGAATATGTTGAAGGTGGAATGGTTTGAACCGGTTAAAAAATGTGCAAATTGTGGAAGTTTAAAAGATGGACAATTCATTTTGAATGGGGAAAAATGTCCCTGAAAACTGAATTCTTGGAAATCCGGGATTTTTTTTTTATTGTTGAAGGAGAGTACACAATTTTGAACAGGCTTAATATTTCGGAGTTGGAACAGTTTGAATCAGATGAAAAATGTGGGAGGTGTGGAACTTTGAAAAATGTCCCATTCATTTTAATGGGAATTTCATGGACATTTGGGGATTTCGGGAAAAGCGGGAATTTTTTGGAAAATGCCCCCAAAAAAATTAATTTTCTGAATGAGTTGAAATGATTAGTGTTGGAATTTTTCCCAAATCGCTCGAGAAGTATCATTTTTAACTGAGAAATGGTATTACGGAATTCCTGGAATTTCCGGAAAAGCAAGAATTTTTGGGAAATGCTAAAAAAAAATTTAAAAAAATCTGAATGAGTTGAAATTAGGGATGTCCGATAATGGCTTTTTGCCGATATCCGATATTCCGATATTGTCCAACTCTTTAATTACCGATATCAACCGATACCGATATCAACAGATATATACAGTCGTGGAATTAACACATTATTATGCCTAATTTGGACAACCAGGTATGGTGAAGATAAGGTACTTTTAAAAAAAATTTTGTAAAATAAGATAAATAAATTAAAAACATTTTCTTGAATAAAAAAGAAAGTAAAACAATATAAAAACAGTTACATAGAAACTAGTAATTAATGAAAATTAGTAAAATTAACTGTTAAATGTTAGTACTGTTAGTGGACCAGCAGCATGCACAATCATGTGTGCTTACGGACTGTATCCCTTGCAGACTGTATTGATATATATTGATATATAATGTAGGAACCAGAATATTAATAACAGAAAGAAACAACCCTTTTGTGTGAATGGGGGAGGCAGGTTTTTTGGGTTGGTGCACTAATTGTAAGTGTATCTAGTGTTTTTTATGTTGATTTAATAAAACATTTTTAAAAAATACAAAAATTAAAAAAAAAAAAAAAAAACGATACCGATAATAATAAAAAAACATACCGATAATTTCCGATATTACATTTTAACGCATCTCTAGTTGAAATGATTGGTGTTGGAATGTTTCCCCAAATTGGTCGAGAAGTAACATTTTTAACTGAGAAATTGTATTACGGAATTCCTGGAATTTCGGGAAAAGAGAGAATTTTTTAGAAAATGCTAAAAAAAAAAAAAAAAAAAAAAAAAAAAAAAAAAAAATCTGAATGAGTTGAAATGATTGGTGTTGGAATGTTTCCCCAAATCGGTCGAGAAGTAACATTTTTAACTGACAAATTGTATTACGGAATTCCTGGAATTTCGGGAAAAACTGGAATTTTTCCAGTTCAAAAATCAACTTTGTTTTTTGTCCCGATTAAGAGGAATGTTTTGACGGTGGAACGGTTGAAATGGGTTGAAAATGTGGAAGGAGTAGTCGCCAGAAAAAAGGGTGAAAATAGGATTTGGAAAACCTGGAATTATGGCGATTTCTGAAATTTTCTGGAACTTGGAGAAATTATAGTTTGAATGTGCAGAATGAGTGGAATATGTTGAAGGTGGAATGGTTTGAACCGGTTGAAAAATGTGCAAATTGTGGAAGTTTAAAAAATGGACAATTCATTTTGAATGGGGAAAAATGTCCCTGAAAACTGGGAATTCTTGAAAATCCAGGATTTTTTTTTTATTGTTGATGGAGAGCACACAATTTTGAACAGGCTGAATATTTCGGAGTTGGAACAGTTTGAATCGGATGAAAAATTTAGGAGTTGTGGAACTTTGAAAAATGTCCCATTCATTTTAATGGGAATTTCATGGACATTTGGGGATTTCGGGAAAAGCGGGAATTTTTTGGAAAATGCCCCCCAAAAAATTAATTTTCTGAATGAGTTTAAATGATTAGTGTTGGAATTTTTCCCAAATCGCTCGAGAAGTATCATTTTTAACTGAGAAATGGTATTACGGAATTCCTGGAATTTCCGGAAAAGCAAGATTTTTTTTGGAAAATGCTAAAAAAATTAAAAAAAAATCTGAATGAGTTGAAATTAGGGATGTCCGATAATGGCTTTTTGCCGATATCCGATATTCCGATATTGTCCAACTCTTTAATTACCGATATCAACCGATACCGATATCAACAGATATATGCAGTCGTGGAATTAACACATTATTATGCCTAATTTGGACAACCAGGTATGGTGAAGATAAGGTACTTTTTTTTTTTAATTTTATAAAATAAGATAAATAAATTAAAAACATTTTCTTGGATAAAAAAGAAAGTAAAACAATATAAAAACAGTTACATAGAAACTAGTAATTAATGAAAATTAGTAAAATTAACTGTTAAAGGTTAGTACTGTTAGTGGACCAGCAGCACGCACAATCATGTGTGCTTACGGACTGTATCCCTTGCAGACTGTATTGATATATATTGATTTATAATGTAGGAACCAGAATATTAATAACAGAAAGAAACAACCCTTTTGTGTGAATGAGTGTAAATGGGGTGTGGGGTTTTTTGGGTTGGTGCACTAATTGTAAGTGTATCTAGTGTTTTTTATGTTGATTTAATAAAACATTTTTAAAAAATACAAAAATAACAATTTTTTAAAAAAAACGATACCGATAATAAAAAAAAAAACCATACCGATAATTTCCGATATTACATTTTAACGCATCTCTAGTTGGAATGATTGGTGTTGGAATGTTTCCCCAAATTGGTCGAGAAGTAACATTTTTAACTGAGAAATTGTATTACGGAATTCCTGGAATTTCGGGAAAAGCGAGAATTTTTTAGAAAATGCTAAAAAATAAATAAAAAAAATAAAAAAATCTGAATGAGTTGAAATGATTGGTGTTGGAATGTTTCCCCAAATCGGTCGAGAAGTAACATTTTTAACTGACAAATTGTATTACGGAATTCCTGGAATTTCGGGAAAAGCGGGAATTTTTGGGAAAATGGTCAAAAACAATAATTTTCTGAATGAGTTGAAATGATTGGTGTTGGAATGTTTCCCCAAATCGGTCAATAAGTAACGTTTTAAACTGAGAAATGGTATTACGGAATTCCTGGAATTTCGGGAAAACCAGGAATTTTTCCAGTTAAAAAAACATCTTTGTTTTTTGTCCCTATTAAGAGGAATGTTTTGACGGTGGAACGGTTGAAAAATGTGGAAGGAGTAGTCGCCAGAAAAAAGGGTGAAAATAGGGTTTGGAAAACTGGGAATTCTGACAATTTCTGGAATTTTTTGGAACTTTGACAAATTATAGTTTGAATGTGCAGGATGAGTGGAATATGTTGAAGGTGGAATGGTTTGAACCGGTTGAAAAATGTGCAAATTGTGGAAGTTTAAAAAATGGACAATTCATTTTGAATGGGGAAAAATGTCCCTGAAAACTGAATTCTTGGAAATCCGGGATTTTTTTTTTTTTAATTGTTGAAGGAGAGCACACACTTTTGAACAGGCTTAATATTTCAGAGTTGGAACAGTTTGAATCAGATGAAAAATGTGGGAGGTGTGGAACTTTGAAAAATGTCCCATTCATTTCAATGGGAATTTCATGGAAATTTGGGAATTTCGAGAAAAGCGGGAATTTTTTGGAAAATGCTAAAAAAAAATTAAAAAAAATAAAAAAAATTCTGAATGAGTTGAAATGATTGGTGTTGGAAATTTTCCCCAAATCTTTCGAGAAGTACAATTTTTAACTGAGAAATGGTATTACGGAATTCCTGGAATTTCGGGAAAACCGGGAATTTTTCCAGTTCAAAAAACAACTTTGTTTTTTGTCCCAATTAAGAGGAATGTTTTGACGGTGGAACGGTTGAAATGGGTTGAAAAATGTGGAAGGAGTAGTCGCCAGAAAAAAGGGTGAAAATAGGGTTTGGAAAACCGGGAATTCTGACAATTTCTGGAATTTTTTGGAACTTTGACAAATTATAGTTTGAATGTGCAGGATGAGTGGAATATGTTGAAGATGGAATGGTTTGAACCGGTTGGAAAATGTGCAAATTGTGGAAGTTTAAAAAATGGACAATTCATTTTGAATGAGGAAAAATGTCCCTGAAAACTGGGAATTCTTGGAAATCCGGGATTTTTTTTTTTTAATTGTTGAAGGAGAGCACACACTTTTGAACTGGCTGAATATTTCTGAGTTCGAAGAGTTCGAATCGGATGAAAAATGTGGGAGTTGTGGAACTTTGAAAAATGTCCCATTCATTTCAATGGAAAATTCATGGAAATTTGAGAATTTCGGGAAAAGCGAGAATTTTTGAGAAAATGTTAAAAGAAAATACATTTTCTGAATGAGTTGAAATGATTGGTGTTGGAATTTTTCCCAAATCGGTCGAGAAGTAACATTTTTAACTGAGAAATGGTATTACGGAATTCCTGGAATTTCGGGAAAAGCAGGAATTTTTGGGAAAATGACAAAAAAAAACGGGAATTTTTCCAGTTCAAAAAACTTCTTAGTTTTTGTCCCGATTAAGAGGAATGTTTTGACGGTAGAACAGTTGAAATGGGTTGAAAAATGTGGAAGGAGTAGTCGCCCGAAAATAGGGTGAAAATAGGATTTGGAAAACCGGGAATTCTGGCAATTTCTGGAATTTTCTGGAACTTGGAGAAATTATAGTTTGAATGTGCAGGATGAGTGGAATATGTTGAAGGTGGAATGGTTTGAACCGGTTGAAAAAAAGCGGAAATGGTGGAAGTTTGAAAAATAGCCAATGCTTTGGAGCATTCACACAATTACTAATTGTGTGAATGCTCCAAACATTCACACTATAAGATTATACACCAAAAAAATCCTCTGTTATTAAAATGCCGCAAAAACTTTGACGCGCTCCACAGCTCACAGTTTTTAAGCGATCAGAACCGTTCTAGGAACAAAACTTGCGGCTCCATCGGGAATTATTTTTTTAAATATCCCGAATTACCCAGAATTCCCGGTTTTCCGTGACATTTTTCCCATTGAAAATGAATGGGCCAATTTTCAAACATGCATAACGTCCCACATTTCTCACCCAATTCGTACCGTTCCACCATTCACACACTCCACTCACCCTGGACAATCAAACAACTACCAAATTCCAAAAATTCCCGGTTTTCCAAAGCCCTATTTCCCTTCTTCCTGGAAAGTTGTCATTTTTCAACCGTTTTTGACCATGGCACCTTTAAAACATTCCTCTTAGTTGGGACAACAAATGCTCCTATTTTTTTGGTACAAATTCCTGGTTTTACCAAAATTCCAAAACACAAATTCTCAATTCAAACTTCAATCCCTCAGGCGGGTACTGCATCAAAAAGTGACAGTGTGTAAAGGATATCATCTCATGGGCTAAGGAAAACTTCAGAAAACCACTGTCAGTAACTACAGTTTGTCGCTACATCTATAAGTCCAAGTTAAAACACTACCATGCAAAGCGAAAGCCATTTATCAACAACACCCAGAAAGGCTGCCGGCTTCGCTGGGCCCGAGCTCATCTAAGATGGACTGATGCAAAGTGGAAAAGTGTTCCGTGGTCTGACGAGTCCACATTTCAAATTGTTTTTGGAAACTGTGGACGTCGTGTCCTCCGGAACAAAGAGGCGCAAAGTTGAAAAGCCAGCATCTGTGATGGTATGGGGGT
>NC_084576.2:24200000-24212500 GCF_033978685.3 Nerophis lumbriciformis
CATCCCTCAACAAGCGCAGCGAAATTGTAACAACATGCCGCCATAGACGGAAACACCTCCTAGGTAACACATGAGCCAATCACCACGCCCCTAGGCCAGCCTGTACCCACCCACTCTGTGCCCTATATAAACCATGGTATGCGAATGCTCCCATTAAAATCTCCTGATGATTGAGGGTACCCCCCCTCATGAAACAGGCCTGTAGAGATGAAATAGTCTTGTGATTTTTTTCCCACACATACATATATTGCGCTCTACTACGGTATCGAGCACTATTTTTTGGATAACCTTATTAAGACATATATATATATATATATATATATATATATATATATATATATTAAGGCTGCAGCTAACGATTATTTTTCTATCGATTAATCTATAGATAATTTTTTCGATTAATCTATAGATTATTTTTCCTTTTACCGATTATTTTTTTTATTTAAAATGAAGATGAAAAAATAAATGTAAGCCAGTTTTTTCAAAAGGCATGACTTTTATTTACAAAAAAAAAAAGTATGGCCACTCAGTCAACATTGACAACAACATGACAAAATATTCTGTAACAATGTAAACATTTAAAACTTTTAACATTTAAAAAAATTAAAAGTAGCTTATTTGCTTTTTAATGTGCAAATATAAAAGTAAACATCCAGTGCAAATCTTAATATTCTGCAATAGTATAAGCATTTCAAAAGTAAAAGTATTGCTTATTTTGCTTTAAAATGTGCAAAAATAAAGATAAACATCCAAGACAAAAAAGTGCATATTTCCTTGAATTGGCGCCG
Organism: Nerophis lumbriciformis; assembly: GCF_033978685.3. Lineage (NCBI taxonomy): Eukaryota > Metazoa > Chordata > Actinopteri > Syngnathiformes > Syngnathidae > Nerophis > Nerophis lumbriciformis. The sequence goes on from NC_084576.2 coordinate 24,200,789, forward strand.
GGTATATAGTATTCGCATGCCTAGAATTACTGCCGGGTCAAACTCGTTTCACAAAATAATTAGCGCATGCTTAGCATTACCGCTGGCTCAGGATTAACGCCGGGTCAAACTCGTTTCGCAAAATAATTAGCATATGCCTAGAACTTCCGCCGGGTCAAACTCGTCACGTCACGAGTCATCATTTTCAAAATGGAGGAGGCTGATTTCAATCATTTGAAATCGCATAAAGGGAAGAAGATTAAGAGCTATTCAGTAGGATTTAAGGTCCAAGCTATTGAATATGCTAAAAAGAACAGTAAGCAGCTATGTTTTATTAATATACCGTAGCTGCGTGTGTCAAATATGAGTCATTAAATGACTCCCGCCTCCTGCTGGTAGAGGGCGCTAGTGATCCTTCTTGCGACTACCGGTACTGCAGAAGACCGGTGCTGCAGAAGAAGACAACAAGCAACAAGAGTGAGCAGCGATCGTTTGCTTGCACTTTTAACATGGAATATTACATATCTAAAATAAAACAGTTTTCTAAACTGGACTTTCAATCGAAGCAGGAGGTAATACTTAAAGGAATATCTCCATCGAGACAGAGAGACTTTTAAAACTGAAGAAAGATAAGGAAGACTTCTATAAACAAATTATCGATGCTTTTGATCAGAATACTCATTTATAAGTAAAAGGTAAGACCATAACGTTTTTTTTATTAAATGTGCTTTTCATGATGGTATCCTTACATCACTCAAATTTATAAGCGCAGGCCTAAATTTACCCCACGCCTTTTGGTAAGCGCAGGAGTGAGAAGAGGTTTTAAATTAATTAGCGCCCCGGAGGCTATTCAAGGAAATAAGGTATGCGACGCGTCGACGCACAAAAACGGCGTTGACGTATTTACGTAATCGATGACTTCGACTACGTCGACGCGTCGTTTCAGCCTTAATATATATATACACACACAGGTAAAAGCCAGTAAATTAGAATATTTTGAAAAACTTGATTTATTTCAGTAATTGCATTCAAAAGGTGTAACTTGTACATTATATTTATTCATTGCACACAGACTGATGCATTCAAATGTTTATTTCATTTAATTTTGATGATTTGAAGTGGCAACAAATGAAAATCCAAAATTCCGTGTGTCACAAAATTAGAATATTACTTAAGGCTAATACAAAAAAGGGATTTTTAGAAATGTTGGCCAACTGAAAAGTATGAAAATGAAAAATATGAGCATGTACAATACTCAATACTTGGTTGGAGCTCCTTTTGCCTCAATTACTGCGTTAATGCGGCGTGGCATGGAGTCGATGAGTTTCTGGCACTGCTCAGGTGTTATGAGAGCCCAGGTTGCTCTGATAGTGGCCTTCAACTCTTCTGCATTTTTGGGTCTGGCATTCTGCATCTTCCTTTTCACAATACCCCACAGATTTTCTATGGGGCTAAGGTCAGGGGAGTTGGCGGGCCAATTTAGAACAGAAATACCATGGTCCGTAAACCAGGCACGGGTAGATTTTGCGCTGTGTGCAGGCGCCAAGTCCTGTTGGAACTTGAAATCTCCATCTCCATAGAGCAGGTCAGCAGCAGGAAGCATGAAGTGCTCTAAAACTTGCTGGTAGACGGCTGCGTTGACCCTGGATCTCAGGAAACAGAGTGGACCGACACCAGCAGATGACATAGCACCCCAAACCATCACCCAACCATGCAAATTTTGCATTTCCTTTGGAAATCGAGGTCCCAGAGTCTGGAGGAAGACAGGAGAGGCACAGGATCCACGTTGCCTGAAGTCTAGTGTAAAGTTTCCACCATCAGTGATGGTTTGGGGTGCCATGTCATCTGCTGGTGTCGGTCCACTCTGTTTCCTGAGATCCAGGGTCAACGCAGCCGTCTACCAGCAAGTTTTAGAGCACTTCATGCTTCCTGCTGCTGACCTGCTCTATGGAGATGGAGATTTCAAGTTCCAACAGGACTTGGCGCCTGCACACAGCGCAAAATCTACCCGTGCCTGGTTTACGGACCATGGTATTTCTGTTCTAAATTGGCCCGCCAACTCCCCTGACCTTAGCCCCATAGAAAATCTGTGGGGTATTGTGAAAAGGAAGATGCAGAATGCCAGACCCAAAAACGCAGAAGAGTTGAAGGCCACTATCAGAGCAACCTGGGCTCTCATAACACCTGAGCAGTGCCAGAAACTCATCGACTCCATGCCACGCCGCATTAACGCAGTAATTGAGGCAAAAGGAGCTCCAACCAAGTATTGAGTATTGTACATGCTCATATTTTTCATTTTCATACTTTTCAGTTGGCCAACATTTCTAAAAATCCCTTTTTTGTATTAGCCTTAAGTAATATTCTAATTTTGTGACACACGGAATTTTGGATTTTCATTTGTTGCCACTTCAAATCATCAAAATTAAATGAAATAAACATTTGAATGCATCAGTCTGTGTGCAATGAATAAATATAAAGTACAAGTTACACCTTTTGAATGCAATTACTGAAATAAATCAAGTTTTTCAAAATATTCTAATTTACTGGCTTTTACCTGTATATATATATATATACACACACACACACACACACACACACACATCTATACACATACATATGTATATATGTATATATGTATATATATATATATATATATATATATATATATATATATATATATATATATATATATATATATATATATATATATATATATATAAATATATATATATATATATATATACATATACATATGCATATACACACACATGTATAAACACATGTATACACACATTTATATACATACCCATATATATAATGTACTGTATACACACATATATGTATGTATGTATGTATAGATATATACACACACACACACACACACACACACACTTTTGTTGAGGCGAGAACCCATTATACATGTTTACATTGACTCTTATAGGGAACTCTCCGCCTGTAAGAACTTTTCAGTTTACAGACCATGTTCAAGAACCAATTAAGTTTGTAAATTGAGGTAGAGCACACACACACACACGCACACGCACACGCACACACATTTGTTACTATAAATAAGTGGCAAAAAATTATAGCTGTATATTACTTATACATACAAAAGTATCCAGTAACAAATGTGTCCGCATCATTCAACTTACTGCATGATGATCTTAACCTTTTTTTTTTTTCATTAATTACTGCGACCACTAGGTGTCGCCAAAAACAATGATCACTCCACTTCAATTCAAAGACAGCATAAGTCCATTCCAGACAGTTAGTAATAAATAGGTTGGTGTTATTGTCTTATTACTTTTGAAGAAAATTTTATTTTGCGATATGTATCGATATTATTTTATCACCTCAGCCCTCATTCCACACTACAAAATAATACAAGTGCTGTATCAATACCGGCCAATACTGCAATATTGCTACTGTATGGGAAGTGGCCACGCTATGATGTCACACTATATACGTGGCTGATCCCGCCCCCTTCACCTCCAATCAGACGAATTCTTCCTACGGGGTCAAGCGTCCATCTGGTTGATTTCCTTTGCTGGTATTACACTAGTGCTCCAAATGAAACTCCCACGCTTGCCGTCTGTCAAACATATTCATGCGCACGCAGGAATCTTGTTTGCATATGGAGAGTGGCCCAGCATGAGAGGCTCATTAACGAGTTCCCCCAAGTGCCTCACCACAACAAACCTGGCATCCTCCGCTCCCTCTTTTCCCCCCAGACTCTCCCATGCACGCGGCTGAAGAATTTGGTCATGCGCATCTGAACTGAAGACACCTCCAAGAAGACAGTAAATATAATATATATTCATGGTCCTTACTGGTGCACATCATTTGAAGGTATTGCACCTTTGCTTACAAACAGCTCAATTGTTTTTTCATCTGACATCACATGGACAAAGATAAGACCTTCTGGAGGAAAGTTCTGTGGTCAGATGAAACTAAATTTGAGCTGTTTGATCACAATACCCAGCAATATGTTTAGAGGCAAAAAGGTGAGGCCTTTAATCCCAGAAACACCATCCCTACCGTCAAGCATGGTGGTGGTAGTATTATGCTCTGGGCCTGTTTTGCTGCCAATGGAACTGGTGCTTTAAATGGGACAATGAAAAAGGAGGATTACCTCCAAATTCTTCAGGACAACCTAAAATCATCAGCCCGGAGGCTGGGTCTTGGGCGCAGTTGGGTGTTCCAACAGGACAATGACCCCCAAACACACGTCAAAAGTGGTAAAGGAATGGCTAAATCAGGCTAGAATTAAGGTTTTAGAATGGCCTTCCCAAAGTCCTGACTTAAACGTGTGGACAATGCTGAAGAAACAAGTCCATGTCAGAAAACCAACAAATTTAGCTGAACTGCACCAATTTTGTCAAGAGGAGTGGTCAAAAATTCAAGCAGAAGTTTGTGGATGGCTACCAAAAGCGCCTTATTGCAGTGAAACTCGCCAAGGGACATGTAAGCAAATATTAACACTGCTGTATGTATACTTTTGACCCAGCACATTTGCTCACATTTTCAGTAGACACATAATAAATTCATAAAAAGAACCAAACTTCATGAATGTTTTTTGTGACCAACAAGTATGTGCTCCAATCACTCTATCACAAAAAAATAGAGTTGTAGAAATCATTGGAAACTCAATACAGCCATGACATTATGTTCTTTACAAGTCTATGTAAACTTTTGACCACGACTGTATACAGGTATGTAATGTTGTAACATTCATAATAACATGTAATATTTACATAATTTGATCATTTTAAGCATACGGCAGGGTATTAATTTCACAGACTCATCACAAAGTTCACTTCAAACAACAACACTGCTAACCATGGCAGACTTGATGAGAGACAACAAACACTTCTATTTTTGAGCCTGAATATAAGGAGGATGATCTACAAGTTTTAGAAGCTTTGTGCTAAACAGATGCAGCTTTAGTCAAACACTAAGCATCATGTAGCAGTATTGCTAAGTGCTAAACAAGATATACAAACATAATAAAACAATCACTTACTGTACAATGTCTGCTCTCACATGGATAAAGACTGGTGGAATGTTTATATATTCCCCTTTACATCAACAATGCATCCCAATCCTCACACAGAGTTAAAAGTGTTTCTTTTTGTGTCTTTCTCCCCATCTCCGGGGCAAGACAAGAACTAAAACACTACACACAGGAAAACACCAAAAAACTCAAAATATGACAGGTCGTGACAGTACACCTACTTTGAGATGAGCTATAGTGATGCTTGGTTGGTTATGGTTTGAATTTATATGCAACAATTGCGAGAACAACTTTTCTGTCAATATCGGCTGCTTTTTAGGCGGAATAGTTCAACTCCTATTTGCTCCATTGTTAGCTGACTTTTGCTAATGTTTATTTACGACTTAGAATGCATTAAAAAACTGAAAAACATACAGTGTTCATGTCTTACGTAAGGATTGTGAATGATAGACAGTTCCAATTTAAGACAGTGACTTTCACTTTTCACTTAATTGGCCATGAAATGATGATTAATTCACCAAACATGTTTTGCTCTTCTGCAGCAACGACGGTTATGGCGAGACTATAGTTGGCAGGAAGTACACAGTTAACCCGTAATTATTACTTTGGTGTGTGAACTTGTTCTCATTCATTGTTGTGCTAAAGATAAACACAATAAAAGTAATTATAGGTTTCAAAATCGTACTTGAGAAATGCGCCGACAGCTCACAGGATGACGTTAAGTAGGAGAAAGTAAAATAAGTTCGCGTCTACTTGACATGTTTACAGACTGGAACAGGTGAGAGTAAAATTGACACTTTTCCAAAGGGGGTTTGGTCGGCGTGACTCCCCCGGGGCTGACAGGTGCATAAGCCGGGGCGCACTCACCTTCTGCTGCCGCCGGGCCATGTCGGTGGGCTGCTTGGCGTTGAAAGGGTAGGCGATGCAGCGGAGGACGAAAACGTAAATCTGCAGTTTGACTTTGTGATCCTCTTCCTCTCGTTGCATTCTTTCCCGCTCTCGCCTCTCTTCCTCCTCGCCGCCCGGCGGAGCACTTTGGCCGGAAGAAGCTCCGGCCGCGGCGGGCTGCCTCTGCTGGCCGTCCGCTCGGCTCTCGGCTCCCCGCTTGGAAAAGTCGGCGGCTTTCCCGGGCGGCTCCGGGGCCACTTCCGGCTCCGACTCCCCGCCGGTGTCTTCGCTGGAGGACGGGTCCAGCATGGTCGACGTTCGGGGAACTCACCGCGGAAATTGTGCTCGCTCGCCGGGGAAGTTTGGGTCGACGTGGCGTTAATGACGGGACTCCCGGTGCCTTTCTTGGACGCGACCCCGGGAGGAAACGTGTGACTGCCGGGCAGAAGGTGGACTTAGTTCCCGGTCTCGTTTGGAGGTTCGGTCGGTGTGCGCGCGCTCCTCTCAAGCTGTGTTGGAATGGGGTGCGCGTGCACGAGGAGTAGACGCGCCGACACACAGGTGAGCAACCTGTTACAGATGTGGCGTTCGCGAACGAGTCGCGTCTTTTGAATTAGAGATGTGACGTTCACGAAAGAGCCGAATATTTTGAACGGAGAGTCGATTCGCCCTTGCAAAAAGCCATAAGCACGGGAGCCGTTTTTATGACAGATACCCGACTGGCAACTGGACCAAACATGTCTTTATTTTAAATTATTTGTATTTACTTATTTAGTATTTATATAAACATTGTATTTTTACTTTGTCTATTTTTATCTGAATTATTAAAATGCCACAAAGACAATTTAAAATGGAGGTTCGGTCGGTGTGCGCGCGCTCCTCTCAAGCTGTGTTGGAATGGGGTGCGCGTGCACGAGGAGTAGACGCGCCGACACACAGGTGAGCAACCTGTTACAGATGTGGCGTTCGCGAACGACTCGCGTCTTTTGAATTAGAGATGTGACGTTCACGAAAGAGCCGAATATTTTGAACGGAGAGTCGATTCGCCCTTGCAAAAAGCCAAAAGCACGGGAGCCGTTTTTATGATAGATGGCAACTGGACCAAACATGTCTTTATTTAAAATTATTTGTATTTACTTATTTAGTATTTATATAAACATTGTATTCTTACTTTGTCTATTTTTTATCTGAATTATTAAAATGCCACAAAGTTATTTAGGCTAGGGAGAATTCAAAATGGAGGTTCGGTTGTTGTGCGCGCGCGCCTCTCAAGCTGTGTTGGAATGGGGGGCGCGTGCACGAGGGGTAGACGCGCCGACACACAGGTTAGCAACCTGTTACAGATGTGGCGTTCGCGAACGAGCCGTGTCTTTTGAACTAGAGATGTGACGTTCACGAACGAACCAAATCTTATGAACTGTTCCTGTCACGGGAGCCGTTTTAATGACAGATACCCGACTGGCAACTAGACTAAAAATTTAATTATTTGAAATTATTTTTATTTACTTATTTAGTATTGATATAAACATTTTATTCTTACTTGTTTTTTGTGTATTTTTATCTGAATTATTAAAATGCTACAAAGTTCTTTAGGCTAGGGCAGGGGTGTCAAACGATCCGGCCCGCGAACAGGTTTTATCCGGCCCGCGGGATGAGTTTGCTAAGTATAAAAATGAGCCGATATTTTGGAATGAAATAAACTGCTGTTCTAAATGTGTCCACTAGATGTCGCAGTAGCAATCCTTTGTATCTTTGTAGATTAAGCTAAATATATATAAAAAAAAAAAAAAAAAAACACATGATGTTCGTGCACCAGTCGAGGAAAATGAGCAAACTGCATAAATAACATACTGTAATTTGATTTTGGGATTATGTTTTTATCTTGATAGATTGAAAATTAACACTAATGAGCCGACTGATTTATTCAGAAAGTATAAATAACGACAAATAAAGATAGAATAATATTGACCGCAACATGTACGTGTAAAAAAAAAAACAACAACATTATGATTTGTACATTTTCAGAATGTGCTTGTTCTATTTTTAAACAAAGAAAACAATATGAAGTTATCTTTATTTTTAAGTTATCGTGCCGGGATTTTACCAGTCTACTCCCACTTGGGAGTAGATTTTTCTCCATCTGGACCCCGATCTAAAATGAGTTTGACACCCCTGGGCTAGGGAGAATTCAAAATGGTGATACCACTACCAAAGCATGGGGATGTGGGATTTACAGTAAAAAATAAAAACATTAATCAAATTATTGCCAATGTTCCAGGATAAATCTTACTAATACTGTAATATTTTTGTCAATGCAAGTTAAACTGATTCACATAAAAATAATAATTTTAGCGTGATTAATTTTTAAATGTCATTGTTCAAAAAGTAATAATTAATTTTTGACCTATTTAAGGTTTCATTTACTGCACATTAAATATTCCACTTTGACAGGGGGAAATATTTCATATTTTGTGTGTTTGCCATAAAAAAAAACAAAGGGTTTCTTTACCAAAAGGCATTAAAAAAATTTTAAAAAAATTAAACATAAAAAAATAATAAACGTATAATCGACAGATAGATCTGAAGTTGATTTGGAGATTCAAGCAAAAGTTAAAAAATATACAGGTATATATTTATATGCATGACTAATTTTCAACACTTTTGTGAGTCAATTTGGATCCCGGATAATTTTAGTGGGATTTTTTTTTTTTTTTTTACTGTCATTGCTCAAAAAATAATAATGAATCAAAGGCAGTGTGGAGCAAAAAATGCACATTAAAAAAGAGGGTTGTTTTTGTTGTTGTTGTTTTTTACAAAAAAGGGCATAAAACATCAAACAATATATATATATATATATATATATATATATATATATATATATATATATATATATATATATATATGTATATATATATATATATATATATATATATATATATATATTGACAGACCTTAAGTTGATCTATTCCAGAGATTTAAGCGTTGAAGAAAAATTTAAAAGAAAATACTGCAGGATTTATTTTTGTATTTTTTATGACTGAGACCCTTCTGGGAGTCTAAGGCCAAACTTGAAGGTTAAAATATTAATATTTTGTTGTATTGTTTTGAAAATGAAATATATCAAAACGGCCGCCACATGAATTGATTTTTTTCAGTGGAAAAAAGTCAGTACACCCGTGGTGGGGTGCAGGTGGTGTGTGTGAGCTCTCCTCACGGTGTCGTGGCGTTGCGAGGCGGCGCCCAGTCGGGGTAGGTGTCCAGGGAGAAGAGAGGAACGCCCCACGTGGTCACAGCCAATAGGACGGCGAGGAGGCCGATCACGTTGGTGCCGAGCCCCGCCTTTACCTGCAGCCGCAGGCCGGCGTGGAGGTCAGGATGAAAAGTGACATCATTCATGCGTGTCGCACCCACCATGTCCATCACGTCCAGGTGTCCGTAGGCGAAGACCACGGCGTTGGGCGGATTAGACACGGGCAGCAGGAAGGAGAAAGACGTGCACAGCGTGGCCGGGATGAGCACGTATAGAGGGTTGACCTGGATGGCTTCAGCCTGACCAGCATTCAACAACATTATGATCAACTTATACTACATCACATGCTGATAGATCACCTATATGGTCAACTTATACTAGAGCACATACTGATAGATCACCTATATGGTCAACTTATACTAGATCACATACTGATAGATCACTTATATGATTAACCTATAGTAGATCACATACTGATAGATCACTTATATGATTAACCTATAGTAGATCACATACTGATAGATCACTTATATGGTCAACTTATACTAGAGCACATACTGATAGATCACCTATATGGTCAACTTATACTAGAGCACATACTGATAGATCACTTCTATGGTCAACTTATACTAGATCACATACTGATAGATCACCTATATGGTCAACTTATACTAGATCACATACTGATAGATCACTTATATGATTAACCTATAGTAGATCACATACTGATAGATCACTTATATGATTAACCTATAGTAGATCACATACTGATAGATCACTTATATGGTCAACTTATACTAGATCACATACTGATAGATCACTTATATGGTGAACTTATACTAGATCACATACTGATAGATCACTTATATGATTAACCTATAGTAGATCACATACTGATAGATCACTTATATGGTCAACTTATACTAGATCACATACTGATAGATCACTTATATGGTCAACTTATACTAGATCACATACTGATAGATCACTTATATGATTAACCTATACTAGATCACATACTGATAGATCACTTATATGATAAACTTATACTAGATCACATACTGTATCACATGTATGATCAACTTATACTAGATCACTTGCTGATAGATCACTTCTATGGTCAACTTATACTAGATCACATACTGATAGATCACTTATATGATTAATCTATAGTAGATCACATACTGATAGATCACTTATATGATTAACTTATACCAGGTCACATGCTGATAGATCACATGTATGATCAACTATATCACATACTGTATCACACGTATGATCAACTTATACTAGATCACATGCTGATAGATCACATGTATGATCACCTTATACTAGATCACATACTGATAGATCACTTATATGATTAACTTATACCAGATCACATGCTGATAGATCACATGTATGATGAACTTATACTCGATCACATGCTGATAGATCACTTATATGATCAACTTATACTAAATCACATACTGATATATCACATGTATGATCAACTTATACTAGATCACTTGCTGATAGATCACATGTATGATCAACGTATACTAGATCACATACTGATAGATCACATGTATGATCAACTTATACTAGATCACATGCTGATAGATCACTTATATGATCAACTTATACTAAATCACATACTGATATATCACTTATATGATTAATCTATAGTAGATCACATACTGATAGATCAGTTCTATGGTCAACTTATACTAGATCACATACTGATAGATCACTTCTATGGTCAACTTATACTAGATCACATACTGATAGATCACTTATATGATTAACCTATAGTAGATCACATACTGATAGATCACTTATATGATTAACTTATACCAGGTCACATGCTGATAGATCACATGTATGATCAACTAGATCACATACTGTATCACACGTATGATCAACTTATACTAGCTCACATACTGTATCACACGTATGATCAACTTATACTAGATCACATGCTGATAGATCACATGTATGATCACCTTATACTAGATCACATACTGATATATTACTTATATGATTAACTTATACCAGATCACATGCTGATAGATCACATGTATGATGAACTTATACTCGATCATCACATGCTGATAGATCACTTATATTATCAACTTATACTAAATCACATACTGATATATCACATGCATGATCAACTTATACTAGATCACATGCTGATAGATCACTTATATGAACAACTTATACTAAATCACATACTGATATATCACTTATATGATCAACTTATACTAAATCACATACTGATATATCACTTATATAATCAATGTATACTGTATCACACGTATTATCAACTTATACTAGGTCACATGCTGATAGATCACATGTATGATCACCTTATACTAGATCACATACTGATATATTACTTATATGATTAACTTATACCAGATCACATGCTGATAGATCACATGTATGATGAACTTATACTCGATCACATGCTGATAGATCACTTATATGATCAACTTATACTAAATCACATACTGCTATATCACATGTATGATCAACTTATACTAGATCACTTGCTGATAGATCACATGTATGATCAACTTATACTAGATCACATGCT
>NC_084576.2:24215000-24312500 GCF_033978685.3 Nerophis lumbriciformis
GACACTTCATTAGGTAAACCATAATGCACTTCTACTGGACACTTCATTAGGTACACCATAATGCACTTCTACTGGACACTTCATTAGGTAAACCATAATGCACTTCTACTGGACACTTCATTAGGTACACCATAATGCACTTCTACTGGACACTTCATTAGGTACACCATAATGCACTTCTACTGGACGCTTCATTAGGTACACCATAATGCACTTCTACTGGACACGTCATTAAGTTCACCATAATACACTTCTACTGGACGCTGCATTAGGTACACCATAATGCTCTTCTAGTAGACACTTCATTAGGTACACCATAATGCACTACTATTGGACGCTATATTAGGTACACCATAATGCTCTTCTACTGGACACTTCATTAGGTACACCATAATACACTACTACTGGACTCTTCATTAGGTACACCATAATGCACTTCTACTGGACACTTCATTAGGTACACCATAATGCACTACTACTGGACTCTTCATTAGGTACACCATAATGCACTTCTACTGGACACATCATTAGATACACCATAATGCACTACTACTGGACACTTCATTAGGTACACCATAATGCACTTCTACTGGACACTTCATTAGGTACACTGTAATGCAGTCCTACTGGACACTTCATTAGGTACACCATAATGCACTTCTACTGGACACTTCATCATCCATCCATCCATCTTATCCATCCATCCTACCTCGGCTGCATTCGGGCGGAAGGCGCGGTACATCCAGGACAAGTCGCCACCTCATTGGAGGGCCCAAAAAAATAACAATAAAAATTAATAAAAAATTAATAACATAAGAAGTGTTTAATAGGATCAGTAAAAAGCCTGATTAAAAAATGCATTTTAAAAATAGTATGAAACATAAACATATATGTTTCATACTATTTATATATATATATATATATGTTTATGTTTCATACTAAGTTTAAAATGCATTTTTTAATCAGGCTTTTTACTGATCCTATTAAACACTTCTTATGTTATTAATTTTTAATTTATTTTTATTATGTTATTTTTGTTGGCCCTGCGATGAGGTGGCGACTTGTCCAGGATCTACCCCGCCTTCCGCCCGAATGCAGCTGAGATAGGCTCCAGCACCCCCCGCAACCCCGAAAGGGACAAGCGGTAGACAATGGATGGATGGATGTTATTTTACATTTTATTTATACCAATTATTACTACTATTATTCTCTCAATGTTACGTTTTAATTAATGAATTAATGTATTATTTATATTGTTTATTTCTCTCTCTCTCTCTCTCTCTCTCTCTCTCTCTCTCTCTCTCTCTCTCTCTCTCTCTCTCTCTCTCTCTCTCTCTCTCTCTCTCTCTCTCTCTCTCTCTCTCTCTCTCTCTCGCTCACATATATATTATAATATGTTTCATACTATTTTTAGAAGGCGTTAATTCCAAGTGCCGTAGATGGAACACCCCTGGTCTAAAGCAGGTTTATTAAAAATCATGTCAAACTCTTCTTAGGTCTTCTCACCAGCCTTAATATTGCTACAGTTTGTATTTACCCTTTTGCATTAAATATATTTGTATTGGATTGATTTTAAGCATCTTTAATGTCCAAAGTGTATCCAAGTGGCCTCCATCTTTTTTCACGTGGACGTCCCGAGCATTGCAGGCCTTTAGTAGGTGTGTCTCATGGAGGCAAACATGCCTGCTTGACTGTTCCTCTCATGAATATTCAAATAAGGCTTAAGACGCTAAAACACGTCCAACAGGTTCTGGCGGACCGGGCAGGTTTGACGTGAAAAAACGTCCTGCTCAGACGTGTGTGAGAACTTTGTCTCCCTCTAGTGCAGGAGTGTCAAAGTGTTTTTTATTTGTTTTAACACTGCAGCCAATAATTGATCAAATTGCCCAATTCTTAGTATTCAAATATTTTTCACGTACACTGTAAAATGAATAACTTTATTTAAATTTAATTTAATTTAATTTTAATTTTAATTTTAATTTTAATTTTAATTTTAATTTTAATTTTAATTTTAATTTTAATTTTAATTTTAATTTTAATTTTAATTTTAATTTTAATTTACACCATAATGCACTACAATTTATAATAAAACAACTGGCAAGTCAGTCACCAGAATTGTACTGTAAAATAAACAACATATAAACGGTACCACTTTTTTTTTTTTTTCTGGCAACAAACCTGCCAGTTTTTTGGGTTTTTTTAACCATAAAAAAGTGGTACCGATTTTTCTTTTATACTAATACATCGTAAAAACAACGCCGTAGATTTTACTCCTATAAAAAATGTTGCCGTAAAAAAAAAGTGGTACAGTTTTTATTTTATTTACAGTAATATGGTGTAAAAAAAACAAAAAAAAACGTATTTTTTTACTGAATTGTACAATTTGATGGATACGTTGCTTTGACTACATAAGTCAAGCAGATACTTAGTTGTTTATTTTTATTTTAACAAACAAAGGTGTTTGGAAAGTATGATAACATATTATTTGCTGAAATTTTGGATCACATTAAAGCTGTCATTTATTTATATTTATTATTAATATTATTTATTCATCCATTTTATTTTTGTATTTGTATTTTTTATTATCAAGGTATATTATTTCCAGGCCTTCGAGGGCCATGTAAAATAATGTGGCGGGCCAAATCTGGCCCCTGGGCCCTAAATTTGACACCTGTGATCTGGACCAGTGGCACCAAGTAGCACCTCAGAAAGCACCTGGCTCTCCAAGCACCATCATAATGGCCGACATTAAAACACAGTAGCGTAGTTGGCCTAAGTATTCATTAAAAACAAGGCAGAGGTTTTATTTCACAAGTATATATAATAATTTTGGCCACAGAAAAATGGTATGTATCAAAAAACTTTCCGTTCTCTGAGTTCCCAGTGAACAGACAAGAGGCTGTCTTAGTTGCACCAAGCTAAAGGCTTGGAAAATTCCGCTGTGTACGATGGGAGGAGACGGGAGGGGTTATCAATTTTGATCCAAGATCTGCCCAAGCTCGATCCAGGACCAGTCCAAGCCCGGGGCATCTTTTACTTTTGTGTTAATGTGACCAAAAACAATGGCTGTTTACATAACCCCCATTCCTTTAGAAACAGCTGTTGTTATATAAACACGGAAAGTCCAAATAAAAAGAGGTGGCGTACAATCTTTCGCCAGAGCGTACTGGAGACTGTGCAAGAGTACAGCCCAGACGTTTCTCCTCAAATTGAGCCAAATTTAATTCTGTCTCTGTTTAATTCCTTGCTTCTTGTCTCGTTTAATAGATGTCATCAGTGTTTGAACCTGACACACAGTTTGAGCAGTAACACTGTGTTTGAATATAGGGAAATAAAACACTGTACTTTAATCAAGTGATTATTCGGCGTACCACTAGATGGAGCCTATATACCAATATTTGTATTTTAAGAGTGTGTGAAAGTTCTACATTGTTTACTTTCGTGACGACCTCCTTAAAGTTTTGTAATCAATCAAAAATATCAAGCAGCTAAAATGCGCCAAACAAGGGTAAGTGTGGAGAGAGTTTTGCATTTTCCCATCATGCATTGTAATGGATTTAAATGGGTGTAAAACAATTTTATTTTATAGTGTTTGGATGTTTTTTTTTTATAAAATCCTCAAAGTTAGTTGTATTTTTTTTTCCACCATGACTAGGGAGGGTTGTTTGAAATTGTGTAATATAAGTGAATGCTGTGCTTTAATTTCAAAGCACTTTCATTGAGTTGATTTACTCACGTTGTCCACAAGATGGCAGCAAATATGTAGCATTCAGAGACCACCCGGTATTTAAGACTATTTTGAATTAAATTAAATTGAAGACACGAGTGGGCCGCAGTTTGGACACCCCTGCTCTAGTGGAAGTACTAGACTTGTACACACCAAAGTGACTAAAAGGTAAACAAAGCATCTCACCTTCGTACCCTCAGCCAGAGCGAAGCCTCCTCCCACCAGCAGGGCCACTTTCCAAGGCATGGAGGCCTGGAAGTCCTCCCAGGAGATCATGGTCTCTGCACGGAGACCAACATCGTTTCATGTCCTTCCTAAAAGAGCCGTGTCGTGCGTCACCATAGCTGCGCGAGGGTCCGTAGGCCGGCACCAGGAAGAAGACGAGTCCGAGGAGAAGCGCCACGGTGGCGTCGGTGACGTAGTCGGAATGACTTGACGACAAAAAGATAAGAGTCCGTCAAGTGAAAGACGGGGGACGTGATGTGCACTAACTCACTGAGAGAAGAAAGAAGACCAGCCTGGAATGAAGCCTGGAGATCTGGTCAACCACAGCAGGACCATCAGCACAAAGACCACCACAGTGAACGCCTCCTGGTAGCTGCCAATCAACACCCGAACGATCACATGATGCATGCGAAGAAGAGATGCATGATTACATGAATGTACCAATCAGAACATGACCACATGAATGGATAAAAGTCAAGTGCCAAGTTGTGTGACCTGGAAGTGAACAGCTACAAAATCAGCGAAAAAAGTTAGCATAATAAAGTTAGCATGCTAACAGTTAGTATGCGTCCAGTTGCAATTTATATGACTCCGGGGTAAAAGGTCACAGAATTAGCCCGAAAAAGTTAGCATGCTAACAGTTAGCATGTGTCCAGTAGCAATTAATTAAACTCTGAAAGGAACAACCACATTGTTAGCCCCAAAAAGTTAGCATGCTAACAGTTAACATGTGTCCAGTAGCAATTTGTTGGCCACAAAATTTGACAAAAAAGTTGGCAATGCCAACAGTTAGCGTGTGTCCAGTAGCTTTTTATTTGACTCTGAGGTGAACGGCCACAAAAATAGCCAAAAAAGTTTGCATGCTAACAGTTAGCATGTGTCCAGTAGCAATTCCGTCGACTCTAAGGTGAACGGCCACAAAATCAGTCAAAAAAGTTAACATGCCAACAGTTAGCATGTGTCCAGTAGCATTATATTCGACTCTGAGATGAACGGCCAAAAAAGTTGGCATGCTAACAGTGAGCATGTGTCCAGTAACAATTCAGTCGACTGTGAGGTGAACGGCCACAAAATTAGCTAAAAAGGTTGGCATGCTAACAGTTAGCATGCGTCCAGTAGCCATTTGTTTGACTCTGAGGGAAACGGCTACAATATTAGCCAAAAAAGTTAGCATGCCTACAGTTAGCATGTGTCCAGTACTAATGTATATGACTCTGAGGTGAACTGCTACAAAATTAGCAAAAAAAGTTAGCATGTTCAAGTTAGCATAAAAACCGTTAGCATGCGTCCAGTTGCAATTTATATGACTCTGAGGTGAAAGGCCACAAAAATAGCCAAAACAGTTTGCATGCTAACAGTTAGCATGTGTCCAGTAGCAATTAATTAAACTCTGAAAGGAACAACCACATTATTAGTAGCCCAAAAAGTTAGCATGCTAACAGTGAACATGTGTCCAGTAGCAATTTGTTGGCCACAAAATTTGACAAAAAAGTTGGCTATGCCAACAGTTAGCGTCTGGCCAGTAGCTTTTTATTTGACTCTGAGGTGAACGGCCACGAAAATAGCCAAAAAAGTTTGCATGCTAACAGTTAGCATGTGTCCAGTAGCAATTAGTTAAACTCTGAAAGGAACAACCACATGATTAGCCCAAAAAGTTAGCATGCCAACAGTTAGCATGTGTCCAGTAGCATTTTATTTGACTCTGAGATGAACGACCCAAAGATTTGCCAATAAAGTTGGCATGCTAACAGTTAGCATGCGTCCAGTAGCCATTTGTTTGACTCTGAGGGAAACGGCTACAATATTAGCCAAAAAAGTTAGCATGCCTACAGTTAGCATGTGTCCAGTACTAATGTATATGACTCTGACGTGAACTGCTACAAAATTAGCAAAAAAAGTTAGCATGTTCAAGTTAGCATCAAAACCGTTAGCATGCGTCCAGTTGCAATTAATATGACTCTGAGGTGAAAGGCCACAAAAATAGCCAAAAAAGTTTGCATGCTAACAGTTAGCATGTGTCCAGTAGCAATTAATTAAACTCTGAAAGGAACAACCACATTATTAGCCCAAAAAGTTAGCATGCTAACAGATAACATGTGTCCAGTAGCAATTTGTTGGCCACAAAATTTGACAAAAAAGTTGTCAATGCCAACAGTTAGCGTGAGTCCAGTAGCTTTTTATTTGACTCTGAGGTGAACGGCCACAAAAATAGCTGGAAAAGTTAGCATGCTAACAGTTAGCATGTGTCCAGTAGCAATTAATTAAACTCTGAAAGGAACAACCACATTGTTAGCCCCAAAAAGTTAGCATGCTAACAGTTAACATGTGTCCAGTAGCAATTTGTTGGCCACAAAATTTGACAAAAAAGTTGTCAATGCCAACAGTTAGCGTGAGTCCAGTAGCTTTTTGTTTGACTCTGTGGTGAACGGCCACAAAAATAGCCGAAAAAGTTAGCATGCTAACAGTTAGCATGTGTCCAGTAGCAATTAATTAAACTCTGAAAGGAACAACCACATTGTTAGCCCCAAAAAGTTAGCATGCTAACAGTTAACATGTGTCCAGTAGCAATTTGTTGGCCACAAAATTTGACAAAAAAGTTGGCAATGCCAACAGTTAGCGTGTGTCCAGTAGCTTTTTATTTGACTCTGAGGTGAACGGCCACAAAAATAGCCAAAAAAGTTTGCATGCTAACAGTTAGCATGTGTCCAGTAGCAATTCCGTCGACTCTAAGGTGAACGGCCACAAAATCAGTCAAAAAAGTTAACATGCCAACAGTTAGCATGTGTCCAGTAACAATTCAGTCGACTGTGAGGTGAACGGCCACAAAATTAGCTTTAAAAGTTGGCATGCTAACAGTTAGCATGTGTCCAGTAACAATTCAGTCGACTGTGAGGTGAACGGCCACAAAATTAGCTTAAAAAGTTGGCATGCTAACAGTTAGCATGCGTCCAGTAGCCATTTGTTTGACTCTGAGGGAAACGGCTACAATATTAGCCAAAAAAGTTAGCATGCCTACAGTTAGCATGTGTCCAGTACTAATGTATATGACTCTGAGGTGAACTGCTACAAAATTTGCAAAAAAAAAAGTTAGCATCATAACAGTAAGCATGCGTCCAGTTGCAATTTATATGACTCTGAGGTTAAAGGCAACAGAATTATCCCGAAAACGTTAGCATGCTAACAGTTAGCATGTGTCCAGTAGCAATTAATTAAACTCTGAAAGGAACAACCACATTGTTAGCCCAAAAATTTAGCATGCTAACAGTTAACATGTGTCCAGTAGCAATTTGTTCGACTCTGAAGTGAACGGCCACAAAATTTGACTAAAAAGTTGGCAATGTTAACAGTTAGCATGTGTCCAGTAGCAATTTTTTTGACTCTAGGGAAGCAACTACAAAATTAGTCACGAAAGTTTATATGCCAACAGTTAGTGTGTGTCCAGTAGCTTCTTATTTTACTCTAAGGTGAACGGCCACAAAATTAGCCATAAGAGTTTGCATGCTAACAGTTAGCATGTGTCTAGTTGCAATTCATTCGACTCTGTGGTGAACCGCCACAAAATCAATCAAAAAAGTTAGCATGCCAACAGTTAGCATGTGTCCAGTAGCATTTTATTCGACTATGAGGTGAACGGCCAGAAAATTAGCCAAAAAAGTTGTCACGCTAACCGTTAGCATGTGTCCAGTAGCAATTCAGTCGACTCTAAGGTGAACGGCCACAAAATTAGCTAAAAAAGTTTGCATGCTAACAGTTAGCATGTGTCCAGTTGCAATTCAGTCGACTCTGTGGTGAACCGCCACAAAATTAATCAAAAAAGTTAGCATGCCAACAGTTAGCATGTGTCCAGTAGCATTTTATTTGACTCTGAGATGAACGACCCAAAAATGTGCCTAAAAAGTTGGCATGCTAACAGTTAGCATGTGTCCAGCAGTAATTCGGTTAACTCTGAGGTGAATGGCCACAAAATTAGCTAAAAAAGTTGGCATGCCCACAGTTAGCATGTCCAGTACTAATGTATATGACTCTGAGGTGAACTGCTACAAAATTAGCAAAAAAAGTTAGCATGTTCAAGTTAGCATCAAAACTGTTAGCCTGCGTCCAGTTGCAATTTGTTTGACTCTGAGGTGGACGACCACAAAATTGGCAAAAAAAAAAACAAACAAAAAAAGTTAGCATGCTAACAGTTAGCATGTGTCCAGTAACAAGTTATATGACTCTGAATTGCACAGCTACAAAATTTGCTAAAAAAAAAAAAAAAAAGGAGCTAGCATGCTAACATTAACGTGCTAACACTTAGCATTCGTCAACTACCAAATTTTATGAATGTATGAATGATAACAAGAATGGATAAACAATTAATGAAATCAAAAGTTGACGACATGAATGGATGCAGTAACGATCACTGAAGATAGAAAATACTCATGGCATGAATGAATGAATGAATGACTGAATAAAGACATGCACAAACGTTTGCTTGATATATGAATGTAAAACTGATAAGATGAATGAATGAACGATTGATATACTATATGTGCGAAAATATGACTGAATGTTCAAATGAATTGCTTAAGGTCGGTGATTTCGGATTGATGACATGAACTGATGAATGTTTGATTGACTTATAGATGGATGAATGATCAAACGAATCATAGGTGACGATGAATGAATGTATGAGGACATGAACAGATTTGTTTGATGATATGAATTGATAAATGAATAATTCATAGTGTGAATGTATGAACAATATATCGTACTGTATATGCGACTAGATGAATGAATGACTGATGACATGAACAGAAAAACAATCATTCAACTTTATAAAAATCATATAGAATATAATATAATGAATTAATGAGTGTTTGATATGCTATATGTATGAATGAATAAATGAATGAATGACTATGAAGGAATGACTGATCAATTGAATGGATTAATGATTGGTTGATGATGAATGAATAAATGTTTGACAACATGAACAGACAAATGATTTGTTGGTGTATGAATGAATGAATCCATCAATCACTCAAAGAGTACTTATTACTTACTGCAATGAAAAAATGATAACATGAATGGTTAAATGAATACATGAATAATAAATCAAGGAATGATCAAATACATTAACCATACTAGTGAATGAATGAATCAATCAATCAATCAATCAATCAATCAATCAATCAAAGATTACTTATTACTTGCTGCAATGAAAAATGATAACATGAGTGGTTAAATGAATACATGAATAATAAATCAAGGAATGATTCCATAAATTAGCCATATTAGTGAATGAATGTTTTATTGATATGATATATGTATGAATGAATAAATTAATGAATGACTAATTGCATTAAGGAATGACTGATCAATTGAATGGATTAATGATTGGTTGATGATGAATGAATAAATGTTTGACAACATGAACAGACAAATGATTTGTTGGTGTATGAATGAATGAATCCATCAATCACTCAAAGAGTACTTATTACTTACTGTAATGAAAAAATGATAACATGAATGGTTAAATGAATACATGAATAATGAATCAAGGAATGATCATATATATGAACCATATTAGTGAATGCATGAATGAATGTTTTATTGATGGTGTGAATGAATGAATGAATGAATCAATCAATCAATCAAAGATTACTTATTACTTACTCCAATTAAAAAAATTATAACATGAATGGTTAAATGAATACATGAATAATAAATCAAGGAATGATTCCATAAATTAACCATATTAGTGAATTAATGTTTTATTGATTTGATATATGTATGAATGAATACATTAATGAATGACTAATTGCATTAAGGAATGACTGATCAATTGAATGGATTAATGATTGGTTGATGATGAGTGAATAAATGTTTGACAACATGAACAGACAAACGATTTGTTGGTGTATGAATGAATGAATCCATCAATCACTCAAAGAGTACTTATTACTTACTGCAATGAAAAAATGATAACATGAATGGTTAAATGAATACATGAATAATGAATCAAGGAATGATCATATAAATGAACCATATTAGTGAATGAATGTTTTATTGATAGTGTGAATGAATGAATCAATCAAATATTATTTATTACTTACTGCAATTAAAAAAATTATAACATGAATGTTAAATGAATACATGAATAATAAATCAAGGAATGATTCCATAAATTAACCATATTAGTGAATGAATGTTTTATTGATTTGATATATGTATGAATGAATAAATTAATGAATGACTAATTGCATTAAGGAATGACTGATCAATTGAATGGATTAATGATTGGTTGATGATGAATGAATAAATGTTTGACAACATGAACAGACAAATGATTTGTTGGTGTATGAATGAATGAATCCATCCATCACTCAAAGAGTACTTATTATTTACTGTAATGAAAAAATGATAACATGAATGGTTAAATGAATACATGAATAATGAATCAAGGAATGATCATATATATGAACCATATTAGTGAATGAATGAATTAATGTTTTATTGATGGTATGAATTAATGAATGAATGAATGAATGAATCAATCAATCAATCAATCAAAGATTACTTATTACTTACTGCAATTTAAAAAATGATAACATGGTTAAATGAATACATGAATAATAAATCAAGGAATGATTCCATAAATTAGCCATATTAGTGAATGAATGTTTTATTGATGTGATATATGTATGAATGAATAAATTAATGAATGACTAATTGCATTAAGGAATGACTGATCAATTGAATGGATTAATGATTGGTTGATGATGAATGAATAAATGTTTGACAACATGAACAGACAAATGATTTGTTGGTGTATGAATGAATGAATCCATCAATCACTCAAACAGTACTTATTACTTACTGCAATGAAAAAATGATAACATGAATGGTTAAATGATACATGAATAATAAATCAAGGAATGATCAAATACATTAATCATACTAGTGAATGAATGAATGAATGAATGAATCAATCAATCAATCAAAGATTACTCATTACTTGCTGCGATGAAAAAATGATAACATGAGTGGTTAAATGGATACATGAATAATAAATCAAGGAATGATCAAATACATTAACCATACCAGTGAATGAATGAATCAATCAATCAATCAATCAAAGATTACTTATTACTTACTGCAATTAAAAAAATGATAACATGAGTGGTTAAATGAATACATGAATAATAAATCAAGGAATGATTCCATAAATTAACCATATTAGTGAATGAATGTTTTATTGATATGATATATGTATGAATGAATACATTAATGAATGACTAATTGCATTAAGGAATGACTGATCAATTGAATGGATTAATGATTGGTTGATGATGAATGAATAAATGTTTGACAACATGAACAGACAAATGATTTGTTGGTGTATGAATGAATGAATCCATCAATCACTCAAAGAGTACTTATTACTTACTGCAATGAAAAAATGATAACATGAATGGTTAAATGAATACATGAATAATAAATCAAGGAATGATCATATATATGAACCATATTAGTGAATGAATGAATGAATGTTTTATTGATGGTATGAATGAATGAATCAATCAAAGATGACTTATTACTTACTGCAATGAAAAAATGATAACATGAATGGTTAAATGAATACATGAATAATAAATCAAGGAATGATTCCATGAATTAACCATATTAGTGAATGAATGAATGAATGTTTTATTGATGGTATGAATGAATGAATGAATGAATGAATCACGACATTAATGGTGAAATGAATGATTCCTGGACGAACGAATTAAAGAAGAGTGAAAGGATGAAGGAGTGAGTCATCACCTCATAGGTCCGAGTGCTCGGTACTCGTCTTCGATGACTTTACTCGTCGCCTTTTCTCTCTCCGAGCGCTCGCCTCCGCGTCGCCATAGCGACCGCACGCTACGACACACGGCGGCCATGTTAAAACCAGGCGTGACGGACGCCGGCGCCAAAGCCGGCGCGGCGGACATGTGACTCACTCGGAGCCAATGAACAGCCAGCAGAGCCACGCCCACGTGAGCAGCATCATGAGCAGGCTGACGGGCAGACACAGCAGCAGCCAGTTCCCGAAGTGGACGCAGTTGCATTCTGGGTAAGTCCTCCATCGGGGGGAAAAAACGCAGCAAAGACACTTTTTAAACGTTCTGGGGCATTCAAGGTGCGATTCACCACTTCACAACTCACTGATGAAGATACTCGGAGAAGATGAGGTTGGGCGACGTTCCCGGCAAGGTGGCGATGCCGCCGATGTTGGAGGCGTAGGCCACGCCGATGCACATGGCCTTGCAAATCATGCTGTCACGTGCACTCCTGCTGGCGGGTGCTGCCACCTGGTGGTCATCCTGCACAGGATAAAACATGGCTTACCAGAGTCTTTGCCCCCTAAGTACTAAACACCCCCTCAAGTACATCATGCCCTCGGTGCCTAAGTGCAAAGTGCTCTTCTACTTGATCCAGCTGGTTTGGTTCGATGGATTTTTACTACAAACCTGGCCGTCCGTATGAGAGGCAAGTGTGCTGACCACTGGGCTAAAAGCCAGAGCTGGCAGCTGTTAGGAACGTACACCTGTACACTGGCTGGCCCCTGCTACATAAGTACTAAGTACTAAGTACCCCCCAAGTATCTAAATACCAAGTACTGACTTCGGTACGTGCAGCGCAGTGAACCAGGGGTTAGTGCGTGCTCCTCACAATAAGACAGTCCTGGGTTCGATCCCCGGGCTCGGGATCTTTCTGTGTGGAGTTTGCATGTTCTCCCCGTGACTGCGTGGGTTCCCTCCGGATACTCTGGCTTCCTCCCACCTCCAAAGTCATGCACCTGGTAATAGGCCCCTCCCACCTCCAAAGTCATGCGCCTGGGGATAGGCCCCTCCCACCTCCAAAGTCCTAGATACCTGAGTAATGAGTACCCCATCAGTACCCCCTGAGACAGGTTAGTTTTACCCTACTGATGATGTGATTTCTTCCTTGGCTCTTGGTGAAGGCGGTCACATTCCTCTCCCCTCTGTTACGGCGCACGCGCAGTCTGCTTCTCCCTCTTCTGCGGGAGCACCTAGAAGCTCCACTGTGAGCTCCGCTAGACACGCCCCCGCGCTTGCTGCGCAGACCGCGCCCACGCGCCGCCACAGCCGGAGGCAATCTTCAATCTACGCACCTGGACCCAATGAGAAGCGATAGTATAAAGAGCCTCGCCGTTGACTTCTCCTCGTCGGAACGTAGCCCTGTGTACAGTAAGCTTCTCGTCTCTGACTCCTCTCCTGTTCTCTCTCGCTCGCTTGTCTCCCTCGTGCCTCGTCCTGATTTGTCCTTGTCGTCTCTTGTCCCCACAGTCCTCCGTGTCTCAGTTTTAGCTGTGCGCTTCTGCTGCTGCTCTTTCCCCTCGGACTTTGATTGCCTTCCCCGATCCTCGACCGCACGCTCGGACTTCTGGACGCCTCTCTCCTGCCCCACGACCCTGCTGGGACCACGGACCTCTTTGCTTCTTCCCCCTCTGGACTTGGTCGCTGCCACATCCAACACGCACTCAAACAAACCCTCCGGTATTCCATTCACACACATAATCATCAAGTGCTCAATAAAACCCTTTGAGCTAGATCCTCTGTTGTCCTACCGTCTCCTTCCCCCTTGTCGACCCACAACACCGTCGCTGTTTTCTCCCCGCTTGGCCTCACCGCGTCACCCCACGTGAGGTATTTAGGCACGCCCTAATTAAGTACCTTCTACATACCTAAGTACACCCTAAATAAGTACCCTCTGAGTACTCACGTACCGTCTAGGTACCCCCTGAGTACTCACCTAAGTACTCCTTAAGTCATGTCACGTGATCTCTACTGACAACATTTTAGGAATGTCATGTGGAGTCTCACACCTGAGTTATGTCTGGAGATGATGATGATGATGATGATGATGATGATGATGATGATGATGATGATGATGATGATTCTTCCTCTAAAACCTTCTGTTCATCCCTGAAAAACAGGAATATTGCGTTCAAATGTTGCAGAAATTTCAACAAGCCAAAATTTTGACAGGAATAAAATGTTCACACACCTCACACCTCCTTTCACCTGCTCAACGCGGACCTCTGCGGGGACACACACACACACACACACACACACACACACACACACACACACACACACACACACACACACACACACACACACACACACACACACACGAGAAGAAGTATGTCATGCCTGAGTACAACATCACAACAAATGGCAATCATATGGGTACTGTCTGTACTATCAGAAAACAAAGTCAAAAACCAACTACAACCAACTAGCAATGGTTATCCATCCATCCATCTTCTTCCGCTTATCCGAGGTCGGGTCGTGGGGGCAGCAGCCTAAGCATGGAAGCCCAGACTTCCCTCTCCCCAGCCACTTCGTCCAGCTCTTCCCGGGGGATCCCGAGGCGTTCCCAAGCCAGCCGGGAGACATAGTCTTCCCAACGTGTCTTGGGTCTTCCCCGTGGCCTCCTACCGGTCGGACGTGCCCTAAACACCTCCCTAGGGAGGCGTTCGGGTGTCATCCGGACCAGATGCCCGAACCACCTCATCTGGCTCCTCTCGATGTGGAGGAGCAGCGGCTTTACTTTGAGCTCCTCCTGGATGACAGAGCTTCTCACCCTATCTCTAAGTTAGAGACCCGCCACCCGGCGGAGGAAACTCATTTCGGCCGCTTGTACCCGTGATCTTGTCCTTTCGGTCATAACCCAAAGCTCATGACCATAGGTGAAAATGGGAACATAGATCGACCGGTAAATTGAGAGCTTTGCCTTCCGGCTCAGCTCCTTCTTCACCACAACGGATCGATACAGCGTCCGCATTACTGAAGACGCCGCCCCGATCCGCCTGACGATCTCACGATCCACTCTTCCCTCACTTGTGAACAAGACTCCAAGGTACTTGAACTCCTCCACTTGGGACAGGGTCTCCTCCCCAACCCGGGGATGGCACTCCACCCTTTTCCGGGCGAGAACCACGGACTCGGATTTGGAGGTGCTGATTCTCATTCCAGTAGCTTCACACTCGGCTGCGAACCGATCCAGTGAGAGCTGAAGATCCTGACCAGATCAAGCCATCAGGACCACATCATCTGCAAAAAGCAGAGACCTAATCCTGCAGCCACCAAACCGGATCCCCTCAACGCCTTGACTGCGCCTAGAAATTCTGTCCATAAAAGTTATGAACAGAATCGGTGACAAAGGGCAGTCCAACCCTCACTGGAAACGTGTCCGACTTACTGCCGGCAATGCGGACCAAGTTCTGACACTGATCATACAGGGAGCGGACCGCCACAATCAGACAGTCCGATACCCCATACTCTCTGAGCACTCCCCACAGGACTTCTCGAGGGACACGGTGGAATGCCTTCTCCAAGTCCACAAAGCACATGTAGACTGGTTGGGTAAACTTCCATGCACCCTCAAGGACCCTGCCGAGAGTATAGAGCTGGTCCACAGTTCCATGACCAGGAGAAAACCGCACTGTTCCTTCCGAATCCGAGGTTTGACTATCCGGTGTACCTGTAGCCTCTTCTCCAGTACACCTGCATTGACCTTACTGGGAAGGCTGAGGAGTGTGATCCCACGATAGTTGGAACACACCCTCTGGTTCCCCTTCTTAAAGAGAGGAACCACCACCCCGGTCTGCCAAGAGGGGAAGGACCTCTGGATAGCAATGGTTATGCTGGTGAAAATAAGTAGAACATGCTTAGCAGCCTAATGTAATCATGTTAGCATGTAGCTCACATAGATAGTATGCTAATATTGCTAAAGTTTGTGTGCTACACACTTACAGTGTATATGTCAATGGAATGTAAACAAGTCAGTGTTTACCCTCCAGTTGCAGACCGCGGTCGTCGTCCCCGCCCGCTCCCTCGCCGACCCTCAGGATCTGCTGCAGGACGGCTTCCACGACGGGCATCACCATGGTAACGGCGGAGGTGTTATGGACCCACATGGAGAGGAAGCCGCAGCCGCACATGAAGCCCAGCATCAACCTGCGGCGTGGGCGGCAGTCAGCAAACACACCACACCCTCCCATGTTGGCCGGCGCCACGCTTTGCCCACCAGGCCGGGTTGACCCCCACAGCCGTGACCAGCCTCAGGGCGATCCTCCTGTGGAGACCCCACTTCTCGATGGACGTGGCCAGGCAGATGACGCCCACCAACAGGAAGTGGAAGTCCTTGAAGTAGGCCATCGCCACCTGGAAGTGTGAGGACATTAGCATAGCTATGTGAGCTACATGCTAACATTACTTTTTAACAACATGCTAGGTTAGCAACACTAGCCTAGCTAAGTGAGCTACAAGCCAACATGATATTTTTTGCATTGTGCTAGGGCTAGCAACACTAGCGTAGCTAGTTGAGCTATATGCTAACACTACAGTTTAGCATGACGCTCAATAAACAACAGTAGCATAGCAGTGTGAGCTACATGTTAACATTACATTTTAACATCGATCTAGGTTAGCAACACTAGCCTAGGTATGTGAGCTACAAGCTAACATGATATTTTTGCATCATGCTAGGTTGGTAACACTCGCATAGCTATGTGAGCTACATGCTAACATTACATTTTAGCATGATGCTCAATAAACAACACTAGCATAGCAATGTGAACTATAATCAAACATGGTAACATAGGGACTGGAGGTCGGCTGTAACGGCTGACCTCCTAATTTTAACTACACAGTAGACACTCTGGGGGCCTTGTACACATGCATGGGGGGTTTGGGGTTCGGCGCACCCCTCATTGCCTCGTCGGCCGGCGGGGACTGCGGTCTGGTGGCCTGCCAGGCTTTTATTCATTTATTATTGTTATATATATTTTTTTATTTTTAATGTATTTATTATTTTTATTTTTATTATTTACTTATTTTTATTTTATTTTATTTTTTAAATTTTATTTTTTATTTTATTTTATTTTTTTATTTTTTTATTTTTTTAATCTTATTATTTATTTGTGTGTGGCGTCGCGCGGGTCTCACTTCCTGTTGGGTGGGGTCCGTGCCCGTGTGGCCCGACCTTGCGCTGTGGGGTCTCTGTTGGTGACTTGGTGTGGTGGCGGCGCAGCCCCCGTGTCTGGTCTGGATGCTGTGTCTTGGTTGTTTGGGCGGTGGTGTGTTTGTGCGGGTTTGGGTTGGGGGGCCTTTTGGTTGGGGGGGTTGTTGGTGTCTCTTGTTTGCGTGTTGGCGTTCGGGCTGACTGGCGGGCTGGCGCCGGCTGGTCTCCATGGTCCTGGTGGCGTGTGGTTGCTGGTCGCAGTTTTTTTTTGATCGCTTTGATTTGATTGGCTGGTGCTGGCTGTCTGGGGTTATTGCGGCTGCTGTTTCTGCTGCCGTTTGTTTGTGGTGTGGGCGCCCGTGGCTGCTGGGTCTGGTGCAGGGGTGTGGCTGATGTTGTGACTGGTGGCAGCGCGCGCGCGTGTGATGGCTGTCGGGGCTGACGAACTGTGTATATGTATGTATATGTGTGTGTATGTATGTATGTTTATATATGTGTATGTGTACATATGTGTATGTATATGTATATATGTGTATGTGTGGGTATGTATACATGTATGTGTGTATGTGTATGTATATATGTATGTATGTATGTATATTTCTGGGGGTACGCTCTGGGCCTGCCTGTCAGACGGGGGTCGACGCCTCAGGCTACTGCATCCGAACTGCATGTCTGGAGCTCCTGGGTCCCGCTGTCCATCCCTTCCGGGTGCCCGTCTTGGTTGGGGCCTGTTGGGCCTAGTCCCTGCGTCTATTGCGGTAGCTTGGTGCTGCAAGGTATTCCGAGGTGCTGCGAGTCGGCCAGTTGCTGGGGTAGTGACCTTGTTTGTCAGCATGTCTGTGATCTTCTTTTAATTCTTTTTTTAAAATTAATTAATTAATCAATTAATTAATTTATTTATTTTTTAATATATTTTATTAATATTATTTTTTAATTTTTCCCCTCCCTCAGGGGGGGGGCTCGGCGGGGCGGTTGCTGGTTGTTCCATCTCCATCGTTGGGGTCCCTGCGGGTGGGGTGGGTGGTTCCCGTGGCCCTGTGCCTGGGTGGCCCTGTGCCTGGGTGGTCCTGCGGCGGCCGGTTTGGGTGGGGTGGCCGGGGGCTGGCCTCGCCGTGCTCTCCGGGGGTGGGGGGTGGGCTCGTGGGGGCCCGGTTGCCGGTGGGGCGGGGGCGGTCTTCCCGTCCGGTTGCGGGGAGTCTCTGGGTCCCTCGGGCGGGGCGTCTCGCCTTTCTGCCCGTGTGGGGTGTGGTCTCTCGCTGGCTTGGGGTCTGGCTGTCCCCTGCTTTTCTCGTGCCCTGTCCTCTGCCGGGTGCATCTGTCTGCGGCCTGCTGCTGGCCCTTGTGGGCGGTACGGTGGGTCGGGCTCTGGGGTTCCTGTCGCTGGCCGGCTTGGCTGCGTGGGGGCGGTGGTCCCTGGTTCCCTGGGCACCACGCCTCCTGTTTGTGGGTTAGGCTCTCGGGGGTGATGGGGCCGTGCTCTGGCTCCCACGCACTCTGGGAGTCGAATGTATTGTACATGCAAATTCACATATGCTCACATACGTACATAGGTACCTACGCTCCCACATACATACACAAATACAGTACATATTTACCTACCTAATGTTCGTACATCCACACGCACATTCAATATACAAACATACACATACACATACTGTACATATACATTCACTGTACAAACACATATACACATTCTGTACATATACATTCATTGTACAAACACATATACACATTCTGTACATATACAAGTACATATGCATACTTACACTCATGCACATAATCACGTTTCATCAAACATATATTAACGTTGTTGCCCAAGGGTAAACTGGGTGTAACACATGGCACACTGACAAAGCTTAACCTATTGTGACTATAACAATCTACAAGGTTAATGTAGGTTGCTTCTCTTTCTCCCCCTCCATTTTTCTGCATTCTTTCGTATCTCAAGTTATCATTACGTATATGTATTGTTGCATTTAAACAACTGTATTGTTGATAATAAAGGTCAATTATTGGTATTGTTCATTATCAATAGCGCTATTTCTATTGGTATTTGTATTGATCCATTTGTAGTGTAATAATGCTCATTGTCATTTCTGTATTATTTTTTATTTTTCGCTAACTGCTTATTTGCTATTACTTTTACCATCATATTTGTACATGTCATATTTGCTGATGTTGCTCTATTGTTGTTGTTGTTGTTGTTTGCTGTTGTTGTTTTTGTCTCTCTGTCTAATCCCCCTCTTGTCCCCACAATTTCCCCCTCTGTCTTCTTTTTTTTTCTCTTTCTATCCCCTCCTGCTCCGGCCCGGCTGCACTAAATGATAATATAAATACATTTAATAAAGTCAAATACAAATAAGGCAACAAGAGAAGTATCCTACACTTCTCTTTTGTAAAGTAAATCTGAACAGCCGACATGGGCATCAACATCAACTATATGATTTGCCTGAGAAGCTGGACAGGACACAAAAAACAAAAAACAAAAAAACAAAACAAAAAAAAAAACATGGTAACATTACATTTTAACATCGATCTAGGTTAGCAACACTAGCCTAGGTGGGTGAGCTACAAGCTAACATGATATTTTCGCATCATGCTAGGTTGGTAACACTCGCATAGCTATGTGAGCTACATGCTAACGTTACATTTTAGTATCATGCTAGGTTAGCAACACTTGCATAGCTATGTGCAATATATGCTAACATTACATTTAAGCATGATGCTCGATAAACACTAGCATAGCTGTGTGAGCTACATGTTAACATTACATTTTAACATCGATCTAGGTTAGCAACACTAGCCTAGTAGGTATGTGAGCTACAAGCTGACATGATATTTTCCCATCATGCTAGGTTGGTAACACTTGCATAGCTATGTGAGCTACATGCTAAAAGTACATTTTAGTATCATGCTAGGTTAGCAACACTAGCATAGCTAGTTGAGCTATATGCTAACATTACATTTTAGCATGATGCTCGATAAACAACACTAGCATAGCGGTGTGAACGACAATCAAACATGTTAACATTACATTTCAACATCGATCTAGGTTAGCAACACTAGCCTAGGTATGTGAGCTACAAGCTAACATGACATTTTCGCATCATGCTAGGTTGGTAACACTAGCCTAGTTACGTGAGCTACAAGCCAACATGACGTTTTTTTGCATTGTGCGAGGTTAGCAACACTAGCATAGCTAGTAGAGCTATATGCTAACATTACATTTTAGCATGATGCTCGATAAACAACACTAGCATAGCGGTGTGAGCTACATGTTAACATTACATTTTAACATCGATCTAGGTTAGCAACACTAGCCCAGGTATGTGAGCTACATGCTAACATGACATTTTCGCATCATGCTAGGTTGGTAACACTTGCATAGCTATGTGCAATACATGCTAACATGACATTTTCACATCATGCTCGGTTAGCAACACTAGCTTAGCTATGTGAGCTACATGCTAACAATACATTTTCGCATGTTGGGTTCGCAACACTAGCGTAGCTACGTGAGCTACATGCTAACAAGACATTTTCGCATCATGCTAGGTTAGCAACACTTGCATAGCTATGTGCAATACATGCTAACATTACATTTTGGCCTCATGTTAGGTTAGCAACCCTAGCGTAGCTAGGTGAGCTACATGCTAACATAAGAGACTCACGGCGGAGGAGTGCATGATGCCAAAGGCGGGGAAGAAGATGGCGGGCAACATGGCGGTGATGGCGAGGGGGACACACTCAGTGATCCAGAAGATGGTCATCAGCAGAAGCACGAAGGCACATTGGGCCTCCTGCAGGATGTGATGTCACAGGCGGTCGCCATGGAAACGTGGGCCCAAGACAAGAAGGTCAGAAAGAGGGTGGTGATGATGATGATGATGATGATGATGATGATGATGAGGTGGCACTCGCCTTGGAGCCGAGCAGGAGAGGAAGAGGAAGCAGCAGCGGCGGCGTGAGGAGGACGAGGATGAGGCGGCGATAGTTCCACACCGCACTCCTCAACTTCCTGCTCATGGCTTCCTCCGGGGGTCAGAGGTCATGCGTGTGTTCATCTGTGGTGTGAGGTCAGAAAGACGACACACCAGGAGAGAAGAAGACAACATAACTGCTTTACCTTTTTGCTTACCCTCCTCTTTACCTTCTTGTTTAGGGACGGCGTGGCGCAGTGGAAGAGTGGCCGTGCGCGACCCGAGGGTCCCTGGTTCAATCCCCACCTAGTACCAACCTCGTCATGTCCGTTGTGTCCTGAGCAAGACACTTCACCCTTGCTCCTGATGGGTGCTGGTTAGCGCCTTGCATGGCAGCTCCCTCCATCAGTGTGTGAATGTGTGTGTGAATGGGTAAATGTGGAAGTAGTGTCAAAGCGCTTTGAGTACCTTGAAGGTAGAAAAGCGCTATACAAGTACAACCCATTTATCATTATCATTTATTTGTTTACCCTCCTCTTTACCTTCCTGTTTAACGTCCTGTTTAACTTCCTGTTTACCTTCTTGTTTAACTTCCTGTTTACCTTTCTTGCTTACCCTACTGTTTACCTTCTTGTTTAACTTCCTGTTTATCTTCTTGTTTAATTTCCTGTTTACCTTCTTGTTTACCTTCTTGCTTACCCTACTCTTTACCTTCTTGTTTAACTTCCTGTTTAACTTCTTGTTTATGTGTTTACCTTCTTGTTTACCCTACTGTTCACCTTCTTGTTTAACTTCCTGTTTACCTTTTTGTTTACCTGTTTACTCTCTTGTTTACATTCTTCTTTACATTCTTCTTTACTCTCATGTTTAACTTCTTGTTTACCTTCCTATTTAACTTCTTGTGTACTTTTCTGTTTATCTTCTTGCTTACCTTTCTGTTTTACCTCTTATTTAATTTCTTAATTACATTATTTGCTTACCTTATTCTTATTCTTCATGCTTAATTTCTTGTTCACCTTCTTGTTTAAATTCTGGTTTACTTCCATGCTTACCTTCTTTCTTACCTACTTCTTTACCTTCTTGTTTACCCTACTGTTCACCTTCTTGTTTAACTCCCTGTTTACCTTCTTGTTTACCTTCTTGTTTATATTACTCTTTATTCTCTTGTTTAACTTCCTGTTTACCTTCCTGTTTAACTTATTGTTTACTTTTCTGTTTACCTTCTTGCTTACCTTGCTGTTTTACCTCTTGTTTAATTTCTTAATTACGTTATTTGCTTACCTTATTCTTGGTTACCTTCATGCTTAATTTCTTGTTCACCTTCTTGTTTGAATTCCGGTTTACTTCCATGCTTACCTTCTTTCTTACCTACTCGTTTACCTTCTTGGTTACTTTCATGCTTAACTTCCTGTTTAACTTCTTCACCTCCATACTTATCTTCTTGTTTACCTTCTTGCTTACCTTCCCATTTACCTTATTTTATTACCTTCATGCTCAACGTCTTGTTTACCTTCTTGGTTACTTTCATGCTGAACTTCCTGTTTAACTTCTTGTTTACCTTCTTTGATTACCTTCATGCTTAACTTCTTGTTTAAGTTCCGGTTTACTTGCATGCCTACCTTCTTTCTTACCTACTCGCTTACCTTCCTGTTTAACTACTTGTTTACCTTCTTTTGATTACCTTCATGTTTAACTTCTTGTTTACCTGCTTGTTTAACTTCCGGTTTACGTCCACGCTTACCTTCTTTCTTATCTTTGATTGATTGATTGAGACTTGTATTAGTAGATTGCACAGTACAGTACATATTCCGTACAATTGACCACTAAATGGTAACACCCCAATAAGTTTTTCAACTTGTTTAAGTCAGGGTCCACGTTAATCCATTCATGGTACTTGCTTACCTTCCAGTTTACTTTCATGCTTACCTTCTTTCTTACCTATTTTCTTACCTTATGGTTTAGTTTCTTTCTTACCTTCTTTCTTTCCTACTTGCTTACTGTCTTACCTTCCTGCTTAACTTCTTGTTTACCTTCATTTGTTTCATCTTAATGACCATTTTGCTTACCTACTTGCTTACCTTTTGGTTTTCCTTCTGGCTTACCCTTATTGTTTACCTTCTCTCCAACTTTCCTGCTTAATTTCTTGTTTTTCTTCTTGAATACCATCTTAATGATCTTTTTTCTTACCTACTTAATTTACCTTCTGGTTTAACTTCTTGCTTACCCTATTGTTTTCCTTCCGGTTTACTTTTTTGCTTACCTTCCTGCTTAATTTTTTTTCCTACTATTCAAATTTGAGACATGATTTGTAATATAGAATTAACTTTTACCAACATGTCAATATAGCAGCATAAAGCTAGCTATCTCTCTGTGATCACGACACCACTAAAAGTAGTTCCTCTGCGTTACCCCTTATAATAACAACATCGCTAATACTTGCCAATATTCAGGTTTTTTAGAGGACCTTATGGATGCAATAGAGCAGTTTTTTTTCAACTTTTTTTGAGCCAAGGTGCATTTTTTTCATTGAAAAAATGAAGAGGCACACCACCAGCAGAAAACATAAAAAAGTTAAACTCAGCAGACGATATTGACAATAAAAAGTTGTTCTCGTCTTTTAGTTCTTGTCTTGCGCTCCTATTTTGGTGGCTTTTTCCTGTTTTTTTTGGTATTTTCCTGTAGCAGTTTCATGTCTTTCTTTAAGCGATATATTTCCCGCATCTACTTTGTTTTAGCAATCAAGAATATTTCAGTTGTTTTTAATCCTTCTTTGTGGGGACATTGTTGATTGTCATGTCATGTTCGGATATATTTTGTGCTCCACAGTAAGTCTTTGCTGTCGTCCAGCATTCTGTTTTTTTCTCCTTTGTAGCCAGTTCAGTTTTAGTTTCATTCTGCATAGTCTTCCCTAAGCTTCAATGCCTTTTCTTAGGGGCACTCACCTTTTGTTTATTTTTGGTTTAAGCATTAGCTACCTTTTTACCTGCACTCTGCCTCCCGCTGTTTCCGACATCTACAAAGCAATTAGCTACCGGCTGCCACCTACTGACATGGAAGAGTATTACACGGTTACTCTGCCGAGCTCTAGACAGCACCGACTCGCAACAACAACAACACATCATTTGCAGTCATAAAAAAGGTGTTTTTAAAAAGAGATAGTAGTAGTGCGTCTTACCTGCGGTGTTGTGTCCGCCACACTGCAGGTGTCTTCTTATCTTGCAGTTAAACAGTGCCAGTTCTCCTCGTGACCTTTGAACTTTGAACTCCTGCCTCAATGTGGACCGACAAGACGGCACCTGAGGATGCACTTCTTGTCATGTTCCTTTCGGTTCTTACCCATTGTTGGCAGCTTCTGTGGATTTAGGATCTGCACAAGTCCTGGAAATGTGAAATCAAACATGGAAGAGATATTTATAAAATAATCTTGCCCTCCTTCATACTTCCTCTGAACCTTGAAATTTGCTAGTTTTGTTTTTTACACAACACTATAGTTGTTAGAAATACTCCAACAATTATTTTAGTCTTATACATATTAGTCTTACATTCATTAATCTTACATACATTAGTCTTACATTAATTAGTCTTACATACATTAGTCTTACATTCATTCATCTTACATACATGAGTCTTACATTGAATAGTCTGATATTCATTAGTCTTACATTCATTAGTCTTACATTCATTAGTCTTACATACATTAGTCTTACATTCATTAGTCTTACATACATTAGTCTTACATTCATTTATCTTACATACATTAATCTTAAATTCATTTATCTTACATACATTAGTCTAACATTCATTCATCTTACATTCATTAGTCTTACATACATTAGTCTGACGTTCATTTATCTTACATGCATTAGTCTTTAATTGAATAGTTTTACATTCATTAGTCTTACATTCATTCATCTTACATTCATTCATCTTACATTCATTCGTCTTACATACATTAGTCTTACATTCATTTATCTTACATACATTAGTCTAACATTTATTCATCTTACATTCATTCGTCTTACATA
Organism: Nerophis lumbriciformis; assembly: GCF_033978685.3. Lineage (NCBI taxonomy): Eukaryota > Metazoa > Chordata > Actinopteri > Syngnathiformes > Syngnathidae > Nerophis > Nerophis lumbriciformis. The sequence goes on from NC_084576.2 coordinate 24,239,921, forward strand.
CATTAGTCTTACATTCATTTATCTTACATACATTAGTCTAACATTCATTCATCTTACATTCATTAGTCTTACATTCATTTATCTTACATACATTAGTCTTAAATTGAATAGTCTTACATTCATTCATCTTACATTCATTCGTCTTACATACATTAGTCTTACATTCATTTATCTTACATACATTAGTCTGACATTCATTTACCTTACATGCATTAGTCTTTAATTGAATAGTCTTACATTCATTAGTCTTACATTCATTCATCTTACATTCATTCGTCTTACATACATTAGTCTTACATTCATTTATCTTACATACATTAGTCTAACATTTATTCATCTTACATTCATTCGTCTTACATACATTAGTCTTACATTCATTTATCTTACATACATTAGTCTAACATTCATTCATCTTACATTCATTAGTCTTACATTCATTTATCTTACATACATTAGTCTTAAATTGAATAGTCTTACATTCATTAGTCTTACATTCATTCATCTTACATTCATTCGTCTTACATACATTAGTCTTACATTCATTTATCTTACATACATTAGTCTAACATTCATTCATCTTACATTCATTAGTCTTACATTCATTTATCTTACATACATTAGTCTTAAATTGAATAGTCTTACATTCATTAGTCTTACATTCATTCATCTTACATTCATTCGTCTTACATACATTAGTCTTACATTCATTTATCTTACATACATTAATCTTAAATTCATTTATCTTACATACATTAGTCTAACATTCATTCATCTTACATTCATTAGTCTTACATACATTAGTCTTACATTCATTTATCTTACATACATTAGTCTTGAATTGAATAGTCTTATATTCATTAGTCTAACATTCATTAGTCTTACATACATTAATCTTACATTCATTAGTCTAATATTCATTAGTCTTACATCCATTAGCCTTACATTCATTAGTCTTACATACATTAGTGTAACATTCATTAGTCTTACATACATTAGTCTTACATTCATTAGTATTACATTCATTAGTCTTACATACATTAGTCCCACATACAATATACTTACATTCATTAGTCTTACATTCACTAGTCTTACATTCATTAATCTTAAATACATTAATCTTACAAACATTAATCTTACATACATTAGTCTAACATTCATTAGTCTTACATTAATTAGTCTTACATACATGAGTCTTACATACAATAGTCCTACATACATTAGCCTTACATTAATTAGTCTTACATACATTAGCCTTACATTCATTAGTCTTACATACATGAGTCTTACATACATTAGCCTTACATTCATTAGTCTTACATACATTAGTCTTACATACATTAGTCTTACATTCATTAGTCCTACATACATTAGCCTTACATTAATTAGTCTTACATACATTAGCCTTACATTCATTAGTCTTACATACATGAGTCTTACATACATTAGCCTTACATTCATTAGTCTTACATACATTAGTCTTACATACATTAGTCTTACATTCATTAGTCCTACATACATTAATCTTACATAAATTAGTCTTACATTCATTAGTCTTGCATACATTAGTCTTACATACATTAGTCCCACATACAATATACTTACATTCATTAGTCTTACATTCATTAGTCTTACATTCATTAATCTTAAATACATTAATCTTACAAACATTAATCTTACATACATTAGTCTAACATTCATTAGTCTTACATTAATTAGTCTTACATACATGAGTCTTACATACAATAGTCTAACATTCATTAGCCTTACATACATTAGTTACATTCATTAGTCTTACATACATGAGTCTTACATTCATTAGTCTTGCATACATTAGTCTTACATAATTATACTTACATTCATTAGTCTTACATACATTAGTCTTACATACATTAGTTTGATATTCATTAGTTTTACATTTGTTAATCTTACATACATTAGTCTTACATACAATAGTCTTACATTCATCAGTCTTACATGCGTTAATCTTACATACATTAGTCCTACATTCATTAGTCTTACATTCATTAATCTTACATACATTAGTCTTAAATACATTAATCTTACATACATTAGTCTAACATTCATTAGTCTTACATTCATTAGTCTAACATTCATTAGACTTACATACATTAGTCTTACATTCATTAATCTTGTATACATTAGTCTTACATTCATTTGTCTTAAATTCATTAGTCTTACATACATTAGTCTAATATTCATTAGTCTTACATTCATTAATCTTGCATACATTAGTCTTACATTCATTAGTCTTACATACATTAGTCTTACATACATTAGTCTTACGTTCATCAGTCTTACATGCGTTAATCTTACATACATTAGTCCTACATTCATTCGTCTTACATTCATTAATCTTACATACATTAGTCTTACATACATTAATCTTACACACATTAGTCTATCATTCATTAGTCTTACATTCATTAGTCTAACATTCATTAGACTTACATACATTAGTCTTACATTCATTAATCTTGTATACATTAGTCTTACATTCATTTGTCTTAAATTCATTAGTCTTACATACATTAGTCTAATATTCATTAGTCTTACATTCATTAATCTTGCATACATTAGTCTTACATTCATTAGTCTTACATACATTAGTCTTACATTCATCAGTCTTACATACGTTAATCTTACATACATTAGTCCTACATGCATTAGTCTTACTTTCATTAATCTTACATACATTAGTCTTACATACATTAATCTTACATACATTAATCTTACATACATTAGTCTAACATTCATTAGTCTTACATTCATTAGTCTTACATTCATTAGTCTTACATTCATTAGTCTTACATTCATTAGTCTTACATTGACTCTGGCCAGTTGGGTGTTTGGGAGTTATCCTGACCAGATGCCTGATCTGGCCTCTTCATTGTGGAGAAGCAGTGACTCCATTCAGAGTTGTTCCTAGAAGAGGAGCTTGTCACCTTGTCTTCAAGCGAGAGTCCTCAACCCTGAGGAGGAAACTGCTTTCCTTACAACCCAGAGTTCACCACGACGGACTGATGCAGAGTCAGATGGTGCACTGATCCGCTTGTCCATCTCACCATTCGTTCTTCTCTCACTTGTGCCCAAGACCACAAGGTACTTGAACTCCATCACTTGGGGCCGGACCTAACCCTGGTTCTGGAAATGGCACTCCACCCTCTTTCGAGCGAAAACCACCAACTTAGACTTGCATGTATCGATTCTCATCCGATCCAGTCGAATGGACTCGAAGGACTTAATCTTGCAGCCACCAAACCAAAAGCCTTCACCGCCTTGACTCTGCTCAGGAGTTCTCTCAAAAAACAAAAACCCTGACCAGAATCAGCAAAGTTCAGGCTGGGACAGTTCAGATTAATGTATGTAGGACTAATGAATATAAGACTAATGTATGTAAGACTAATGAATGTAAGACTAATGAATGTTAGACTAATGGATGTAAGACTAACGAATGTACGACTATTCATTTTAAGACTAATGTATGTAAGACTAATCTATGTAGGACTAATGAATGTAAGACTAATGAATGTAAGTATATTGTATGTAAGACTAATGTATGTAAGAATAATGAATGACTAATGATTGTAAGTATAATGTATGTAAGATTAATATATGTAAGGCTAAAATATGTAAGACTAATGTATGTAAGACTAATGTATGTCGGAATAATGAATGTAAGACTAATGTATGTAAGACTCATGTATGTAAGACTAATGAATGCAACTAATGTATGTAAGGCTAATGAATGTTAGACTAATATATGTAAGACTCATGTATGTAAGACTAATGGATGTAAGACTAATGTATGTAAGATTAATGTAATTAAGATTAATTCATGTAAGACTAATGAATGTAAGATTAATGTATGTAAGATTATTGTATGTAGGACTAATGAATGTAAGACTAATGTGTGTAAGACTAATGAATGTTAGACTAATGTACGTAAGACTAATGAATGTTATACTAATGAATGTTAGACTAATGAATGTTAGACTAATGTATGTAAGACTAATGTATGTAAGACTAATGAATGTAAGACTAATGAATGTAAGTATAATGTATGGAAGACTAATGTATGGAAGACTAATGAATGTAAGACTAATGAATGTAAGATTAATGTATGTAAGATTAATGTATGTAGGACTAATGAATGTAAGACTAATGTATGTAAGACTAAAGAATGTTAGACTAATGTATGTAAGACTAATGAATGTTAGACTAATGTATGTAAGATTAATGTATGTAAGATTAATGTATTTAAGATTAATTAATGTAAGACTAATGAATTTAAGACTAATGAATGTAAGTATAATGTATGTAAGACTAATGTATGTAAGACAAATGAATGTAAAACTAATGAATTTAAGTATAATGTATGTAAGACTAATGTATGCAAGACTAATGAATGTAAGACTAATGAATTTAAGATTAATGTATGTAAGATTAATGTATGTAGGACTAATGAATGTAAGACTAATGTATGTAAGACTAATGAATGTTAGACTATTGCACGTAAGTATAATGTATGTAAGACTAATGTATGCAAGACTAATGAATGTAAGACTAATGAATGTAAGATTAATGTATGTAGGACTAATGAATGTAAGACTAATGTATGTAAGGCTAATGAATGTTAGACTAATGTATGTAAGATTAATGAATGTTAGACTAATGTATGTAAGACTAATGAATGTTAGACTAATGTATGTAAGATTAATGTATGTAAGATTAATGTATTTAAGATTAATTCATGTAAGACTCATGAATGTAAGATTAATGTATGTAAGATTATTGTATGTAGGACTAATGAATGTAAGACTAATGTGTGTAAGACTAATGAATGTTAGACTAATGTACGTAAGACTAATGAATGTTATACTAATGAATGTTAGACTAATGAATGTTAGACTAATGTATGTAAGACTAATGTATGTAAGACTAATGAATGTAAGACTAATGAATGTAAGTATAATGTATGGAAGACTAATGTATGGAAGACTAATGAATGTAAGACTAATGAATGTAAGATTAATGTATGTAAGATTAATGTATGTAGGACTAATGAATGTAAGACTAATGTATGTAAGACTAATGAATGTTAGACTAATGTATGTAAGAATAATGAATGTTAGACTAATGTATGTAAGATTAATGTATGTAAGATTAATGTATTTAAGATTAATTAATGTAAGACTAATGAATTTAAGACTAATGAATGTAAGTATAATGTATGTAAGACTAATGTATGTAAGACAAATGAATGTAAAACTAATGAATTTAAGTATAATGTATGTAAGACTAATGTATGCAAGACTAATGAATGTAAGACTAATGAATTTAAGATTAATGTATGTAAGATTAATGTATGTAGGACTAATGAATGTAAGACTAATGTATGTAAGACTAATGAATGTTAGACTATTGCACGTAAGTATAATGTATGTAAGACTAATGTATGCAAGACTAATGAATGTAAGACTAATGAATGTAAGATTAATGTATGTAGGACTAATGAATGTAAGACTAATGTATGTAAGGCTAATGAATGTTAGACTAATGTATGTAAGATTAATGAATGTTAGACTAATGTATGTAAGACTAATGAATGTTAGACTAATGTATGTAAGATTAATGTATGTAAGATTAATGTATTTAAGATTAATTCATGTAAGACTCATGAATGTAAGATTAATGTATGTAAGATTATTGTATGTAGGACTAATGAATGTAAGACTAATGTGTGTAAGACTAATGAATGTTAGACTAATGTACGTAAGACTAATGAATGTTATACTAATGAATGTTAGACTAATGAATGTTAGACTAATGTATGTAAGACTAATGTATGTAAGACTAATGAATGTAAGACTAATGAATGTAAGTATAATGTATGGAAGACTAATGTATGGAAGACTAATGAATGTAAGACTAATGAATGTAAGATTAATGTAATTAAGATTAATTCATGTAAGACTCATGAATGTAAGATTAATGTATGTAAGATTATTGTATGTAGGACTAATGAATGTAAGACTAATGTGTGTAAGACTAATGAATGTTAGACTAATGTACGTAAGACTAATGAATGTTATACTAATGAATGTTAGACTAATGAATGTTAGACTAATGTATGTAAGACTAATGTATGTAAGACTAATGAATGTAAGACTAATGAATGTAAGTATAATGTATGGAAGACTAATGTATAGAAGACTAATGAATGTAAGACTAATGAATGTAAGATTAATGTATGTAAGATTAATGTATGTAGGACTAATGAATGTAAGACTAATGTATGTAAGACTAATGAATGTTAGACTAATGTATGTAAGACTAATGAATGTTAGACTAATGTATGTAAGATTAATGTATGTAAGATTAATGTATTTAAGATTAATTAATGTAAGACTAATGAATGTAAGACTAATGAATGTAAGTATAATGTATGTAAGACTAATGTATGTAAGACTAATGAATGTAAGACTAATGAATGTAAGTGTAATGTATGTAAGACTAATGTATGCAAGACTAATGAATGTAAGACTAATGAATGTAAGATTATTGTATGTAAGATTAAGGTATGTAGGACTAATGAATGTAAGACTAATGTATGTAAGACTAATGAATGTTAGACTATTGTACGTAAGTATAATGTATGTAAGACTAATGTATGCAAGACTAATGAATGTAAGACTAATGAATGTAAGATTAATGAATGTTAGACTAATTTATGTAAGATTAATGTATGTAAGATTAATGTATTTAAGATTAATTAATGTAAGACTAATGAATGTAAGACTAATGAATGTAAGTATAATGTATGTAAGACTAATGTATGTAAGACTAATGAATGTACGACTAATGAATGTAAGTGTAATGTATGTAAGACTAATGTATGCAAGACTAATGAATGTAAGACTAATGAATGTAAGATTAATGTATGTAAGATTAAGGTATGTAGGACTAATGAATGTAAGACTAATGTATGTAAGACTAGTGAATGTTAGACTAATTTATGTAAGATTAATGTATGTAAGATTAATGTATTTAAGATTAATTAATGTAAGACTAATGAATGTAAGACTAATGAATGTAAGTATAATGTATGTAAGACTAATGTATGTAAGACTAATGAATGTAAGACTAATGAATGTAAGTGTAATGTATGTAAGACTAATGTATGCAAGACTAATGAATGTAAGACTAATGAATGTAAGATTAATGTATGTAAGATTATGGTATGTAGGACTAATGAATGGAAGACTAATGAATGTAAGTATAATGTATGTAAGACTAATGTATGTAAGACTAATGAATGTAAGTGTAATGTATGTAAGATTAATGTATGCAAGACTAATGAATGTAAGACTAATGAATGTAAGATTAATGTATGTAAGATTAATGTATGTAGGACTAATGAATGTAAGAGTAATGGATGTAAGACTAATGAATATAAGACTAATGTATGTTAGACTAATGAATGTTAGACTAATGAATGTAAGACTAATGTATGTAAGACTAATGAATGCTACACTAATGAATGTAAGACACCAAACCAAAAGCCTTCACCGCCTTGACTCTGCTCAGGAGTTCTCTCTGACCAGAATCAGCAAAGTTCAGGCTGGGACAGTTCAACCTTCACTGCAAACAAGTCCTACTGTCCCACTGTCGGCAATACAGACCAAGAGTAAACCGCCCGAATCTGGTGGTCTGATACCCCATACTCCCCAAGTACCCGCACAGAACCCCTGGAGGGACACGGTTGAAAGACTTCTCCAAGTCCACGGATGCAGACTACTTGGACAAACTGACTGGTCAGAATTGTTTGATGACATTGAAGCTTAAGTTGCTGGTAGGAAACCCGCTGAGATCACGGCTGCTATTTCAGGCAGTCAGTCACAAGTCCATGACGGGATGACAGCTCGGCTCTACCGGCTGATGGACGGCTCGGCCCCGAACACGGCAGTCAGGTAGCGTTCCGTCACGTCTGTCCATTGTCAAGTGACACACTATAACAATTGCCCAAGTTGCGACAGTTTTCATCCGATGGGAACTGTTCCAGTATCAAAACGTTCCGGTCAAAAAAATTAAAAATATCCGAGATTACCCAGAATTCCGGCAAATTTTGCCATTGAAAATTAATGGGCCATTTTTCGAACTTGCACAACTCTCACATTTATCACTCGATTCGAACCGCTCCACCATCCACACACTCCACTCACCTTGGACAATTAAGCTGCCCTTTTCTAAGTTCTCACAAAATTCCAGGAATTCCCAGATTTCCCGCAGTTCCAACAACCTATTTACATACCACCAGACCTTCGTAACTTAGATTCAATATCCCTCTTCAAATCAAGACTCAAAACACACCTATTCCTGACTGCTTATTCATTGTAATCATCGTTTCTTCTCTATCTTTGTTGTTGTTGTTGTTGTTTTTTATCCCATTTGATTTTATTGTTTTGATTTTGTACGGTGTCCTTGAGTGCCCAGAAAGGCGTCTTATAAATAAAATGTATTATTTATTATTACATCTCTTACTGGAACGTTTTCTCAGATTGCATTCTTTAACCATTTTTAACCATTCTACCCACAAAACATTCCTTTTAGTTGGAACAACAACATCACCATCCCCCCGTAAAAATTCACAGTTTTCCCGAAATTCCAGGGATTCCGAAATACTCATTCTCAATTCAAACATTTTGCAATTGATTCCAAAAATTCCAAGACTAACCCATTCATATTTTCTGGGAAAATTGCACTAGTATCATTGTTTTGAAAAAGTCCCAATTTTCCCCAAATTTCCAGAAAATTCCCATTCAAATAGACAGACGTATTCATAGTTCTACAATTCCCTAAATTCGAAAACTATCTCGCATTTTTTAAACCCGATTCCGACCTTTCAACCATCCACCTACTCCACTCACCCTGGACAATCAAACTGCCATTTTCCAATTTCAAAAGAATTCCGGAAATTCCTAGAATTTTTGCTTTTCCAAAGCCCTATTTTCACATCTTTCTGCAAAGTTTTCACAGTCCACATTTTTCAACCCTTTTTGACCTTTTCACCTTCAAAACATTGTTTTTTCGTACAAATTCACGGTGTTTCCGAAATTCCAGGAATTCTGAAATACCCATTCTCAATTCAAATTGTTACTACGCCAACACTTCAACCGATTCCAAAAAATTCCAACACCAATCCATTCATATATTTTAGGACAATTGTGCTCTTATCAATATTTTCAAAGATTACCGTTTTTTGTAAATTTCCAGGAAATTCCCATTCAAATTCTAAATACTCTGCGCCATTTTTAAACCCTATTTCGAGCTTTCAACCATCCACCCACACCACTCTTTCCACATATCAAACGCAAAACATATTTTCTCTTTCCAAAAAATCTCGGTTTCCCCAAAATTTCCAGTAATTCATACAATATACATTCGACTGCATATCCAACATTTCGCATCCGATTTGAACCATTCCAACATATTACATATTACTGTAAATGGAAAAACAGTACCACTTTTATTTTTTGCTGTAAAAATAATAACTGTAGATTTTGCGGGAAGAAAAACTGGTATCTAAGTTCCCAGAATTTTACTTTAAAATGTTACTGTAAAATTCTAAGGTACCATTTTTTTGTTTTGTTTCTTTGTTGTATTTTTTTTTTTAATTTAATTTTTACAGTTATTGTACAGTGCATTACTGTAAAAAAAAATGGTAACACTGTTTTTTTTATGTTCAAACTCTGGCGACTGAAATTGCACGTTTTTTTGTTGGGTTTTTTTTTACTGTAAAATCTGCTGCCATTGTTTTTTACAGTGTATTACTGTAAATGAAAAAGCAGTGCCACTTTTATTTTTTGCTGTGAAAATAATAATTGTAGATTTTGCGGTAAGAAAAACTGGCAGCTCATTTGCCACAATTTCACATGAACATGTTACTGTAAATTACTGACTAACCAGTTTGTTTGTTTTTAAAATGTTTTTAAATGATTTTTACAGTACATTACTCTAAAAAATACTTACATTTTTTACTGTGAAATTAATAATTGTAAATTTTGCCCTAAGAAAAACTGGCAGCTGAGTTGCCAGAATGTTACTTTAAAATGTTACTATACATTCTGAGGAACCAGTTTTTTGGTTTTGTTCTTTTAATAATTTTTACAGTGCATTACTGTAAATTAAAACATGCTTTTTAATGGTCAAAATCTGCCTACTGAAGAGGCTTTTTTTTTTTTTTTTTTTACTGTAAAATGTGCTGCCATTTTTTTTTACAGTGTATTACTGTAAATGGAAAAACAGTACCACTTTTATTTTTTGGTGTGAAAATAACTTAAATATTTTACTGTAAAATTCTGAGGTACCAGTTTTTTTAATTTGTTTTCTTTTTTAAATCATTTTTACAGTGCATTACTGTAAATTTAAAAAATGGTAACACTGTTATTTTTATGGTCAAAATCTGGCGACAAAACTGGCAAAAAAAAAAAATTACTGTAAAATCTGCTGACATTTTTTTATACTTTATTACTGTAAATGTAAAAAAAAAAGTACCACTTTTATTTTTTGCTGTGAAAATAACTGTTGATTTTGCGGTGAGAAAAATCTCCTGAATTTGACGATAAAACTTACCGTCAAATTCTGAGGTACCAGTTTTTTTGTTTTGTTTATTAAATTATTTTTACAGTGCATTACTGTAAATTAAAACATGCTTTTTTAATGGTCAAAATCTGGCTAATGAAGAGGCTTTTTTTTTTTTTTTACTGTAAAATGTGCTGCCATTTTTTTTACAGTGTATTACTGTAAATGGAAAAACAGTACCACTTTTATTTTTTGGTGTGAAAATAACTTAAACATTTTACTGTAAAATTCTGAGGTACCAGTTTTTTTAATTTGTTTTCTTTTTTAAATCATTTTTACAGTGCATTACTGTAAATTAAAAAAAATGGTAACACTGTTATTTTTATGGTCAAAATCTGGCGACGAAACTGGCAAAAAAAAAAAAATTACTGTAAAATCTGCTGACATTTTTTTATGTAAATGGAAAAAAAAGTACCACTTTTATTTTTTGCTGTGAAAATAACTGTTGATTTTGCGGTGAGAAAAATCTCTTGAATTTGACGGTAAAATCTTACCGTCAAATTCTGAGGTACCAGTTTTTTTGTTTTGTTTTTTAAATAATTTTTACAATTCATTACTGTAAATTGAAAAATGGTAACTGTTATTTTTATGGTCAAAATCTGGCGACTGAGCTGGCAGTTTTTCTTACTGTAATGACTACAGTTGTTATTTGTACAGTGTATTACTGTAAAATAAAAATAAATGGTATCACTTTTATTTTTACAGTAAAATTCTGCTCTCTCAGGTACATTTTTTTTTTTTTTTTTTACCATAAAATCTTGTATTTTTCTGGTGAAAGGACAGCAGCAGAAGTCAAGGTGTGAGAAGAAAAACCAGCGAAGAGCAACTTTCCGTCATGTCAGCAACAATTTACAAGGCGTCCATCATAACTGCCGGCGTCAAAAATAGACGGAGCGGTTTTGGCGAGGCTGAAACAAAAGCCGGGGGGGTCTTTGAGCTGGGATTGTGGCGCGACCCCGCCAAAGACCGGGCTTATCTCGCACAATAGCACGTATGTAACGCGGCCATATTTCACATGGCGGTTGGCGGCAACAACAGCCCCCCGCCCCACTCCCAGGCCGAAATATAAAACACTGGTGTGGACTCTGGCGAGCGTGTCGTCGAGCGTGAGCTGCCGCCGATGCGCTCAGGTGAGAAACTCGACTTTTCATTTGAGTTCCGCAAAGGAAAACGCCGCTGCTGTCGCTGCAGCAACCGGTGGGCGTCGTCGTCGCCATGGCGTCGTGCGGGATGTTTGACATTCTTCACCGTTGGCTTTTCTGCTCCTTGACTTTTCTGCCGCGTCGTTTGTTTTGATCGTATGACGGACTGTTTTTACATTTGAGGTCTCACTGGCACTTCCCAGACATTAGATGGCAAAGTGCTAACTAAAAAGTAAAGTAGCTTTTTCCAGGACGCGGAATGTGTTCTGTTGCGCCCCACAAAGTGTTTATACTGTAAGCGTTGCACGTATTACACACCAGATGTGTGGTTGTAACGTGCATCTTGGTTGTGGTTTGTATTACCAAATTTGGAAGTGTTGAAATCGCCATGTAAAATAGCTAATGGCAAATACATAATTAGCAAAATTAGCATCAAGCTAGCCACAGTTTGGAAAAGTGGAGCCCTACTTTATGTTGGAGCGTTTTCTACCAAGATGACTTGCTTTGTTGGTGTGGAAAAGGTCTGTATCTATGTATCTATGTATGTATGTATGTATGTATGTATGTATGTATGAATGTATATATGTATGTATGTATGTGTGTATATATGTACGTATGTATGTATGTATGAATGAATGTATGTGTGTATATATTATGTACGTATGTATGAATGAATGTACGTATGTATGTATGTATGAATGAATGTATGTGTGTATATATGTACGTATGTATGAATGAATGTATGTGTGTATGTATTATGTACGTATGTATGTATGTATGTATGAATGAATGTATGTGTGTATATATGTACATATGTAAGAATGAATGTACATACATATGACTATGTATGAATGAATGTATGTGTGTATATATGTACGTACGTACGTACGTACGTATGTATGTATGTATGAATGAATGTATGTGTGTATGTATTATGTACGTATGTATGTATGTATGTATGTATGTATGAATAAATGTGTGTGTGTGTGTGTATATGTACGTATGTATGAATGAATGTACGTGTGTATGACTATGTATGGATGAATGTGTGTGTATATATGTATGTATGTATGTATGAATGAATGTATGTGTGTATGTATTATGTACGTATGTATGAATGAATGTATGTATGTATGTATGTATGTATGAATGAATGTGTGTGTGTATATATGTACTAGAGATGCGCGGATAGGCAATTATTTCATCCGCAACCGCATCAGAAAGTCGTCAACCATCCGCCATCCACCCGATGTAACATTTGATCAGAACCGCATCCGCCCGGACCCGCCCGTTGTTATATATCTAATATAGACGATGCAAGGCATTAGTGAGGTTATAAAGCTTTTGCCTGTTAAAGAAAGGAGACTGATCCAATGCAGTGCAGACATTCGCATGCCACGCTGTCACGACCCAGACGCACACCAGTGCGCAATCATATGGGAGCCACGCTGAGCGCACCTCCAAGCGCGTCTCGCTGCCGGCGACGGCCGCGTATGAGCCCGACGCTCCAGCGCCATCCATTTTCAGGGCTAGTTGATTCGGCAGGTGGGTTGTTACACACTCCTTAGCGGGTTCCAACTTCCATGGCCACCGTCCTAGCTGCTGTCTATATCAACCAGGGTGAGCCCCACCCCTTTCGTGAGCGCACTGCGCGCGGCGTGACCCCTGTTACGCGCCCTCGGCAACAGGGGTGGCGGGCAGGTAAGCTGCGCGGGCGGAGCGCGCGGAGTGACCCCTGTTACGAGCCCCCGGCCACGGGGGTGGCGGGCAGGTAAGCTGCTTACCTGCTGCGCATGACGCCGGCCGCGGCGAAGGCGGACGAGGCGGGGTGTCGGTGCGGTGGGCGCGGTGGTGACCCTGGACGTGCGTCGGGCCCTTCTCGCGGATCGCCTCAGCTACGGGTCTCGGTGGGGCCCTCTCGGGGGAAGGGGCCTCAGTCCCGGACCCCGGCGAAGCGTCCCTTCTCCGCTCCGTAAAAGTGTCCATCTCTTTTTTCTTTTTTTCTTCTGTTGTGGCATATGCTGCAGGTGCCTGCTCGTTTTTCGTATGTGGGTAACAACATTTAACTATGTATATAGGCCCTGCGATGAGGTTGCGACTTGTCCAGGGTGTACCCCGCCTTCCGCCCGATTGTAGCTGAGATAGGCTCCAGCGCCCCCCGCGACCCCGAAGGGAATAAGCGGTAGAAAATGGATGGATGGAACTATGTATATATATTTCCGAATTGGTTTAACTGCCACCCGCCTGAATCTATTTAAAATCAAATTTTTTTAAATTTCAAGCACCCGACCCGACCCGACCCGCGGATAAAATCAAATTTTTTTAAATTTCATCCGCCCGATCCGCGGATAATCCGCGGACTCTAACATGTACGCATGTATGAATGAATGTACGTACGTATGACTATGTATGAATGAGTGTATGTGTGTATATACAGTATGAACGTATGTATGTATGTATGAATGAATGAATGTATGTGTGTATGTATTATGTACGTTTGTATGAATGAATGTACATATGTATGTATGTATGTGTGTATATGTACGTATGTATGAATGAATGTACCTGTGTATGAATGAATGAATGTATGTGTGTATATATGTACGTATGTATGAATGAATGTATGTGTGTATGTATTATGTACGTATGTATGTATGTATGTATGTATGAATGAATGTATGTGTGTATATATGTACGTATGTATGAATGAATGTACGTACGTACGTACGTACGTACGTACGTACGTACGTACGTATGTATGTATGTATGAATGAATGTATGTGTGTATGTATTATGTATGTACCGGTATGTATGTATGTATGAATAAATGTGTGTGTGTGTATATGTACGTATGTATGAATGAATGTACGTATGTATGACTATGTGTGAATGAATGTGTGTGTATATATGTATGTATGTATGTATGAATGAATGTATGTGTGTATGTATTATGTACGTACAGTATGTATGAATGAATGTACGTATGCATGTATGAATGAATGTATGTGTGTATATATGTACGTATGTATGTATGTATGTATGAATGAATGTATGTGTAAATGTATTATGTACGTATGTATGAATGAATGTACGTATGTATGTATGTACGTATGTATGTATGTATGAATGAATGTGTGTGTATATATGTATGTATGTATGAATGAATGTACGTACTTATGACTATGTATGAATGAATGTATGTGTGTATGTATTATGTACATTTGTATGAATGAATGTACATATGTATGTATGTATGTGTATATATGTACGTATGTATGAATGAATGTACGTGTGTATGAATGAATGTACATACGTATGACTGTTAGTAAGAATGAATGTATGTATGAATGAATGTACAGTATGTGTAAATGTATTATGTATGTATGTATGTATGTATGAATGAATGTGTGTATATATGTACGTATGTATGAATGAATGTACGTACGTATGACTATGTAGGAATGAATGTATGTGTGTATATACAGTATGTACATATGTATGTATTATGTACGTATGTATGAATGAATGAATGTACATATGTATGTATGTATGTGTGTATATATGTACGTACGTATGAATGAATGAATGTACATATGTATGTATGTATGTATGTGTGTATATATGTACGTATGTATGAATGAATGTACGTATGTATGCATGTACGTACGTCCGTGTGTATGTATGTAGGTATGTATGAATGAATGTATGTGTGTTTATATGTATATGTGTGCATGTACAGTACGTATGTATGTGTATATTTGTATGTATGTATGAATATACTAATGTATGTATGTATGTATATGTATATATGTATGTACAATATATTTGTCTCCCAGTATGTGCGGGAGCCAAAGTAGGGCCCCTGCCTCTCAGAAAGCTCAACCCAAAACAACAGGTGCGGTACCGAGGGAACACGGAACCGTTGGCCCCACGCAGGCAACCTGACCAGTGACAGAGTTCCCAGAACCGGGGCCAGTGGCAGGCCGTAGACAGATGCATCCTGCACAGGACAAGGCACGGGAGTAGCAGGAGACAACCAGCCCCCGAGCCAGTGTGAGACCACACCCCACGGGAGAAGAAAACAGGAGGCTCTCTAATTGTAGACACTTCCTGTCCCTCACCTTTAATGGACCGTGTGGAAACGTGCATCCGTTCCAAACCGAAGCGTCCGACGGCGACTAATGTTTGCATAACGCCATGTTCCTTCTGCGTGCAGACATGAACTCTCACGAGGACGACGGAGAGGATGAGACGGACGATTACGTCATCCAGCGCAGCATCCACGAGGCCTGCCAGGAAGCCTTCCTCAAATCACCTGCCAGGTACGGCGGGATGTCGCCACCTTGTGTCACACCTGACCGCTCTTCTTCCACCGGCAGCTTGGCCCCGCCCACCGCTGACAACCTGAGAGTGCTGGCGGCCATCGAGCAAGGTAGGAAGCGGCCGCTCCCCGAGCGTTGTTTACCTCATGCTGCCTGTTCCCATGGCGACCAGGCGAGGCGTCCGCGCTGAGGGACATGCTGAGGCACGCGTGCGACTTGGCGGAGGCGGACAGTCGCGGCTGGCTCCCCCTCCATCGAGCCGCTTCCCAGCCCAATCTGGAGGTCCTGGAGACCGTCTTGACACGTGCGTCAATCAAAGTCACCTTACCGTAGCTTTTGACGTTTGGACACGCCCTGAGCGGGTCACCTCGTTGCTGTTAGCAACACCATGCTAAATGATGTGGTGTCTCTCAAAGAAGCGCGTAAACATGGCGGCCATCTTGGAAAGGTCTCAATCCAACTTCCTGAGGCATTCCAGAACATTCATAGTGGAAAAAAAAGATTTTACAGTAAAAAAAAAACCTGACAACTCAGTTGCCTGACTTTTAATGTAAAATTAACGTTTTTATAATTGCATCCTTCCGTGAAAAAAACACCTTGAATTTAAGGTTAAATTCTGCTGACTCAGCTGCCTTTTTTTTTTCTTTTTCTTTTTGGATGCATTTATGTGTGCATTAATCTAAATAATTGTAAGTGTGAAAGGATGATGATGGATGGATGATGAATGGATGGATGATGACTGGTTGGATGCATTTATGTAAGCATTAATCATAAATAATTGTAAGTGTCAAAGGATGATGATTGATCGATGATGATGATGAATGGATGGATATTCATCCATCTATTCATCATTCATCATCCGATGAATGATGGATGGGTGGTTGGATGTGTGATGAATGGATGGATGGCTGGCTGGATGCATTTATGTGTGAATTAATGGATATATAATTGTAAGTCTGAAAGGATAATGGATTGGTGGATGGAGGACCGGTTGGGTGGATGATGGATGGATGGATGGATGGATGGATGCATTCATGTGATTCCACATGAATTCCACATTCTTCCACTGCGCCACAGCGTGGCGCAGTGGAAGAATGGCCGTGCGCGACCCGAGGGTCCCTGGTTCAATCCCCACCTAGTACCATGCAACCTCGTCATGTCCGTTGTGTCCTGAGCAAGACACTTCACCCTTGCTCCTGATGGCTGCTGGTTAGCGCCTTGCATGGCAGCTCCCTCCATCAGTGTGTGAATGTGTGTGTGAATGGGTAAATGTGGAAGTAGTGTCAAAGCGCTTTGAGTACCTTAAAGGTAGAAAAGCGCTATACAAGTACAACCCATTTATCATTTATCATTATTATGTGTGCATTAATGGATAGATAACTGTAAGTGTGAAATGATAATGGTTTGATGGATGGATGAATAGATGATGAATGGATGTGTGATGAATGGATGGATGACTGGTTGGGTGCATTCATGTATGCATTAATCATAAATAATTGTAAGTGTGAAAGGATGATGATGGATGGATGATGACTGGTTGGATGCATTTATGTGTGCATTAATCTAAATAATTGTAAGTGTGAAAGGATGATGATGATGATGGATGATGAATGGATGGATGATGACTGGTTGGATGCATTTATGTAAGCATTAATCATAAATAATTGTAAGTGTCAAAGGATGATGATTGATGGATGATGATGATGAATAGATGGATATTCATCCATCTATTCATCATTCATCATCCGATGAATGATGGATGGGTGGTTGGATGTGTGATGAATGGATGGTTGGCTGGTTGGATGCATTTATGTGTGCATTAATGGATAGATAATTGTAAGTCTGAAAGGATAATGGATTGGTGGATGGAGGACCGGTTGGATGGATGACTGGTTGGGTGGATGATGGATGGATGGATGCATTTATGTGTGCATTAATGGATAGATAACTGTAAGTGTGAAATGATAATGGTTTGATGGATGATGAATAGATGATGAATGGATGTGTGATGAATGGATGGATGGCTGGTTGGATGCATTCATGTGTGCATTAATGGATAGATAATTGTAAGTGTGAAAGGATAATGGATTGGTGGATGGAGGACCAGTTGGATGGATGGCTGGTTGGGTGGATGGATTGCTGGTTGGATGCATTCATGTGTGCATTAATGGATAGATAACTAAGTGTGAAATGATAATGGTTTGATGGATGGATGAATAGATGATGAATGGATGTGTGATGAATGGATGGATGGCTGGTTGGGTGCATTCATGTGTGCATTAATGGATAGATAATTGTAAGTGTGAAAGGATAATGGATTGGTGGATGGATGACCGGTTGGATGGATGACTGGTTGGGTGGATGATGTATTGGATGGATGGATGGATGCATTCATGAGTGCATTAATGGATAGATAATTGTAAGTGTGAAATTATAATGGTTTGATGGATGGATGAATAGATGATGGATGGATGGATGAATGAATGTGTGATGAATGGATGGATGGCTGGTTGGATGCATTTATGTGTGCATTAATGGATTGATAATTGTAAGCGTGAAAGGATCATGGATTGGTGGATGGATGACCGGTTGGATGGATGACTGGTTGGGTGGATGATGGATGGATGGATGGTTGGATGCATTCATGTGTGCATTAATGGATAGATAACTGTAAGTGTGAAATGATAATGGTTTGATGGATGATGAATGGATGTGTGATGAATGGATGGATGGCTGGTTGGATGCATTTATGTGTGCATTAATGGATAGATAATTGTAAGTGTGAAAGCATAATGGATTGGTGGATGGAGGACCAGTTGGATGGATGACTGGTTGGGTAATGATGGCTGGATGGATGGATGGATGGTTGGATGCATTCATGTGTGCATTAATGGATAGATAATTGTAAGTGTGAAATGATAATGGTTTGATGGATGGATGAATAGATGATGGATGAATGGATGTGTGATGAATGGATGGGTGGCTGGTTGGATGCATTTATGTGTGCATTAATGGATAGATAATTGTAAGTGTGAAAGGATAATGGATTGGTGGATGGATGACCGGTTGGGTGGATGACGGATTGGATGGATGGATGGATGGTTGGATGCATTCATGTGTGCATTAATGGATAGATAATTGTAAGTGTGAAATGATAATGGTTTGATGGATGGATGAATAGATGATGGATGGATGGATGAATGGATGTGTGATGAATGGATGGTTGGCTGGCTGGATGCATTTATGTGTGCATTAATGGATATATAATTGTAAGTGTGAAAGGATAATGGATTGGTGGATGGATGACCGGTTGGATGGATGACTGGTTGGGTGGATGATGGATGGATGGATGGTTGGATGCATTCATGTGTGCATTAATGGATGGATAACTGTAAGTGTGAAATGATAATGGTTTGATGGATGTAAGAATAGATGATGAATGGATGTGTGATGAATGGATGGATGGCTGGTTGGATGCATTTATGTGTGCATTAATGGATATATAATTGTAAGTGTGAAAAGATAAAGGATTGGTGGATGGATGACCGGTTGGATGGATGACTGGTTGGGTGGATGATGGATGGATGGATGGTTGGATGCATTCATGTGTGCATTAATGGATAGATAACTGTAAGTGTGAAATGATAATGGTTTGATGGATGTAAGAATAGATGATGAATGGATGTGTGATGAATGGAAGGGTGGCTGGTTGGATGCATTTATGTGTGCATTAATGGATAGATAATTGTAAGTGTGAAAGGATAATGGATTGGTGGATGGATGACCGGTTGGATGGATGATGGATTGGATGGATGGATGGCTGGTCGGATGCATTCATGTGTGCATTAATGGATAGATAATTGTAAGTGTGAAATGATAATGGTTTGATGGATGGATGGATGGATGGATGAAAGGATGTGTGATGGATGGATGGATAGCTGGTTGGATGCATTTATGTGTGCATTAATGGAAAGATAATTGTAAGTGAGAAAGGATAATGGATGGATGGATGAGTGGTCGTATGCATTCATGTGTGCATTGATGGATGAATACTTATAAGTGTGAAAGTATAATGGTTTAATAGATGGATGAACAGATGGATGGATGACTGGTTGGATGGATGAATAGATGGTGGATGGATGAGTGATGAATGGATGGCTGGTTGGATGCATTTATGTGTGCATTAATGAAAAGATGATTGCAAGTGTGAATGGATAACGGATGAAGAATGGATGATGGTTGGGTGGGTGGATGACGAGTTGGATGCATTAGTGCATGCATGGATAAAATATTGCAAGTATGGATGGAAAGTAGGTTGGATGAATGGATGGATGCATGACTACAAGTGTGGAAGGATGGATGGCCGGATGAGTGCATTATTGCATGAATAAATACTGTATGAACTGTAAAAACAACAATAGGACGTTATTAATTTGCATAATTTGATGTAAAAACATTTAAAATGTCAGATTAAAATCTGACTAATGTTTTTTTTTTCACTTCATAAACTTGCTGAGATTGTGCAAGAGAAAAAGTCTTGATGTGTCGGCCGTGTTCGTACTGCACATTCCCAGCTTCCTTGAACGCAGCATCTGTCCATGACGTTATGAGTCATGCGTGTAACACGCTAAATATTCCCTGCAGGATTCCACACGTGCATCTTTTTGTTCCTGCAGGACAGCTGACTCAGCAAAAATAACTCATGATTCATATCTAACAACACACACACACACACACACACACACACACACACACACACACACTCCTCACCTTTGACCCTCTATGTGTGTGTCAGGCGGGGGGCTGAACCTGGAGGAGAGGACGGGGGTCGGCGGAGAGACGGCGCTCACCTTGGCGGTCAAAGGCGGCCTGGCGAGCAACGTGAGCGCCCTGCTGGTGCGCGGGGCGTTGCCGAACACCGCCAACGCCACGAACGAGTCTCCCCTGTTGCTAGGTAACCAACTCGCTCCGCCCCCTGTCGCTAACCAAACAGCCAGCACAAGTCAGCGTGTCTCTTCCACGAGGTCAGCGGTGAGGGCGGGGTCGTACGCGATGGCGTCGGCGCTGGTGTCGCACGGCGCCTGGGTGGAGCAGGTGTGCCGGAAGAATTGGAGCGCCGTGCACGAGGCGGCCAAGGCGGGTCACGTGGACGTCCTGATGCTCCTGCTGAGGAACGGCGGACGCGTCAACCAGAAGGACGTCACCGGGGTGACGCCGCTGGCCGTGGCCGCCGAGCACGGACACTTCGCCGTCACGGAAATTCTGCTCAACTGTGGTGAGTTTGGAGGCGTTTCCGCCGAGACGGTGGTCATGTGTGTCCGGTTCAAACACTGATGACATCTATTAAACAGACAAGAAGCAAGGAATTAAACAGAGACAGAATTCAATTTAGCTCTTTGTACAGTCTTCCACCACTCTCTGACGAAAGGATTGTCTTTTATTTGGACTTTCCCTGATTACAGCTGTTTCTAAAGGAAGGGGGTCGTAAACAGCCGTTGCCCTCGGTCATGGTCCACATTTGGAGCAGAGCGATAACGTTTTCTAGAACATTCCAGCTGCGTTCAAGATGGCAGAAACAGCGCCACCCGCAGGACCAGGGAGGAACTACAAGTTGATTCTTCTTCTGTGATGTTCAGGCAGCAGAGTCAACGCTCAGGCTTGCAACGGCGAGACTGTCCTGTTGGATGCCGCCGGCACAGGAAACACTTCCTGCATCCAACTGCTGCTGGACAACGGAGCCGACCCCAACCTGGCCAGCGCCCACGGACACCTGCCCCTCCACAAGGCCGCTTACGCCGGACACTACGAGTGAGACTCAGGCCTTTGCATGTTGGATGTGTGCTTGGATGGATGGAAGGGTGGACGCATTGGCGAATACAGCTGGATGGATGGATGGATGAAGGGACTGATGGATGGATTGATGGAAGAATGGACGTAATGGCGAATACAGCTGGGACTGATGGATGGAAGGATGGATGCATTGGCGAATACAGCTGGATTAATGGATGGATGAAGGGACTGATGGATGAATGAATGGAAGAATTGACATATTGGCGAATACAGCTGAATGAAGGGACTGATGGATGGAAGGATGGACGCATTGGAGAATACAGCTAGATGGATGGATGGATGAAGGGACTGATGGATGGAAGAATGGACTTGTTGGCAAATACAGCTGGATGGATGATAGATGGATGGATGGATGGATGAATAGACGTATTGGCGAATACAGCTGGATGAAGGGACTGATGGATGGAAGGATGGATGCATTGGCGAATACAGCTGGATTAATGGATGGATGAAGGGACTGATGGATGGATGAATGGAAGAATGGACGCATTGGCGAATACAGCTAGATCGATCGATGGATGAAGGGACTGATGGATGGATGGATGGAAGAATGGACTTGTTGGCAAATACAGCTGGATGGATGATGGATGGATGGATGGATGGATGGATGTATTGGCGAATACAGCTTGATTAATGGATGGATGAAGGGACTGATGGATGGATGAATGGAAGAATGGACGTATTGGCGAATACAGCTGGATGAAGGGACTGATGGATGGAAGGATGGATGCATTGGCGAATACAGCTGGATTAATGGATGGATGAAGGGACTGATGGATGGATGAATGGAAGAATGGACGTATTGGCGAATACAGCTGGATGAAGGGACTGATGGATGGATGAATGGAAGAATGGACGCATTGGCGAATACAGCTAGATCGATGGATGGATGAAGGGACTGATGGATGGATGGATGGAAGAATGGACTTGTTGGCAAATACAGCTGGATGGATGATGATGGATGGATGGATGGATGGACGTATTGGCGAATACAGCTTGATTAATGGATGGATGAAGGGACTGATGGATGGATGAATGGAAGAATGGACGTATTGGCGAATACAGCTGGATGAAGGGACTGATGGATGGAAGGATGGACGCATTGGCGAATACAGCTAGATGGATGGATGGATGAAGGGACTGATGGATGGATGGATGGAAGAATGGACTTGTTGGCAAATACAGCTGGATGGATGATAGATGGATGGAGGGATGAATAGACGTATTGGCGAATACAGCTGGATGGATGGATGGATGAAGGGACTGATGGATGGATGGATGGATGGAAGAATGGACTTGTTGGCAAATACAGCTGGATGGATGATAGATGGATGGATGGATGAATAGACGTATTGGCGAATACAGCTGGATTAAGGGATTGAAGGATGGAAGGATGGATGCATTGGCGAATACAGCTTGATTAATGGATGGATGAAGGGACTGATGGATGGATGAATGGAAGAATGGACGTATTGGCGAATACAGCTGGATGAAGGGACTGATGGATGGAAGGATGGAGGCATTGGCGAATACAGCTAGATTGATGGATGGATGGATGGATGGACGGACGGATGGATGAATGGACATATGGCAAATTTAGCAGGATAGCTGAATGGATAGATTGATGTATTGGCAAATACAGATGAATGGATGCATGGATGAATGTATTGGTGAATACAGGTAGATGGATGATTGATGAAGGGATGGGTGGACGTATACAGCAGGATGGATGATGGATGGATGATGATTGGCTGGGTGCATTGGCAAATACAGCTGGGATGAATGGTTGGGTGGATGGATAAATGGATGGATGGATGTTAGGTGGGTGGGTGGATGGATGAAAAGATGGATAGTTGGATGGATGAATGGATAGATATATGGTTTAGTGGGTGGGTGGAGGGATGGATAGATGGATGGATGTTAAGTGGGTGGATGGATGGACGGACGGACGGATGTATGTATGGACATATGGCAAATATAGCAGGATAGCTGAATGGATAGATGGATGTATTGGCAAATACAGATGAATGGATGGATGGGTGAATGTATTGGCGAATACAGGTTGATGGATGATTGATGAAGGGACGGGTGGACGTATACAGCAGGACGGATGATGGTTGGTTGGGTGCATTGGCAAATACAGCTGGGATGAATGGTTGGGTGGGTGGGTGGATGGATGGATGTTAGGTGGGTGGGTGGATGGATGGATGAAGGGATGGATAGTTGGGTGGGCGGGTGGATAGATGAATGGATAAATTAATGATGGATGGATGGGTGGGTGGATGAATTGATATATGGTTGGGTGGGTGGGTGGATGGATGATAGATGGAAGATGGATGGATGTTAGGTGGGTGGATGGATGAAGGGATGGATGGTTGGGTGGATGAATGGATACATAAATGGATGGATGGGTCGATGGATGAATGGATAGATGGATGATGGGTGTATTGGCAAATACAGGTAGACGGATGGACACATTGGCGAATACAGCTGGATGGATAATGGATGAATAGTTGGGTGGGTGGATGGATGAATGAAGGGATGGATGTATTGGTGAATACAGTTGGATGGATGGACTAATTGCGAATACAGCTGGATTGATGATGGGTGGTTGGATGGATGGTTAATTGGATGGACGTATTGCCAATACAGCGCTGGATGGTTGATTGGATGGACTTATTGGCAAATACAGCTGGATGGATGGCTATTGTAGGTTTAAGCCCTCCTAAATGAAAAGGTTTTGGTTCCTCAGAGCATTGAAGCTGCTCATCCCGCTGACCAGCAAGGCGGCCATCAAGGAGGCGGGGCTAAGTCCTCTCCACACGGCTGCAGAGGGCGGCCAGAGTCGATGTTTGCAGCTTCTGTTGTCGCGAGGCTTCGACGTCAACTTCCGCTTGAGCAGCAGGAAGTCAGAGAACTACCGCGACATGAGGAGGAGCGCTTTGTACTTTGCTGTTTCCAACGGAGACGCCGAGTGCACCAGAGTCCTGCTGGCGGCGGGGGCCAAGACCGACCTGGACCCTCTCTGCTGCCTCCTGGTGGCCGTGCGCTCGGGACGCTACGACATGGTGAGGCTGCTGCTGGACGCCAACGCCGACGTCAACTGTCACTTTGGCGTGGTGAGCGACACTTCCTTCCCCACCGCGCTGCAGTACTGCCTTAAGGACCAGGTGATGATGAGGATGCTGCTCAACCACGGCTACCAGGCGGAGAGATGCTTCCGCTGTCACCACGACAACGCCTGCCAGGGAACGGAGGAGGCGGAGGAGAAAATTCCTGTGAGTGGCTTTTATTGTTGGAACAGGAGAACTGTGACTGCCAATCACACGCATGGACACGGTGTCAGTCATGTGTCAGTCACGTGTCAGTCATGTGTCAGCCAAGTATGAGTCATGTGTCAGTCACGTGTCAGCCATGTGTCAGTCATGTGTCAGTAAAGTATCAGTCATGTGACAGGCATGTGTCGGTCATGTGTCAGTAAAATATCAGCCATGTTTCAGCCAAGTGTCCGTCATGTGTTAGTCATGTGTCAGCTAAGTATCAGTCATGTGACAGTCATGTGTCAGTAAAATATTAGCCATGTTTCTGCCATGTGTCAGTCATGTGTTAGTCATGTGTCAGTAAAGTATCAGTCATGTGACAGTCATGTGTCAGTCATGTGTCAGTAAAATATCAGTCATGTTTCTGCCATGTGTCAGTCATGTGTTAGTCATGTGTCAGTAAAGTATCAGTCAAGTGACAGTCATGTGTCAGTCATGTGTCAGTAAAATATAAGTCATGTTTCTGTCATGTGACAGTCATGTGTCAGTCATGTGACAGCCATGTGACAGCCATGTGTCAGTCATGTGACAGTCATGTGTCAGTAATATATCAGTCATGTGTCAATAATATATCAGTCATGTGTCAGTCATATGACAGTAATGTCTCAGCCATGTGTCAGTCACATGTCAGTAATATATCAGCCATGTGTCAGTAATATATCAGGCATGTGTCAGTCATATGACAGTAATGTCTCAGCCATGTGACAGTCATGTGTCAGTAATATATCAGTCATGTGACAGTCATTTTTCAGTAAAATATCAGTCATGTGTCTGTCATGTGACAGTCATGTGTCAGCCTTGTGAGTCATGTGTCAGTCATGTGTCAGTCATGTGTCAGTCATGTGTCAGTAAAATATCAGTCATGTGTCAGCCATGTGTCAGTCAAGTGTCAGTCATGTCAGTAATGTGACAGTCATTTGTCAGTCATGTGTCAGCCATGTGTCAGTAAAATATCAGTCATGTGTCAGTAAAATATCAGTCATGTGTCAGTAAAATATCAGTCATGTGTCAGCCATGTGTCACTAAAATATCAGTCATGTGTCTGTCATGTGTCAGTAATATATCAGTCATGTGTCAGTCATGTGTCACTAAAATATCAGTCATGTGTCTGTCATGTGTCAATAATATATCAGTCATGTGTCAGTGATATATCAGCCATGTGTCAGTCATGTGTCAGTAATATATCAGTCATGTGTCAGTCAAATGACAGTAATGTCTCAGCCATGTGTCAGTAATATATCAGCCATGTGTCAGTAGTATATCAGTCATGTGTCAGTCATATGACAGTAATGTCTCAGCCATGTGTCAGTAATATATCAGCCATGTGTCAGTCATGTGTCAGTAATATATCAGTCATGTGTCAATAATATATCAGTCATGTGTCATTCATATGACAGTAATGTCTCAGCCATGTGTCAGTAATATATCAGCCATGTGTCAGTCATGTGTCAGTAATATATCAGTCATGTGTCAATAATATATCAGTCATGTGTCATTCATATGACAGTAATGTCTCAGCCATGTGTCAGTCATGTGTCAGTAAAATATCAGCCATGTGTCAGTCATGTGTCAATAATATATCAGCCATGTGTCACTCATGTGTCAATAATATGTCAGTCATGTGTCAGTCATATGACAGTAATGTCTCAGCCATGTGTCAGTAATATATCAGCCATGTGTCAGTCATGTCTCAATAATATATCAGTCATGTGTCAGTCATATGACAGTAATGTCTCAGCCATGTGTCAGTAATATATCAGCCATGTGTCAGTCATGTGTCAGTAATATATCAGTCATGTGTCAATAATATATCAGTCATGTGTCATTCACATGACAGTAATGTCTCAGCCATGTGTCAGTAAAATATCAGCCATGTGTCAGTAATATATCAGTCATGTGTCAGTCATATGAAAGTAATGTCTCAGCCATGTGTCAGTCATGTGTCAGTAATATATCAGCCATGTGTCAATAATATATCAGTCATGTGTCAGTCATATGACAGTAATGTCTCAGTCATGTGTCAGTAATATATCAGCCATGTTTCAGTAATATATCAGTCATGTGACAGTCATGTGACAGGATGTTTGACCTCCACAGTTTTGTGACTTCATGAGCTTGTGCTGCCTGGTCCACCTGGCTGGAGGTGTGGTCAGGACTCTGCTGGACTACTTGGACCAGGTCCACATCTGCTCCAAGCTCAGACACGTCTTGGAGAAACAACCTGAGTGGACGCAAATATTGGACATTCTGTGTGAGTCACTTGGTCTTTCTTGTGGGACTCGGCAGCAGTGAGGTGGACACTTCCTCGTATGTTTGACACGTGTCTTTAGTCCTTCATGTCTCCCTAGTCCTAGTCCTAGTAAACAGTAAACATGTTTGTTTTATCCCATTTACACGATGTAGGAGTTCCTCTGAAAGAGAGAGACTATTGTAGGGCAGTATCCGTGGTATATACAGTCGTGTCTGTCTTTATAAAGCACAGTTGTAGCTGGGACGCATTGTCTTTAATCTCCTTTCTAATGAGTTAAATTTTCTTATTAAAGAAATTCATAAAGTCATCTGCCGAGTGGGTGGAGCTACTGGGAGCAGTCCCTTGTTGGGTTAGCGATGCTACTGCACTGAACAAATTATTAGGAATGTGATGATAAATCAAATAAATAAAAAAAGACTTCCTGTCTCAATATTGACGTGTGTCCACCTTGCTCTCCAGGCAGTCCTCGCTCCCTGGGACACCTGTGCAGGTTGTCCATCAGAAGACGTTTGACCCTCAAGAGGCTCAACAACACAGAGGTCATGAACTCTGACCTGTTCCCTCCCGGCCTAAGAAGTTTCATCCTGTACCGCGACCTTGACCTCTACAAGGACAAACATTGAATGGTTATGATCTTTTTCTACCTATGTCAAGTATTTATGCTAGTCCATGGCGTTAGTGCAAGCGTTATTGGGGGCGGGACTTATAGTCGAGTAAAAAAAAAAAAAAAAGTGTCTCTCACTTTTTTGAAGTTTGCCTAAAAACCCAGATGAAGTCTCAAGGAGGTCAAAGGTGAAAGTGCTAACATCGTCCCAATGTGTAATGAATGCTAATGAGGTCATGAATATTCATAGCCTCGTTATGGTTTGTTGTGGAAAATGTGACATCATCAGCAGGTGAGGGATACTAATAGTACCTGTGTGTGTGTGTGTCTGTGTGTGTACTTGCGTATGTTTGTATGTGTGTGTCTGTGTGCCTGTGTGTGTACTTGCATATGTTTGTATGTGTGTCTGTGTGTGTGTGTGTCTGTGTGTGTACTTGCATATGTTTGTATGTGTCTGTGTGTGTACTTGCGTATGTTTGTATGTGTGTGTCTGTGTGTGCGTGTACTTGCGTATGTTTGTATGTGTGTCTGTCTGTGTGCGCGTGTGTCTGTGTGTGTACTTGCGTATATTTGTCTGTGTGTGCGTGTGTCTGTGTGTGTACTTGCGTATGTTTGTATGTGTGTGTGTGTGTCTGTGTGCGTGTGCATGTGTGTGTGTACTTGCGTATGTTTGTATGTGTGTGTCTGTCTGTGTGTGCGTGTGTCTGTGTGTGTACTTGCATATGTTTGTATGCGTGTGTGTGTGTCTGTGTGTGTGTGCTTGCGTATGTTTGTATGTGTGTCTGTGTGTGTGTAATTGCGTATGTTTGTATGTGTGTGTGTGTCTGTCTGTGTACTTGCGTATGTTTGTATGTGTGTGCGTGTGCTTGTGTGTGTGTGTGTATGGGTTTGTGTGTATGTGCGTTTACGTGTGCGTGCGTGTGTTTGGTGTTTAAGTGTGTGTGCTTGCGTGTGTGCATGTATGTGTTTCTGTGTGTGTATGTGTACATGTATGTATGTATGGTTTTGTGTGTGTGTGTGTCTGTACCTGTGTTTGTGTATGTATCTTGTGTTTGCGCGCGCGTGTGTGTGCGTGTGTACCACAGTGTGTGTGTTTGTGTATGTTTGTGTGCGTGTGTGGTACACACGCAGTCCAATATACATATGCTGTATGTTGTACACACGCAATGCAATATACATATACTATGTTGTACACATGTAGTGCAATATACATATACTGTATGTTGTACACACAAAGTGCAATATACATATACTGTATGTTGTACATACGAAGTGCAATATACATATACTGTATGTTGTACACACAAAGTGCAATATACATATACTGTATGTTGTACATACGAAGTGCAATATACATATACTGTATGTTGTACACACAGTCCAAAATACAGATACTGTATGTTGTACACACGCAGTGCAATATACATATACTGTATGTTGTACACCCGCAATGCAATATACATATACTATATGTTGTACACACGTAGTGCAATATACATATACTGTATGTTGTACACACAGTCCAAAATACAGATACTGTATGTTGTACACACGCAGTGCAATACACATATACTGTATGTTGTACACAGGCAGTACAATATACATATACTGTATGTTATACACACGTAGTGCAATATACAGATACTGCATGTTGTACACACACAGTGCAATACACATATACTGTGTGTTGTACACACGCAGTGCAATATGCATGTACGGTATGTTGCACACACGCAGTGCAATATGCATATACAGTATGTTGTACACACGCAGTGCAATATACAGATACTGTATGTTGTACATACGAAGTGCAATATACATATACTGAATGTTGTACACAGGCAGTACAATATACATATACTGTATGTTGTACACACGTAGTGCAATATACAGATACTGTATGTCGTACATACGCAGTGGAATATACAGATACTGCATGTTGTACACACGCAGTGCAATATACAGATACTGTATGTCGTACATACACAGTGCAATATACAGATACTGTATGTTGTACACATACACAGTTTACTATACATATAATACACCAAAACGTGTAATTATACATATTAAATATATATATTTTATATAATGGATGTGTTTTGCCCACGGTCCAGACTTGACAGCGTGTACAATTAAGGTGAAGTACAAATACTCACCTGATGAAGACGGAGATCATGGAACAGGAAGTGGTTTCCAGAGCGATACTGTCCCCTGGTGGTCTTTTATCCACACGGCAGGAAGTAGCCCCAAGAGAACGAGCCAGACTGTCCTGTTCTATGGTTATCATCACATGGTCCCTCGTCGCCCCCTCTTGTGACGGCATCATAAAAAAGCCAAAGAAAAAGCCCAACACACCTGGCGTAGCAGTAGTTTAATTGGAGTTGTGTTTGCCCATTTGCTGCCCCCTGCTGGTCACTACTTCACTTTCCTTCTTTGTGATGAACCACATTAAATGACTTTCAGGTGGCGGACATGAAGATGAATTCACAAATTACAACATTTTGGCAAAGTATTTCCATTGTTTGTTGTATCAAAATGAACTTTTCTTACCGTTTTGCTGTGAAATAAAGTTCTTCTTTACCAATTGTGGGATGATGTGGAATAAAATCCGCATGAATTATTATATTAAAAAGGCACTGGGCATGATTTGACCTGTTAACGTACATTAACAGTTGACCATATTGATTGTCATTCCAGTAATGACCACTAGATGGCGCCAAAACAAAGGCGCAGCTCACAGCATTGCTTGGACACACCAGTTGAAGAAACATCTCCTCTGAAAAGGAGCAGGAAGAAGCAGAGCATATTTCATAATAATAATAATTCATCTTTGACATTTTGTCATTGAAAATATTTAAATGCTAACATTTTCTGATTGGGAGAGAAGAGAAGAAACAATGTTGCAGACTTATAAGAAAACATTATAATAATAATAATAATGATGATGATAAAATAGACAAATAAATAATGATGAATAGTTAGAAGTGACAGAAGTATTTTGTCTGTGTTCACTTTTACACTTCAATGATTTCCTAGTCAACTATTGGTTACTTGTCTCCTTTAATTCTAGTATTTGGTTAGTTGTCTCCTTTAAGTTTTGTATTTAATTGTAGTATGTGGTTAGTCGTCTCCTTCTCTACTTCTAGTATTTGGTTAATCGTCTCCTTCTTTAATTGTAGTATTTGGTTAGTTGTCTCTTTTTGATTCCAGTATTTGGTTAGTTGTCTCCTTCTTTAATTATAGTATTTGGTTAGTTGTCTCCTTTAATGCTAGTATTTGGTTAGTTGTCTCCTTCTTTAATTATAGTATTTGGTTAGTTGTCTCCTTTAATGCTAGTATTTGGTTAGTTGTCTCATTTAATGCTTATATTTGGTTAGTTGTCTCTTTGTTTAATTGTAGTATTTGGTTAGTTGTCTCAAATTGTCTCCTTTAATTGTAGTATTTGGTTAGTTGTCTCCTTTACTTCTAGTATTTGGTTAGTTGTCTCCTCCTTTAATTCTAGTATTTAGTTAGTTGTCTCCTTTAATTATAGTATTTAGTTAGTTGTCTCTTCTTTAATTATAGTATTTGGTTTGTTGTCTCCTTTAATTGTAGTATTTGGTTAGTTGTCTCCTTGAATTCTAGTATTTGGTTAGTTGTCTCCTTCTTTAATTGTAGTTATTGGTTAGTTGTCTTCTTTAATTCTAGTATTTGGTTAGTTGTCTCCTTCTTTAATTCTTGTATTTGGTTAGTCGTCTCCTTCTTTAATTCTTGTATTTGGTTAGTCGTCTCCTTTAATTCTAGTTATTGGTTAGTTGTCTTCTTTAATTCTAGTATTTGGTTAGTTGTCTCCTTTAATTCTAGTATTTGGTTAGTTGTCTCCTTTAATTCTAGTATTTGGTTAGTTGTCTCCTTCTTTAATTGTAGTTATTGGTTAGTTGTCTCTTTTAATTCAAGTATTTGGTTAGTTGTCTCCTTTAATTCTAGTATTTGGTTAGTTGTCTCCTTCTTTAATTCTTGTATTTGGTTAGTCATCTCCTTCTTTAATTCTTGTATTTGGTTAGTCGTCTCCTTCTTTAATTCTTGTATTTGGTTAGTCGTCTCCTTTAATTCTAGTTATTGGTTAGTTGTCTCCTTTAATTCTAGTATTTGGTTAGTTGTCTCCTTCAATTCTAGTATTTGGTTTGTTGTCTCCTCCTTTAATTCTAGTATTTGGTTGTCTCCTTTGATTCTTGTATTTGGTTATTTGTCTCCTTTATTCTAGTTATTGGTTAGTTGTCTCCTCTAATTCTAGCATTTGATTAGTTGTCTCCTACTTTACTTCTAGTGTTTGGTTAGTTGTCTCTTTTAATGCTTGTACTTGGTTAGTTGTCTCTTTAATTGTAGTATTTGGTTAGTTGTCTCCTTTACTTCTAGTATGTGGTTAGTTGTCTCCATCTTTAATTATAATATTTGGTTAGTTGTCACAAATTGTCTCCTTCTTTAATTCTAGTATTTGGTTAGTTGTCTCCTTTACTTCTAGTATTTGGTAAGTTGTCTCCATCTTTAATTATAATATTTGGTTAGTTGTCTCAATCTTTAATTCTAATATTTGGTTAGTTGTCTCCATCTTTAATTATAATATTTGGTTAGTTGTCTCAAATTGTCTCCTTCTTTAATTCTAGTATTTGGTTAGTTGTCTCCTTTACTTCTAGTATTTGGTAAGTTGTCTCCATCTTTAATTATAATATTTGGTTAGTTGTCTCAATCTTTAATTCTAATATTTGGTTAGTTGTCTCCATCTTTACTTCTAGTACTTGGTTAGTTGTCTCCATCTTTAATTCCCATGGTCAGTGGGACTGGTGTAATTAGCATTAGTGGTTAGTGTGTACTCCATAGAGAAAAGCATAGTCAGCAGTACTTGACTGTAAATAGGAACATTTATTAAGTATACACTTTAGTGCCCCCACTGGTTAAAGCAAACAGTTTCAAGTGTCATTATTTCTTTGCACTGTTCACAGCCTCGCTCGCAACGTCCACATTTGGTCGGCTATTATTATTTTCTATTATTACTATTATTAGCGTTGCAGCCGCTTTGCATAAGAGCATGATGTCACAACCTGAGCAACCAATCAGACGCAAGAACAAAAAAAGGACGTGGCAAAGTGCGTTAACGAGACCGTCGGGTGCTTTGATCAAATAAGCACTTTGCTTGAAATGAAACAGAAAACGGCGGTGTGCAAAAGAGCGCCTCAGTCACGTGATAAAAACAACGCAGCGTTTTGGTCTTCGACGGGAAAATGAAAGGAGGGGAAAATGAAGGTTCAGACTCTCCATGGAGGCGTGCACTGAAATGTCTCAAAGATGGCCGCCTAACTACCAAGACTACGTCAAAAAACAAACCAAAAAAAAAAAAAAGGCGGGAAGTAAAAAATAAATAGACGGAAAAGTCAAACATTTACAAAACCAGTCTTTAGTGTGGTCAGTCGTCCCACTCGTCATCCTCCTCAAAGTCTTCATCTTCATCGTCATCCTCGTCGTCGTCTGCGAGGAGAAAATTGTTCGTAAAACAAGATGACGTCCAACATGGCGGAAGATACCTTTCATAACGATATTCACGGTTTTTATCATATAAATAATTAAATAAACATTGTTTGGTATATAATTTATCATAGAAACATTATTTGGCATGTAAGTGATAAGAAAAACATTATTTGGCATATAAATGATAATAGAACATTATTTGGCATGTAAGTGATTAGGGAAACATTATTTGGCATATAAATGATAATAAAACATAATTTGGCATGTGAGTGATAATAGAAACATTATTTGAAAATCTGAAAATTTTAATTTCCGCTCGGGGATTAATAAAGTATTTCTGATTCTGATTCTGATTTGGCATATAAATAATTATAGAAACATTATTCGACAAATAAATGGTAACAGAAACATTATTTGGCATATAAATGATTACATAACATTTATTTTGGCACATAAATGATCATATAAACATTATGTGGCATACACATGATAATGAAAACATTATTTGGCATATAAATGTAATGTATATTAATTCCTTTATATGAATTTAAATATATATAAATGATCATAGAAACATTATTTGGCAAACAAATGATGAGATAAATATTATTTGGCATAGAATTGATAATACAATCATATTATTTGGCATATAAATATAATATATAATATATAATAGAAACATAATTGGGAATATAAATGGTAACACAAACATTATTTGGCATATATTTAATAAAATAAACATGTGGCATATAAATGATAATAAAAACATTTCAACACCGATTATTTTTTACTATCATTTTAATTTAATAATATATTTATTTAATTAATATTTGAAATAATTTAATAAATGTATTTATTTTAACTGCTGACATATGAGGTAACACATGACATCATTTTATGTTGTGTTAATTGATCAAAACTATTGTACTGTTACTTTCTGTGGTAACATGCTTCTATCTATAATAATATTTGTATGAAACTACTGGTTAGCGGCTCGTTCATTTGCGGCTATCTCGCCACCACATGACTAGCTCGCCAGCATGTGATTTGCTCGTTAGCAGCTAGCTCGCCAGCACATGATTAGCTTGCCAGCATGTGATTAGCTCGGTAGTAGCTAGCTCGCCAGTGGCTAGCTCGCCAGCTACTGACTAGCTCGCCAGCATATAATTAGCTCGGTAGTAGCTAGCTCGCCGGCGGCTAGCTCACCAGCACATGATTAGCTCGTTAGCAACTGGCTATCTTGCCAGCACATGAATAGCTCGTTAGCGACTGACTAGCATATGATTAGATCGGTAGTGGCTAACTCACCAGCTACTGACTAGCTCGCCAGCATATAATTAGTTCGGTAGTAGCTAGCTCACCAGCGGCTAGCTCGCCAGCACATGATTAGCTTGTTAGCGACTGGCTAGCTCGCCAGCACATGATTAGCTCATAAGTGACTGACTAGCTCGCCAGCATATGATTAGCTCGGTAGTAGCTAGCTCGCCAGCGTATAATTAGCTCGGTAGTAGCTAGCTCGGTTGTAGCTAGCTCGCCAGCGGCTAGCTCGCAGCACATGATTAGCTTGTTAGCGACTGACTAGCTCGCCAGCATATAATTAGCTCGGCAGTGGCTAGCTCGGCAGTAGCTAGCTCGCCAGCGGCTAGCTCGCCAGCACATGATTAGCTTGTTAGCAACTGACTAGCTCGCCAGCATATAATTAGCTCGGTAGTGGCTAGCTCGCCAGCTACTGACTAGCTCACCAGCCTATGATTAACTCGGTAGTGGCTAGCTCGCCATCTACTGACTAGCTCGCCAGCATATAATTAGCTCGGTAGTAGCTAGCTCAGTAGTAGCTAGCTCGCCAGCACAAGATTAGCTCGTTAGCGACTGACTAGCTCGCCAGCATATAATTAGCTCGGTAGTAGCTGGCTCGCCAGCACATGATTAGCTCGTTAGCGACTGACTAGCTCGCCAGCATATGATTAGCTCGATAGTGGCTAGCTCGCAATCTACGGACTAGCTCGCCAGCACATGATTAGCTCGGTAGTAGCTAGCTCTCCAGCTACTGACTAGCTCGCCAGCATACAATTAGCTCAGTAGTAGCTAGCCCGTCAGCACATGATTAGCTCGTTAGTGACTGACTAGCTCGCCAGCATATAAGATTAGCTCGGTAGTGGCTAGCTCGCCAGCTACTGACTAGCTCGCCAGGACATGATTAGCTCGCTAGCGACTGACTAGCTCGCCAGCATGTGACTAGCTCGGTAGTAGCTAGCTCGCCAGCTACTGACTAGCTCGCCAGCATACAATTAGCTCAGTAGTAGCTAGCTCGTCAGCACATGATTAGCTCGTTAGCAACTGGCTAGCTCGCCAGCACATGATTAGCTCGCTAGCGACTGACTAGCTCGCCAGCATATGATTAGCTCGCTAGCAACAGGCTAGCTCGCCAGCACATGATTAGCTCGCTAGCGACTGACTAGCTCGCCAGCTACTGACTAGCTCGCCAGCACACGATTAGCTCATTAGCGACTGACTAGCTCGCCAGCATATGATTAGCTTGGCAGTGGCTAGTTGCCAGCTACTGACTACCTCGCCAGCACACAATTAGCTCGTTAGCGACTGACTAGCTCGCCAGCATATAATGAGCTCGGTAGTGGCTAGCTCGCCAGCCACTGACGAGCTCGCCAGCAGATGACTAACTCAAATTAGTGAGACCCAGCGAGAATATGCTAACATGCGTTATGACGCTAGCATTAAAAAGTGTATCATCTGAATGATATCAGATTGATATCATTTCTATTGTGCAACATTGGTACCTGAAGAATGGATGGCTTTGCTCCTCTTCTGCATCACTTCCATGAGGGCGCCCACGATGCCGGCGGTGGGGGCTGGCGTGGGCGAGCCCGACTCCGGGCTGTCCGACACCTGCAGACACAGACACTGTTTAGGGCGCCACGAGACAAAGACCCTCTACGCCAGGAGGGCATCGTACCGTCTTCAGCTGGATGCCCTGGCGGATCTGGTCCAGCAGCGCATCCCGCCCGCTGCTGGGCGGCGACTCTCGGTGGTTCTGCTCCACCTTCTTCAGCTGGGCCCCCCCTCGAATCTGCTCCAGCAGCGCCGACTTCCCGCCGGCGACCGGCGAATGAGGCGAGTCGCCGCTCCCGCGCACGCTGTCCGGCTCCACGGCCGGCGGGGGGCCTGGCGGTGGGGGCGGAGGAGGAGGGGGAGCAGGTGGCGCCGCAGCGGAGCCGCCGCCCCCGCCGGCTGCTGGGGACTGATAGGTCGGCGGGGGAGGTGGAGGGGGCGGGGCTTGCGGGGAAGAGTTCGAGGAGAGAGGCAGGGGAGGTTTGGGTTGGTGGTGAGGAGGGGGCTGCTGACCTCCCCTGGTGGGGGGCGGCGGCGGGGGCGGGGCACCGAGAGTTCCCGGCCTGGACGGCGGAGGGAGAGGAGGAGCCGAAGCAGGGGCGCGGGACGGAGGAGGCGGAGGGGGAGGCGGAGCTCCACGGCCTGCCCTGAACGGGGGCGGAGGTGGGGGAGGGGCTGAGTTGTGCGGGGGCGGGGGAGGAGGCGGGGGCCCGCCACGAGACGGAGGCGGCGGGGGCGCTGCAGGTGGAGACCAAAGTCATGTGACCAGGAGGCGCCAACACACAATAACCCTTCCATCGACATGCAGTACCGCCGCGGTCCGCCAGAGGGCCAACATGGCGGCAGATGGAAGACTCACCCTGCCTCCTCAGCTCGTTCTTGACCGCCTCCACGCCGCCCTTCTTCTCGATGAAGTCGTAGATCACCTTGGACGTCTCGCGGTCCTTCAGCTGAGCCTCCGAGATGCCGCACATGTCGAACAGGTTCTTCAGCTCGGGGTCCAGATTGTTCAGCTGCACGCGCACAACAAAAGTAGCCGTTTGAACGCAACGCACCAAACATTTCGGGTCAAAAAGTAATCATGTGACTTTAGTCGTCACAACAACCATGAGTGTGTGTGTGTGTGTGTGTGTGTGTAGGCGACAAGTAACTATTGTTGTGTGATGTCATCCTGCAGTCGCCACACTGCTACCTATTGTGTTCATGCCTGTGTGTGTGTGTGTGTGTTTAATGTGTGTGTTCTGGCAATGCTTACTTCATGGGGACATCGCTCTGTTTACACAGTCACCTTTAGGGGACCTCTGACGGTATGGGGACAAAAAAACAGGTCCCCTAAAGGGAAACCTTTTTAAATGATAGTCAGACCCATTCTGAAGATGCCTAAGTGATTTTTGTCCCTTTTTTTTTTTTCCTTAGGATGACATTTTCATACAGCATGATTATAAAACATTATTACCTTAAAGTATGATTCACATTCAGAATGTTCCATCCTTCTATATATGGTAGTTGGAGTTGCAGACAACTTCAATACTGCTAAATAGCAGCAATTTTTTTTTTTTAATAATATATATATTTTTTTTAGACTTGTATCTTGTGCGCACGAGAAACTTTTTATAAAGTTATATAAAATTTTTTTTAAAAAAAGTATCATTTTTTTTAGACATGTATCTCGTGCGCACGAGATACAAATAAAATTTAAAAAATAAAAAATTCTAACATTTTAAAACATTTTTTTATAACTTTATAAAAAGTTTCTCGTGCGCACGAGATACATGTCTAAACAAAATAAAAAAATTAAAAAATTCTAACATTTAAAAAAAAATGTTATAGCACGAGAACCTTTTTATAAAGTTATAAAAAAATAATTTATAATTATATAATTTTTTTTGAGCCATGCGCACGAGAAAACTAAAAAGATACGTCTAAAAAAAAAAAAAAAAGTTAACTTTTTTTAATAACTTTATAAAAAGTTTCTCGTGCGCACGATGTGCACATGTCTAAAAAAATAAAATAAAATAAAAAATTCTAACTTTTTTTTTTATAACTTTTTATAAAGTTATAAAAAAAACTAATAATTGTATATATATTTTTGTAGACATGTGCACGAGAAACTATTTCGTGCGCACAAGATACATGTCTAAAAAAAAAAAAAAAAAAAAAATTATTTAAAATTATTTTTTTATAACTTTATAAAAAGTAAGTAAAGATACATGTCTAAAAAAATTTAAAAAAATAAAAATTCTAACATTTTTTAAACATTTTTTATAACTTTATAAATAGTTTCTCACACGCATGAGAAAGTTTCTCGTGCGCAGAAGATACATGTCTAAAAAAATAAAAAAAATAAAAAAATATAAATGTATTTTTTTATAACTTTATAAAAAATTATTAAAAAAAAAAAATTCCCCCACGTCCCTTTCGGGGCTTCGTAGTTTTCAGTAATGCCACAGAAGATGCAGGATTTGCTTTAACATTTAAGTGGTGAAACTTCCTATAAGAGGACAGCTGTAGTGCTTTTTTTTTAATTTTTTTATTTTTTATTTTTTTTTAATAAATGGTCCTCAGAAGTCAGGTACACATTTGTGTGAATTATGCAAAATGATTTAAATTTGGTCCCCATGAACCATATTAACCGTTTTTCCCCAGGGTCCCCAGTAAGAATGATCAGCACATTACTTCATCAATCCAGAGATTTAAAGACGTGTATGAGCTAACTGGGCAGTGGCCATTTTACCTCATTTTTTTAATGCCTCCACAACCTGTCGAAAGGGTGGTCCCCACAAGTGATGATCAAAAACTTGGTCCCCATTCCAAATGATAACCAGTATGTGTGTGTGTGTGTGTGTGTGTGTGTGTGTGTGTGTACTCACATCGAAGCCCGTATTTGGGTCCCAGCCCACGTGACCAATGTGCCTGGAGAGGAGACAGCATGGACGCAGTGAAACAAAGAGCACACACGTTTACTCACATGCTAAAAAGCTGCACATGAGCAAGCTACACGCTAACATACTCAACGCTATCAAGATACACGCTAACAAGCTCCATGCAAAGAAGCTACATGCTAACAAGCAACATGCTATTAAATGCTCCACGTTAACAAGCTCCACACCAACAAGCTACATGCTAACAAGCTCCACGATTACAAACAGCATGCTAACAAGATACACACTAACAGGCTACCTGGTAACAAGTCCCATGCTAACAAGCTACACACTTACAAACTACATGCTAACAAGCTCCACGTTAACAAGCTAAGCCCCAAGATAACAAGTTACACATAAACAAGCACTATGCTAACAATCTACCTGCCATTAAATACTCCATGCTAGCAAGCTACACGTTAACGAGCTCTATGCTAAGAATCAACATGCTATTAAATGTTCCATGCTAACAAACTACACGTTAACAAGCTCCACACTAACAAGCTCGATGCTAACAAGCTCCACGCTTACAAACAACACGATAACAATATACACGCAAACAAGCTCCCTGGTAACAAACCCCATGCTAACAAGCTCTATGCCTACAAGCGACACACCAACAAGCTACAAGCTAAGCTCCATGCTAACAAGCCACACGCTAATAAGCGCCACGCTAACAAGCTACACGCTAATAAGTTACACTTAAACTACACACTGACAAGCTACATGCTAAGAAGCTACATGTTTTAAATGCTCCAAGCCAAAAAGCTACACGTTAACGAGATCTATGCTAAGAATCAACATGCTATTAAATGTTCCATGCTAACAAACTACACGTTAACAAGCTCCAAACTAACAAGCTACTTGCTAACAAGTTACACACCAACAAGCTCGATGCTAACAAGCTCCACGCTTACAAACAACACAATAACAATATACACGCGAACAAGCTACCTGATAACAAGCCCCATGCTAATAAGCTCTATGCCTACAAGCAACACACTAACAAGCTACAAGCTAAGCTCCATGCTAACAAGCCACACGCTAATAAGCGCCATTCTAACAAAATACACACTAAGTTACACTTAAACTACACACTAACAAGCTACATGCTAAGAAGCTACACGCTAATAAGTTACACTTAAACTACACACTAGCAAGCTACAAGCTAAGCTCCATGCTAACAAGCCACACGCTAATAAGCGCCATGCTAACAAGCTACGCGCTAATAAGTTACACTTAAACTACACACTTACAAGCTACAAGCTAAGCTCCATGCTAACAAGCCACATGCTAATAAGCGCCACGCTAACAAGCTACACGCTAATAAGTTACACTTAAACTACACACTGACAAGCTACATGCTAAGAAGCTACATGGTATTAAATGCTCCAAGCCAACAAGCTACACGTTAACGAGATCTATGCTAAGAATCAACATGCTATTAAATGTTTCATGCTAACAAACTACACGTTAACAAGCTCCACACTAACAAGCTACTTGCTAACAAGTTACACACCAACAAGCTTGATGGTAACAAGCTCCACGCTTACAAACACGACAACAATATACATGCGAACAAGCCCCATGCTAACAAGCTCTATGCCTACAAGCGACACACCAACAAGCTACAAGCTAAGCTCCATGCTAACAAGCCACGTGCTAATAAGCGCCATGGTAACAAGCTACGCGCTAATAAGTTACACTTAAACTACACACTAACAAGCTACATGCTAATAAGTTACACTTAAACTACACACTAACAAGCTACAAGCTAAGCTCCATGCTAACAAGCCACATGTTAATAAGCTCCATGCTAACAAGCCACATGTTAATAAGCGCCATGCTAACAAGCTACACGCTAATAAGTTACACTTAAGCTACACACTAACAAGCTACAAGCTAAGCTCCATGCTAACAAGCCACGCGCTAATAAGCGCAATGCTAACAAGCTACATGCTAATAAGTTACATTTAAACTACACATTAAACTACACACTAACAAGCTACATGCTAAGAAGCAACATGCTATTAAATGTTCCATGCTAACAAACTACACGTTAAACTCCACACTAACAAGCTACTTGCTAACAAGCTACACACCAACAAGTTCGATGCTAACAAGTTCCACGCTTACAAACAACACGACAACAATATACACGCGAACGAGCTACCTGGTAACAAGCCCCATGCTAACAAGCTACAAGCTAAGCTCCATGCTAACAAGCCACATGTTAATAAGCTCCATGCTAACAAGCCACATGTTAATAAGCGCCATGCTAACAAGCTACACGCTAATAAGTTACACTTAAGCTACACACTAACAAGCTACAAGCTAAGCTCCATGCTAACAAGCCACGCGCTAATAAGCGCAATGCTAA
This sequence comes from Nerophis lumbriciformis, assembly GCF_033978685.3. Classification (NCBI taxonomy): domain Eukaryota; kingdom Metazoa; phylum Chordata; class Actinopteri; order Syngnathiformes; family Syngnathidae; genus Nerophis; species Nerophis lumbriciformis. The sequence continues at coordinate 24,281,725 of NC_084576.2, forward strand.
CAAGCTACATGCTAATAAGTTACATTTAAACTACACATTAAACTACACACTAACAAGCTACATGCTAAGAAGCAACATGCTATTAAATGTTCCATGCTAACAAACTACACGTTAAACTCCACACTAACAAGCTACTTGCTAACAAGCTACACACCAACAAGTTCGATGCTAACAAGTTCCACGCTTACAAACAACACGACAACAATATACTCGCGAACGAGCTACCTGGTAACAAGCCCCATGCTAACAAGCTACAAGCTAAGCTACATGCTAACAAGCCACGCGCTAATAAGCTTCATGCTAACAAGCTACACCTAAACTACACGTTAAACTACACACTAACAAACTACATGCTAATAAGCTACATGCTATTAAATGCTCCAAGCTAACAAGCTACACATTAACAAGCTTCATGCTAACAAGCTACACGTTAACAAGCTACCGCCATCCCAGTCACTGCCGTTGTGTCCTCGGGCAAGACACTTTACCCACCTGCTCCCAGTGCCACCCACACTGGTTTAAATGTAACTTAGATATTGGGTTTTCACTATGTAAAGCGCTTTGAGTCACTAGAGAAAAGCGCTATATAAGTATAATTCACTTCACTTCACTTCACATGCTAACAAGATGTAATGCTAACAGGCTACATGCTTACAATCAACACGCTAACAAGCTCCATGTTAACAAGCTACATGCTAACTACAGCATAGCCCTTCAAATTCCAGCAAGCGTTTTATTCTGTCATTAAGTGACAAAAGTAGAGTTTGAGCATACTTTAGAGTAGTCAGTGTACAGCATGTGTAGGTGGAGTATTGACTGATAAATGATGCAACACATCCATAGTGCGACACAAGCGATACACTGACACACTGACTAAGACACATACTGTGTCTTGATAAAATACTTTCTGAAGACGAGTATACTGAGGATGAAAAGACTGAAGTTACTGGAAGTTGCTTGGCGTGCCGATGTCCGCCTTGGTCAGCCTCTTTTTCTTGACTTTAATCTTCTTGTCCTTGCGCGTCAGAGCGCCGTGACTCAGCATGTTGTTGACGTGGTACGGCGGCTGGTGGCCGTGGGAGTTGAGGAGGCGCACGTTGTTGATCTCCGGGTTCTTGATGTCCACCGTGGCCATGGGCAGCGCGGGACCTGCACGCCATGGAAGACCAGTCAGGGACTCAACTACACTGCCCCCTAGTGGACGCCACACTTTTAACGACGCTAACGTCTCTACGGCGAGACAGACTCGCACCCGCCTACATTCACACCACCTGATGATGTCATCACATTCTAACAAATGCGAGCACACGTCTCAAACTCAAGGACGGGGGTCAAATCATTTCAAGTGGCCTGCTGCATTATTTTATGTGTTATGTCGTATTCATTTACGTGGTCCACTAGATCATTTTATGTGATATGCCGCATTAAAGTGGCCAGCCACATCATTTTACTTGGCTTGTTGCATCATTTGATGTGCGGCCTGCTACGTCATTTTATGTGATATGTTGCATTATTTTACGTGGCCTGCCACTTCATTTTGTGTTATGTCGTCTTAATTATGTGGCCTGCTATGTCATTTTATGTGATGTTAAATTATTTTACGTGGCCCACCACTTAACTTAATGTGATATGTTGCATTATTTTATGTGACGTGCCACTTCATTTTATGGAGAGGGACTATTACAACAACTGTACTGCATCAAGTTGCAACTACCGGTTGATTGTGAATTTATTTTGTTTCCTGGAGAAGGTACAAAGTACAAAAATAAGCCAACATTTTTGAATGAAAGAAACTGCTGTTCTAAATGTGTCCACTAGATGTCATAATAGCAATTATTTGCATCTTTGTAGATTATGTTACATATGTACAACAAATAAACCACATGATGTTAGTGCACCAGTCGAGGAAAATCAGCAAACTACATAAATAACATCCTATAATTTGATTTTTTATATTATTTTTTCATCTTGATAGATTGGAAATTAACACCAATGAGTTGACTGATGAACATTACCACATGATTTATTCAGAAAGTATTAATAACGACAAATAAAGATAGAATACTATTAAACCGCAACATGTAAGTGTAAAAAAACAACAACCCAATAACATTACGATTTGTACAATTTCAGAATGTGCTTGTTCTGTTTTTAATCAAAGAAAACAATCTGAAGTTGTCTTTATTTTTTTAGTTATGGTACTGTGTCCAATAATGTCTTTTTGCCGATATTCCGATATTGTCCAACTCTTTAATTACCGATACCGATATCAACCGATACCGATATATACAGTCGTGGAATTAACACATTATTATGCCTAATTTGGACAACCAGGTATGGTGAAGATAAGGTCCTTTTTAAAAAAAATTAATAAAATAAAATAAAATAAATAAATTAAAAAAAAATTCTTGAATAAAAAAGAAAGTAAAACAATATAAAAACAGTTACATAGAAACTAGTAATTAGAGAAAATGAGTAAAATTAACTGTTAAAGGTTAGTACTATTAGTGGACCAGCAGCACGCGCAATCATGTGTGCTTACGGACTGTATCCCTTGCAGACTGTATTGATATATATTGATATATAATGTAGGAAGCAGAATATTAATAACAGAAAGAAACAGCCCTTTTGTGTGAATGAGTGTAAATGGGGGAGGGAGATTTTTTTGGGTTGGTGCAATAATTGTAAGTGTATCTTGTGTTTTTTATGTTGATTTAATAAAAAATAAAAATAATAATAAAAAATAAAAATAAAAAAACCATATCAATAATAAAAAAAACGATACCGATAATTTCCGATATTACATTTTAAAGCATTTATCGGCCGATATTATCGGACATCTCTAGTGCTGTGATTTTACCAGTTTGGCCCACTTGGGAGTAGATTTTTCTCCATGTGGCCCCTGATCTAAAATGAGTTTGACACCCCTGGTTGAAACTAGAGATGTCCCGATCCGATATTTGGATCGGATCGGCTGCCGATATTTGCGAAAAATTGCGTATCGGCAAGGCATGGAAAAATGCCGATCCAGATCCAGTTTAAAAAAAAAACTCCGGTCCGTGTTTTCCAACGCACCGATTTAAATAATACATTCCACTTTTCTGCTGCTCCGTAATTTCCGTTCCGCATTTTCCAGCACACCTTCAACACATCCACAGGTCTGTGAATTCTCACGCAGTTGCTTTTAGCTGCTGGCATTACACGACAGGCTCTTCTCACTCTTTCCTGTGTCTCCCTCTCACAGACAGCGAGCGCACCTTCTTACACACGTCACATACTGTCACGTCATACGTCACATACGTATACGTCCTCCCCGAGCAGAGAGGTAGCAGCATGGCTAACGTTAGCTGTGGTGCTAGCGCAGCCGTGCGAGCAACGCTCCCTCTAAGGTGCTCGACTGTGCAATTGCGCACTGTTTAAGCGTCCTCTGCGCATAGCAAATCTATGCCACGCACAATATCTAATAAAAAAATAAGCGCATAACAATTTTCGACACACGGACACGACAGAGAAAACAGTTTTCGTCATCATTGTTCAAATATTGTGACGTCTGTCGAGACGCTTATCTCCATTCGGTGCCACACATCAAAATGCTGAGGCAAAAATGTCCACATCAACACCGTATGAAAAAATTAGTTATTTTTTTAGTTGTGATTTCCTTCTCTGCATGAAAGTTTAAAAGTAGCATATATTAATGCAGTATGAAGAAGAATGTTTTAATGTAGACATGCAAGCCTTGAAAGAAAATTTTGAAAATCAAGACTACATTTACTGCAAATGGGTGCATTTCTACCCTATATTTTAACTTTAGATTTATTCTCATATCAAACTCTTTTGGCTGTCTTTTTGACACTTACATCCGGCGCCCCCCTCCACACCCTGGATTATAAATAATGTAAATAATTCAATGTGATTATCTTGTGTGATGACTGTATTATGATGATAATATATATCTGATAGTATATATCTGTATCATGAATCAATTTAAGTGGACCCCGACTTAAACAAGTTGAAAAACTTATTGGGGTGTTACCATTTAGTGGTCAATTGTACGGAATATGTACTTCACTGTGCAACCTACTAATAAAAGTCTCAATCAATCAATCAAAACACATAGAATCATCAAGTGTTCATTCAAGGCTAAGGCAAAATATCAAGATATATATTGTGTATCGCCATATGGCCTTAAAATATCACAATATTAAAAAAAAGGCCATATCGCCCAGCCCTAGTTCAATGATGCCATTTCTGTTTGTCATGTATAATTTTGTCTATTTTGTGTTTATCCTTGAATAAACAGGTCAGTTTCTTGTAACCAACCATTGTGTATTATTCAAACCCCCCTAATTCAGCTGGCTAGTTGTTATCAAGAGTACTAAAACCCTTTTCAACATGATTCTGACAACTAAGTAGGCTAAATAACTTTAAACTTTAATACATGCTCGGATAGACCAGTATCGGTCAGTATCGGTATCGGTCAGTATCGGTATCGGATCGGAAATGCAAAAACAATATCGGATCGGATCGGAAGTGCAAAAACCTGGATCGGGACATCCCTAGTTGAAACTAAAGAAGAGTAAATGCTGCACTATGTTTATGAGTGTTTACGACATTATCCTATATTAACTACGCCTTGTTTGCAAGATTTTTGCAAAGACTTTCAAAATTAATTCTTATTATATTTACTGTCACCAAGTTTTGAGTAAATCAATGAATTGCAGTTCTGTAAAACATTTAAAAAATGTTCCTGTATGACATTCTGACGACTAAATTGCATTTGTATCCAAATATTGGTGTATTGTCTTCAGCAAATGTTATTTATGCAAGCAAATAATAACCCGTGATTAACCACAGTTCTAGAGTGTGATTAATTTGATTAAAAACATGAATCACTCCTTAATTGCGATGTGGCCCTCGATAAAAAACTAGTTTGACACGCACGCTCCAGAGTCGAGACCGTAGAAGCAACCTGAATGTGTTCACTCCTCGAAATTATAATCTCCACAAACTGCAGCAGCGTTTGATTAACTCTAATCCACAGTTAATCCCAATCCAAATCCCTGGACCGCCCCCTCCCCCCACCCAGTTCTGCACGTCTTGGACTGGAGATGGTCAAATCTGCCATCTGAGGTTGTTTGCCTCCGTAGAGCAGAGAGAACCCTCCAAGATCTTCATCGGTACTGCAGGAATATCGAGGGATAACTGAGCCGAGTGAGACGTCTTACGCTCTAAAAATTATTAGCTGCCTTCAAATAGTCCGCTTGGTACTGACTGGCGATCAAATGGAAACAAAAACATGGCACACATTTTAATGCAGAACAATATGTATTCATGTGGAAATAGCACGATAGAGCTTTTAACACCAATGTCATATCGTGATAACGCATGTTGATGACACATTTTAGCCGAGCCCCGCCGCGTCCTCAACGCAACGTCCCATTCTTGTTAGTGGCTAACGTCCCTCCACAGTGCAAAGCCACTTCTAAATCGGTCATCCTTGCCTCCGTGGCGGCAAATACAAGTATTGTTTTGACCGGAGAAGAGCTAAACATGCTACACGACACACCATAGGAGGACATGCTGACTGCGAACTCGAGCTGCAAGGTGGGCGGATTGATACAAATATCGATAGCAATGATACCACATACAGTATATTTTTTTGTTGATACAGGAGTTAGATCGTTTCTGTTACCGTTTACAAACTCGGGAAATAAGTCCCTGGACCCAGGGAACCAAATAATCAAGTATCGGTGATACTTTGCCTGTAGCTACTTGGTATCCATACTCACATTTGTAGTATCGTCCAAAACTAATGTCAAGTATCCAACAACAGAAAAATGAGTGATTATTATATTTTAACAGACGTGTAGATAGAAACATTTTACAACAGAAAGTAAACACATTTTAACAGTAAATTAAATAAATAAATTAGACTTAAATTAAGTACCGTATTTTTTGGAGTATAAGTCGCTCCCGAGTATAAGTCGCACTGGCCGAAAATGCATAATAAAGAAGGAAAACAACATATATAAGTCACACTGGAGTATAAGTCGCAATTTTTGGGGACATTTATTTGATAAAACCCAACACCAAGAATAGACGTTTGAAAGGCAATTTAAAATAAATAAAGAATAGTGAACAACAGGCTGAATAAGTGTATGTTATATGAGGCATAAATAAGCAACTGAGAACGTGCCTGGTATGTTAACGTAACATATTATGGTAAGAGTCATTCAAATAACTATAACATATAGAACATGCTATACGTTTACCAAACAATCTGTCACTCCTAATCGCTAAATCCCATGAAATCTTATACGTCTAGTCCAGGGGTCGGCAACCCAAAATGTTGAAAGAGCCATATTGGACCAAAAATACAAAAACAAATCTGTCTGGAGCCGCAACAAATTAAAAGCCATATTACATACAGATAGTGTGTCATGAGATATACATTGAATTGAGATGACTTAAAGGAAGCTAAATGACCTCAAATATAGCTACAAATGAGGCATAATGATGCAATATGTACATATAGCTAGCCTAAATAGCATGTTAGCATCGATTAGCTTGCAGTCTTGCAGTGACCAAATATGTCTGATTAGCACTCCACACAAGTCAATAACATCAACAAAACTCACCTTTGTGCATTCATGCACAACGTTAAAAGTTTGGTGAACAAAATGAGACAGAAAAAGAAGTGACATAAAACACGTCCTCGAAAGTTATACATGTAAACAAACCACGGTGAGTTCAAGGACCGCCAAAATTAGTTGGACAAAACGGCGCTCGCCAAATACTTGAGTCAGTGAAGCATGTTTAATATAAACAATGTGCTTTATAACAATTAGGGGGGTTTGTGTCATGTTTGTCCTCCTACAGAAACCATATTAAAACAAAAAACATATTTTTTCCCCTCATCTTTTTCCATTTTTCATACGTTTTTGAAAAAGCTCCAGAGAGCCACTCGGGCGGCGCTAAAGAGCCGCATGCGGCTCTAGAGCCGCAGGTTGCCGACCCCTGGTATAGTCTCTTATGTGAATGAGCTAAATAATATTATTTGATATTTTACGGTAATGTGTTAATAATTTCACACATAAGTCGCTCCTGAGTATAAGTCGCACCCCCGGCCAAACTATGAAAAAAACTGCGATTTATAGTTTGAAAAATACGGTAGATTAAGAATACCGTATTTTTCGGACTATAAGTCGCAATTTTTTTCTTAGTTTGGCCGGTTCCGGTGCGACTTATATATGTTTTTTTCCTTCTTTATTATGCATTTTCGGCAGGTGAGACTTATACTCCGGTGCGACTTATACTCCGAAAAATACGGTAGTTTTAATGAAAAACAATGCAACGTTTCTATAATCATTTATATGCCAAATAATATATTGTGATATCTATCGTTATGGCAGGAGGCTGCAAAATACACTGTTATACGGTTTTTAGGTCTCAGTCAATTGATATGACATCACTTCCTGTTTGTTTTGGCAGCATTAAGAGAAGCCTGACAGATTACTGCCAACACGCGCTTCACATACGGCACAGATGGACGCCCTGCTGGCACCATTCACCTGCACGCCAGCCAGCCAGGCGCCACCACGTCTGACTGAGGGAGTGACCCAGCGAGTTGCCACTCTCTCGGGGACTGAGTGAGTGACTGAGTGGGTCGCCACTCTCTCGGTGAGTGGACGAGTGGCCAATCTCTTGGTGACTGAGTGAATGACCGAGCAAGTCGTCATTTTCTCGGTGACTGAGTAAGTCGCCACTCTCTTTGTGACTGAGTGAGTGACTGAGTGAGTCGCCACTCTCTCGGTGACTGAGTAAGTCGCCAACCAGTTAGTGATTGAGTAAGTGACTGAGTGAGTCGCCACTCTCTTGGTGGCTGAGAGTGTGACCGAGCGAGTCGCCATTCTGTCGGTGACTGAGTAAGTGACAGAGTCACCACTCTGTCAGGGACTGAGGGAGTGACTGAGTGAGTTGCCACTCTCTCGGTGACTAAGTGAGTCCGCCACCCAGTCAGTGGCTGAGGGAGTGACCGAGCGAGTTGCCATTCTGTCGGTGACTGAGTAAGTGACAGAGAGTCACCACTCTGTCAGGGACTGAGGGAGTGACTGAGTGAGTCGCCATTCTCTCGGTGACTGAGTGAGTGGCCACTCCGTCGGTGACTGAGAGTGACTGAGTGAGTCTCCATTTTGTCAGTGACTGAGCGAGAGGCCACTGTCGATAAATGAATGGGCGAGTTAACCCTCTATCGGTGACTGAGCGAGTCGCTACTCTGTAGGTGACTAAGCAAGTTGCCACCCTATTGGTGACTGAGTGAGTGACTGAGTAAGTCGCCACTATGTCGGTGACTGAGCGAGTCGCTACTTTCTCAGCGGCTGAGTGACCGAGTGAGTCGCCACTCTGTTGGTCACTGAGTAAGTGACTGAGTGATTCGCCACTCTGTAAGTGAGTTAGTGACTGAGGAATTTACCACTCTGTCAGTGACTGAGCGAGTCGCCACCCTATTGGTGACTGAGTGAGTGACTGAGTAAGTCGCCGCTATATCCGTGACTAAATGACTGAGCGAGTCGCCACTCTGTTGGTGAGTAAGTGAGTCACCACCATGTCAGTGACTATGTCACTGAATGAGTCACCATTGTGTCTGTGACTGAGTGAGTCGCCACTCTGTCCATGAGTGAGTGAGTGAGTGAGTGAGTCCCCACTATGTCACTGAATGAGTCGACACTGTGTCAGTGACTTACTGAGTGTGACTGAAAGAGTCGCCACTTTGTCGGTGAGTGAGTGAGGGACTGAGCGAGTCCCCACTCTCTTGGTGACTGAGTGAGTGACTTAAGAGAGTCCCCACTCTGTCGGTGAGTGAGTGGGCACAAAGTTGCTGAGTCGGTACGCCCTCCCGTGATGTGCAACTGTCACCATAACATTTTTGTAGTGTTTTCATAACATCTTTTTTGTCTTTTTAATTATAATCATTTGCTTGAAAAACAACCATGTGGCAAAAGGGCAAAAGGTCAACATACCATTTTTAGCCACACCGTTTTTGTCTGCAAAAGAAAAAAAAACAAAGTTGACTTTTACTTTTGCAAGGTTGTTGTGACAAAGAAAGCCATGAGAGGAAAAGAGCGTGTTGAGAAGAAAGATGGCTGCCACACAAACAAACTTCGTCCCAGCAGGACAAAGCAAAGACAGGCGAGCAGGACAGGAAGTGTCAAGCAGTCAAAATGTTGTGTTGCTGTTGTTAGTGACACTTTAGCCTTCACAATAAAACGTTGCGCGTCACATCCTGTCTGACTGTGCGTACATATTATTAATTCAAATATATAATAATATAACTTGCAGTAATTGAATGTTGCAAAACTATTTCACTTGCAATTCCTGACTTACTAACAATTACACTTTTGAAAAACTGTCTAAAAAATGTTATGGTAAAGAGAAACTTAGTATATTTGTATTTTGTAACAGATTTGCTACATTTTCCACTTTTAAAAGCAGATCACATCGCATCGTGATGAATCAATTTGAGAACTTTATGAATTGATTTGTTAAAGAGGCCATGATACCCAGCCCTCGTGATAGCATACTATTTATAGCTCATTATTAACAATAATGAACACATTATCATTGCTTTTAACTGCCATAAAGACCATAAAAACATAGCTGATGTCCCAAAACTATTCAACAATCAGCACTTATTGATTGTGGCGTTCCAAATGTGAAAAAAAATAAATCAGTATGACTATTAATTTGAAAGATAATGTGAAAATTATTCTGCATCGAATTGCTACCCCAAGAATTGAATTGAATCAAATCGCGTGGTGCCCAGAGATTCACAGCAATATATATACATAATATATATTCAATTAAACTATATATATTTATACAACTATATATACACACACATATATATATATATAGTTCATATACCGTATTTTCCGCACTATAAGGCGCACCTAAAAACCACAATTTTTCTCAAAAGCTGACAGTGCGCCTAATAACCCGGTGCGCTTTATTACGATTCATTTTCATAAAGTTTCGGTCTCGCAACTTCGGTAAACAGCCGCCATCTTTTTTCCCGGTAGAACAGGAAGCGCTTCTTCTTCTACGCAAGCAACCGCCAAGGAAAGCACCCGCCCCCATAAAACAGGAAGCGCTTCACCCGCCCCCGGAAGAAGAAGAAAAAACGCGCGGATATCACCGTACGTTTCATTTCCTGTTTACATCTGTAAAGACCACAAAATGGCTCCTACAAAGGACAAGGATCCGGTTCATAAAAAGACGCAATCTCTCCATCCGCACACGGATTACTACCGTATTTCACAGCAACTGATATTCCTGTGAACTGCACTGTGGAACGGGAGCACGTACGGTGAATATTCGCACCACAGAGAATGAGAAGTCATCCTTCACTGTGGTTCTAGCTTGCCATGCTAACTTCCACCCAGGGTGATATTCAAAAGGAAGACCTTGCCAAAAGAGACCTTTCCAGCCGGCGTCATCATAAAAGCTAACTCGAAGGGATGGATGGATGAAGAAAAGATGAGCGAGTGGTTAAGGGAAGTTTACGCGAAGAGGCCGGGTGGCTTTTTTCACACAGCTCCGAAGGCGAACACACCTTCACTAAGACGGGCAGATAGCGCCGGTCGACATACGCCAACATCTGCCAGTGGATCGTAAATGCCTGGGCAGATAGTTTCGGTCACAACTGTGGTCCGAGCTTTCCGGAAGGCAGGATTCACAGAACTGCTGCACAACAACAGCGACACTGAATCCGATGACTTCGACGAGGCGGAGCCGGCCATTTTTGGATCCCACGCTTGCGCAACTTTTCAATTCGGACACCGAAGACGAAGAATTCGAAGGATTTACGAATGAAGAATAACTTCAGAAGGTGAGCGCTATGTTTATTTTGTGTGTTGTGACATTAACGTTCGAGCAACATTATGTTGCTATTTATTGCTCTACACCATTTTGAATTTTACTATGTTTGTGATTGCACATTTGCGTACATTTTGGGACAGAGTTGTTAGAACGCTGGTTTTCAATATATTATTAAAGTTTGACTGAACTATCTGACTGTTTTTTTGACATTCACTTTAGCGCAGCGTTTTTTTGACATTCACTTTAGCGCAGCGTAGGCGCGGCTTATAGTCCGGGGCGGCTTATTGGTGGACAAAATTATGAAATATGTAATTCATAGATGGTGCGGCTAATAATCCGGTGCGCCTTATAGTGCGGAAAATACGGTAGTTATATATACATATATATTTCTGTGCATGCTACACAAATTAATTAATCATACGCACTCTACTCACTATAAATCAATCAATCACCTGCTCCTAACTATTAATCAATCACACACCTGCTCCTAACTATTAATCAATCACACACCTGCTCCTAACTATTAATCAATCACACACCTGCTCCTAACTATTAATCAATCAATCAAACACCTGCTCCTAACTTTTAATCAATCAATCATACACCTGCTCCCAACCATTAATCAATCATACACCTGCTCCTAACTATTAATCAATTACTGTATATCCCTGCTCCTAACTATTAATCAATCAATCATACACCTGCTCCTAACTATTAATCAATCATACACCTGCTCCCAACCATCAATCAATCATACACCTGCTCCTAACTATTAATCAATTACTGTATATCCCTGCTCCTAACTATTAATCAATCAATCATACACCTGCTCCTAACTATTAATCAATCAAACACCTGCTCCTAACTATTAATCAATTACTGTATATCCCTGCTCCTAACTATTAATCAATCAATCATACACCTGCTCCCAACTATTAATCAATCATACACATGCTCCCAACTATTAATCAATCAATCATACACCTGCTCCCAACTACTAATCAATCATACACCTGCTCCCAACTATTAATCAATCATACACCTGCTCCCAACTATTAATCAATCATAGACCTGCTCCCAACAATCAATCAATCATACACCTGCTCTTAACTATTAATCAATCATAAAAATGTTCCTAACTATTAATTAATCAATCATACACCAGCTCCTAACAATCAATCATACACCTGCTCCCAACTATTAATCAATCATACACTTGCTCCTAACTATTAATCAATTATACATCTGCCCCTAACTATTAATCAATCATACACCTGCTCCTAACTATTAATAAATTATACACCTGATCCCAACTACTAATCAATCATACACCTGCTCCCAACTATTAAACAATCATAGACCTGCTCCCAACTATTAATCAATCACAGACCTGCTCCCAACAATCAATCAATCATACATCTGCTCTTAACTATTAATCAATCATAAACATGTTCCTAACTATTAATTAATCAATCATACACCAGCTACTAACAATCAATCATACACCTGCTGCCAACTATTAATCAATCATACACCTGCTCTTAACTATTAATCAATTATACACCTGCCCCTAACAATTAATCAATCATAAACCTGCTCCCAACTATTATTCAATTATACACCTGCTCCAAACTATTATTCAATCAATCATAAACCTGCCCCTAACTATAAATCAATCATAAACCTGACCCTAACTATAAATCAATCATACACCTGCCCCTAACTATAAATCAATCATACACCTGCCCCAACTATAAATCAATCATAAACCTTCCCCTAACTATAAATCAATCATACACCTGCTCCTAACTATTAATCAATTATGCACCTGCTCCTAACTATTAATCAATTATACACCTGCCCCTAACTATTAATCAATCATACACCTGCTCCCAACTATTATTCAATTATACACCTTCTCCAAACTATTATTCAATTATACACCTGCTCCTATTAAACAATTATACACCTGCTCTTAACCATTCATCAATTATACACCTGCTCCTAACTATATACATCAATCATAAACCTGCCCCTAACTATAAATCAATCATAAACCTGCCCCTAACTATAAATCAATCATACACCTGCCCCTAACTATATATCAATCATACACCTGCCCCTAACTATAAATCAATCATAAACCTGCCCCTAACTGTAAATCAATCATACACCTGCCCCTAACTATAAATCAATCATAAACCTGCCCCTAACTATAAATCAAACATACACCTGCTCCTAACTATTAATCAATCATACACCTGCTCCTCACTATTAATCAATTATACACTTGCTCCTAACTATTAAACAATCATACACCTGCTCTTAACCATTCATCAATTATACACCTGCTCCTAACTATATACATCAATCATAAACCTGCCCCTAACTATAAATCAATCATACACCTTCCCCTAACTATAAATCAATCATACACCTGCCCCTAACTATATATCAATCATACACCTGCCCCTAACTATAAATCAATCATAAACCTGCCCCTAACTGTAAATCAATCATACACATGCCTCTAACTATAAATCAATCATAAACCTGCCCCTAACTATAAATCAATCATAAACCTGCCCTTAACTATAAATCAATCATAAACCTGCCCCTAACTATAAATCAATCATACACCTGCTCCTAACTATTAAACAATCATACACCTGCTCTTAACTATTCATCAATTATACACCTGTTCCTAACTATAATTCAATCATAAACCTGCCCCTAACTATAAATCAATCATACACCTGCCCCTAACTATAAATCAATCATTACCTTGCCACTAACTATAAATCAATCATACACCTGCTCCTAACTATAAATAAATCATTACCCTGCCACTAACTATAAATCAATCATACACCTGCCATTAACTATAAATCAATCATAAACCTGCCCCCAACTGTAAATCAATCATTACCCTGCCACTAACTATAAATCAATCATACACCTGCCCTTAACTATAAATCAATCATAAACCTGCCCCCAACTATAAATCAATCATACACCTGCCCCCAATGTGCCGTTGCTAATCCAAGGTGAACTTTGTAGGATGAAGTGAGGTGTTCTTCAGAGGAGGAATGTGTTCTCAAATATCAAAGAGGTGGAAAGTCAACATCCATGCTGTGTTGCATCAACATTTGCAGCAGTTAAAGGGCGTCCTCGAGAAAGTGTGTCGCATGTTAAAAGCGAGATGATTGGTCGGAGAAGAAAAGCGGTGCTCAGGTGTGACGGGGTGAAAGGTCACAGCAGTCAGAGACGAGAAAAAAAACAAAAAACTTGCCAGTTTTGCGTTGTCTTCGGCTGAGCAGGTCGTTGATGGCGACTCTGAATCTTTTAGCCTCTTCTTCACTGGCGAAGTTCAAACCCATCTGGCTGGTCTAAAGGAGACAACATAAAATCATGTTATTATATCAATACATCATAAGAACATGCTTTTATTTTCCTAATTGATCAGTAAAGATCCACTGCTTGATCGCTATCAAAGGCTGGGCGATACGGCTGAAAATTGTACCACGATATCAGTGGTTTGTATCGGTCGATATTGATAATTGATATTTTTATGACCTATGGAAAATAAGGAGCAGGATAAAAACACATTTTATTTGAAATGTAACCTTCCTCAGCTATCAAGGCAGAAAGGAAATGTCAACAAAAGTGTAAAAAACCAAGTTATCTTAAACAAAAAGGGCATAACAAAAATAAATAAATTAAAAAAATAAACTTTTCATATCAACAGATTTGAAGTTGCCTGAGAGACGTAAGCATTGACCGTAAAAAGAAAAAAAGTATGACTTATTTGAAACACTTTTTTAGGATCCCCAAGAATTTTAGTGCGATTGTGTTCTTTAAAACTGTCATTACTCAAAAAGTAATAATTAATCAAAATCAGTGTTAAGTATTATTCATCTATTACTTCTCATCAAATATTCCACTAATTTTAGTGTTTTTTTTTAACTATTATTGTTCAAAAAAATAATAATGAATTAAAATCAAAGTTGTTATGAATTACTGTCATATTTAAGGTTCCAATTAGTTCACATCAAATATTCCACTTTTAGATATTTTTTGGGGGAAACATTGCATGTGTTGTGTGTTTGCCATAAAGAACAGGGTTTTGACAAAAAAGGCATAACGCATAAAAAAGACAAAATAAACTTTATATCGACAGATCTGAAGTTGATCTAGAGATTTAAGTGGTGAATCATTTCTTTTTTTTTTTTTTTAAACAATATGTCTATTTTTGTCATAAAAACGAAGTTTTTTGAACAAAAATCCCATTAAATAAATAAATAAAAACACCTTTATATCGACAGATATACATATATATGTATTTATATGTGTGTGTATGTGTATATATATATATTTTTTTCTTCTTACTCTTAAGGCAACTTCAGATCTGTCGATATAAGGATGTTTTTTTTTTTATTTAATGGCATTTTTGTTCAAGAAAACTTGTTTTTTTATGACAAAAATAAGTCATATATTGTTTAAATTTTTTTTATTTAAATTCCACACTTAAATCTCTAGATCAACTTCAGATCTGTTTATTTTGTCTTTTTTATGCGTTATACCTTTTTTGTCTAAACCCTGACATGATTTAATTTAAACACTTTTATGAGTGGGACCCATTTAGGTCCCCAATAATTTTAGTGGTATTTTTTTTTTTAAACTATCAATGCTCAAAAAAATAATTATTATTCAAAATCAATGATGTAGTGAATTATTGACATATTTAAGGTCCCAATTACTTTACATCAAGTATTACACTTTTAAATATTTTTTGTGTTGTGTGTTCGTCATAAAAAACAGGGTTTTGACAAAAAAGGCATAACGCATAAAAAAGACAAAATAAACTTTATATCGACAGATCTGAAGTTGATCTAGAGATTTTATTTTTTATTTTTTTTAAACAATATAACTTATTTTTGTCATAAAAAAACAGTTTTCTCGAACAAAAATGCCATTAAAACAAGCAAAAAACCTTTATATCGACAGATCTGAAGTTGATCTAGAGATTTAAGTGTTGAATAATTTTTTTTTTTAAACAATATATAACTTATTTTTGTCATAAAAAAAAGTTTTCTCGAACAAAAATGCCATACAAAAAGCAAAAAAACGTTATATCGACAGATCTGAAGTTGATCTATAGATTTAAGTGTTGAATAATTTTTATTTTTTATTTTTTAAACAATATAACTTATTTTTGTCATAAAAAAACAGTTTTCTCAAACAAAAATGCCATTAAAAAAAAGCAAAAAAACTTTATATCGACAGATCTGAAGTTGATCTATAGATTTAAGTGTTGAATAATTTTTATTTTTTATTTTTTAAACAATATAACTTATTTTTGTCATAAAAAAAACAGTTTTCTCGAACAAAAATGTCATTAAAAAAAAGCAAAAAACCTTTATATCCACAGATAGATCTGAAGTTGCCTTGAGTAAAAAATATCATATATATATATACTGTATATATATATATATATATATATATATACTGTATATATATACTGTATATATATATATATACTGTATATATATATATATATATATATATATATATATATATATATATATATATATATATATATATATATATACACACATATATACATACCGTATTTTTCGGAGTATAAGTCGCACCTGCCGAAAATGCATAATAAAGAAGGAAAAAAAAAAATATAAGTCGCACTGGAGCCCGGCCAAACTATGAAAAAAACTGCGACTTATAGTCCAAAAAATACGGTATACATATATATATATATATATATATATATATATATATATATATATATATATATATTTATATATATGATTTAATTTAAACAATTTTATGAGTGGGACCCATTTAGGTCCCCAATCATTTTAGTGTTTTTTTGTTTTTTTTTAAACTATCAATGCTAAAAAAAAAAAAAGAATATTCAAAATCAATGATGTTGTGAATTATTGACATATTTAAGGTCCCAATTACTTCACATCAAGTATTACACTTTGAATTTTGGGGGGGAAATATTGCATATTGTGTGTGTCCGCCGGACAAAACAGGGTTTTGACAAAAAGGGCATAACACATAAAAAACAAAAAAATGTTTTAAAACTATCGACTGATCTGAATTTGATCTAAAGATAGCGGACCAAACTTGAGGAGAGCCCTAAAGGTTAGAAAAATCTATATATAGTATTTGTTTTGAAAATGAAAAATATCAAAATGGCCGCTGCAATGTTTTGATTTTCCAGTCAGCGGGCCTCAGGGGAAAAAGTTTGGACACCCCTTCCATAGACTGTATGGGAAAAGTTCATGTGTTCACTGGAGATATGAATGAACTCTTGAACTACGTCTTTATTTGTGTCGGTGAATGATGTCATGTCTTTTCTGTCAAACAACAACAACAAAGAAAAAATACTCACGTCCCCCACGAAGGAGATAAAGTAGGACCTGGAGCAGCTGATGGAGAAGTTGTGGTAGAGCTCCTGCTCAAACATGGTTTTACCCTCCTGCAACACGCACAAACACTGTCACTGCCCTGGTTCCAGAAGCTTCCCTGCGTGTTTGCAGACGCAGCAGAGTGACGCGGCTCACCTTGATGTCAAACACTCGGATGAAATAGGACCTCTGCGGGTTGTCCTTGACCAAACATGCCACCCCGCAGCACTTCTTCAGCCAGCCGCAGCTCCGGTCGGCGGCGTAGACCTGCACCACCGCCGAACACAGCGTCTGCGTGCCACAACGGTCAGTGTCGCACGTCTGCTATGGTTTATTGTATGCTCTCGCGACATCCTAGTTTAGCTGCTAGCAAAACAACCAGCCAATCAGTGCAGAAAGCTTGACAGGAAATAAAGCCACGTTTCCACAGTAAAATGTCGTGCTCAATCATGTCTGTGGTATTTGAACGTTTAGGCTGCACGATTTGGAGAAAAAAACCTACCGTAAATTTCGGATTATAACCCGCTACGCTTTGCACCCTGCGGCTTATGGTTGGCGCTGCAGTGTCCTTCCATTTAGTCCTTTCAGCCGGAAGTACAAATGCCGTTCCGTCTTCTCGCCGCTCATGGCGTTCCTCAATGATGGACGCTTTTTGACCTCCCTTCCTCCTCAACGACACCTGGAGTCGTACTTTTGCTTGCATGCAGAACGGCCTGGGGCCTGGGGCCGTTCTGCATGCAAAAATGTTTTAAGCATACCGTATTTCAATTTTTTTTTTACTAAAATGTGAAATAAACTAACTGTACCTAAAATGTGTACTAACATTTTTAGTACATATTTTTTAAGTATATTTCACATTTTAGTCAAAAAAGTGAAATAAACTTTAACTATACTTAAAATGTGTACTCACATTTTTGGTACAGATTTTTTAGGTATTTTTCATATTTTAGTACAAAACTTTTTCAAGTATACTTCACATTTTAGTACATCATTTTTAAAGTACCGGTATATTTCACATTTTTGACTAAAACATGATATACACTTTAAATATACTTAAAATGTGTACTAACATGATTAGTACATTTATTTTTCCATGTATTTCACATTTTATAACATATTTTTTAAAACTACATTTCACATTTTAGTACATATTTTTCAAAACTACATTTCACAATTTAGTACATATTTTTAAAGAGTATATTTCCCATTTTAGTCTGAAAATGTGAAATATACTTTAACTATACCTAAAATATGTACTAACACTTTAGTACATTTATTTTCAAAAGTATATTTCAAATTTTAGGACATATTTTTAAAAAGTATAATTCACATTTTTTATTAAAATGTGAAATATACTTTAAATTAAGTATATTTAAAGTATAGTTCACATTTTAGCACATATTTTTTGAAATATACTTTAAAAAATGTACAAACATTTTTCAAGTATATTCACATTTTTGACTAAAATGTGAAATATACTTTAAATATACTTAAAATGTGTAAGAACATTTTTAGTACATATTTTTAAGTATATTTCAAATTTTAGTAGATATTTTTTTTAAGTATATTTTACATTTCAGTACATATTTCAAAAGGTATATTTCACATTTAAAACTAAATGTAAACAAAAAATCTAATTTAAATTAACTTAAAATATGTACTTAAAATGTGAGTACATATTTTCTTTAGTACATTTCACATTTGGGTAATATTCTAATCCCTGCGTTGCATCATCCTGTCAGGCTCAAATGCGCTCTTTCACGATGTACAACTTGTAAAAACTGCTGTTTCTGCTTCAGGACTTAAGTCTCATACTCAAAAAATGCAGTTTGACCCAAGTCATTAACCAATTAAATGAGTCAAAGCAACAGGCCATTATTAAATCCTCTCTGGATGAGGATTAGAATGTTGAGGTTTTTCCCGGGTGGGGGGGTTAAACCCACATGAGGACATGATGGGGGGTGTACTGCATTACTACATTATATACTGTATACTAACTATACCAGAGGTGTCCAAAGTGCTAAAATTACACTACTATTGTGGCCCTTAGTAGAACTACACTAATACTAACAGGTTGACTTGACAAAGTGATTCATTGAACAATATTTGTTTATACATGTGGCCTAAATTCAGTGTTAAATTAAGTCTTAATTGTCTTATTTTCTATTATTACGTTGTGGTGATCAATATATATATATATATTCACCAAGCTAGACTTGTGTTTCCATTTAAGGGTGAACAATGCTAACAACACGGCGGCTAATCTTCACTGCAACAATCGAGTGGACCAACTTTTTGCATGCAGTACATCTTCAACTCCTGCCTCATCAATAACACATCCCGAAACTGGTGAAACTTTGACGTGAGCGACGCGAAAAGACAACGTGGGACCCGCTGGGCGAACATGCAACGTTAACAACACAACTAAATGGCCGTAGCTGCGACTATCAACTTGACCATGTTTTGACAGAACAATTTGCGTCCGTGGTTTCAGCCCATGGAGAAACTACCCAGGATGTGATGAAGTATTTCCAAGTAGTGGATGTGTTGTAGTGACCGGGTGATGCTTGGAGAATCCTCCGGGCTACAAGTGAGGACTGCAATCTACGGTAAAACAGCCTTGTTGATGCTTATTGGATGTTTTTAAGAGGGCTTTATGGACATAATAGTGGGCTGCGTTGTTAGCCACCTCATACTTTCCGTATTTTACAATAACATTCTTTTAATATTGATTCAGTAACACAAATTCCTCAGTAAATTCACCAAAACGTCACCGTGGAATTATTGAGTCTGTTTAGCTGATTGGAGCGCAGCTAGTGGGTCCATGACCATGACTTTTGTTTTGTTTGATCATCCGTTTTACTGCCGTGTTAGTCATATCTGCAACTTGTACTTTTTTACTCTGCAGACATGAAAAGTAAGAAAACAAATAGTATATTTTATCATATATTTGCATATCAGCATGTTTATGCATGTTATTTCAAGTATTTCCAGGTAGTGGATGTGTTGTAGTGACCGGGTGATGCTTTGAGAGTCCTCCCGGCTACCAGTGAGTACTGCAATCTACAGTAGAACAGCCTTGTTGGCGCTTATTGGATGTTTTTAATTGGGCTTTATGGACATAATAGTGGGCTGCGCTGTTAGCCACCTCGTACTTTCCGTATTTTACAATAACATTCTTTTTGTATTGATTCAGTCTCACAAATTCCTGAGTAAATTCACCAAAACGTCACTGTGGAATTATTGAGTCTGTTTAGCAGATTGGAGAGTGAGCTTGCGCAGCTAGTGGGTACATGACCATGACTTTTGTTTTGTTTGATCAGCCGTTTTACTGCCATGTTAGTCATATCTGCAACTTATATTTTTTTTACTCTGCAGACATGAAAAGCAACCAAAAAATAGCATATTTTAGCATATATTTGCATATGAGCATGTTTATGCATATTCTTTCAAGTATTTCCAGGTAGTGGATATGTTGTAGTGACCGGGTGATGCTTGGAGAATACTCTGGGCTAGCAGTGAGTACCGCAATCTACAGTAGAACAGCCTTGTGGCCGCTTATTGGATGTTTTTAGAGGGCTTTATGGACATAATAGTGGGCTCCGTTGTTAGCCACCTCATACTTTCCGTATTTTACAATAACATTATTTTTGTATTGATTCAGTAACACAAATTCCTCAGTAAATTCACCAAAACGTCATCGTGGAATTATTGAGTCTGTTTAGCTGATTGGAGAGCGAGCTTGCGCAGCATGTTTATGCATATTTAAAGTATTTCCAGGTAGTGGATGTGTTATAGTGACAGGGTGATGCTTTGAGAGTCCTGCCGGATACCAGTGAGTACTGCAATCTACAGTAAAACAGCTTTGTTGGCGCTTATTGGATGTTTTTTTAGAGGGCTTTATGGACATAATAGTGGGCTGCGCTGTTAGCCACCTCGTACTTTCTGTATTTTACGACTTAGAATGCACGATAGGCAACATTCCAGTCGTTTACCATGGTCAGGGCTGCAGCCAATTAGCTGCAATAAACGAGGGGCGACTTGGACTGCAAATTGATGACCTCCTGGATGATCGATTGAGCCGGAAGTGGATGACGAGAGAGTAAAATGGTTTAGTGCGGAGGTCGTGCAGGTGCGTGACGATGACTTACCGCACATTTCCTGCCCAGGTAGCCGAACAAGCAGTCGTTCTCCTGCGGGGTCAGCAGCATGGAGCCCGCGTTAGCGGCCCTGCGGGGCAGCGGGTGGCTGTTCATGGCTCCGGGTTGCCACTCGACGACGAGCAAACACTGCTAACGGTGTTTATTTACGCCACATCCAAGCGGGCGGCGGGCGCGGTGGCCTCCAGCCCGATCATCTCCGCCGACTGCAGGGGCTGGAGGGCGGCCAAGGACCGGGCGTGCCCCGGGACTGCACCTGCTTCGAAAACAAACTTAAATTCCTCTCTTCGGCGTCAAATCACGCAAATAATCCCCCCCAAGTACGCGTCTTGAGTGGAACAAACGCACAAGTTCGATCGTAAAAAGTCGAGCGGCCGCTGCAGCGATGCGTCCATCCAACATGGCAACTACATGGACGGTACCACCGAGCCGACAACACTGGGGGGTGTTCAACTAGGAACTAACACGTACACTTCCACTGCGGCGACCAATAAGAACTCGGTAAACCCCCAAACCCTTACGAATAAATGTGAGGAATTATATTGTCGTCCAAAAAAAGTGCCATTATTAAGTGCAGTTTTAAACTTCGAAAGTGGTTTGGTCCGAAGAACGCAGCTCTGCGGAGGCAAAGGGAGGGGCGGGACCAGCGTGACGTCACAAGCCGAGACCAGATGGCGGACGCGGAGACGTAAACAAGAACCCCAAGAAGTCCTGAAATATTAATAACGTTTTGTCCGCCGCGTGTTGACACAATTGACCGAAAGCTTTTATTGGCCAAAACTGTGGCCGGAAATACGGAGGGAAAAAGACCAGTCAGGAAATGTCCATATTTGGATATAAATAGTAAGCATGCACCCAAAACATACTGAACATGTTCAATCGGAATAAATAATGAACCTATTTATGTTTCTACACTCATAATACATTTAAAACATATTTATCATTCATATTCGTCACTCCACTCAATCCATTCACTCCTACTTTTCGTTAGCGGCGGCGTATATCAGAGGAAGGGGGAGGGGCTTGCTCCCTCGTTGCCATGGCGACGTGTAAACTGAAGCCCTCCGTGTTGCTAACGAACGTAGCGTCTCGGCTCGTCGGTCAAAAAGTTGCAGTGAGGAAAGAATCATGTCGGAGGAAGAGCAGGAGGGCAACACCTCACAGGAGGAGCGAGTGGGTCTCGACGAGGAGCGGCAGGTGGGCAGGTCTAGTCCAGGTGAGATGTGTGGCCGGAAATGGAGCAGTTAACACGAGTCAGGTTAACCGCCCCAGGGATGTCCCGATATCAGCGAAGACAAGTATCGAACTATGCATCTAAAATGTTAGATATATGCGCTACGTCCTGCAGCATGTTGACTTGTGTGTGTGTGATATCATGTGCAATACAAGCAGTCCTGCAGAATGTTTTCCTGTGTGTGATATCATGTGCGATACAAGCAGCCCTGCAGCGTGTTTACTTGTGTGATATCGTGTGCGATACAAGCAGTCCCGCAGAGTGTTTACCTGTGTGATATCAGGTGCAATACAAGCAGCCCTGCAGAGTGTTTACTTGTGTGTGATATCATGTGCGATACTGTGAGTCCTGCAGAATGTTTACGTGTATGATATCATGTGTGATACAAGCAGTCCAGCAGAGTATTTACCTGGGTGTGTTTCATGTGCGATACAAGCAGTCCTGCAAAGTGTTTACTTGTGTGTGATATCATGTCTGATACAAGTAGTCCTGCAGTGTGTTTACTTGTGTGTGATAACATGTGCGATATGAGCAGTCATGCAGTGTTTACTTGTGTGTGATATCATATGCGATACAAGCAGTCCCGCAGAGTATTTACTTGTGTGTGATATCATGTGCGATACAAGCAGTCCTGCAAAGTGTTTACTTGTTTGTGATATCATGTCTGATACAAGTAGTCCTGCAGTGTGTTTACTTGTGTGTGTGATAACATGTGCGATATGAGCAGTCATGCAGAGTGTTTACTTGTGTGTGATATCATATGCGAAACAAGCAGCCCTGCAGAGTATTTACTTGTGTGTGATATCATGTGCGATACCAGCAGTCCTGCAGAGTATTTACTTGTGTGTGTGGGATATCATGTGTGATACAAGCAGCCATGCGGTGTGTTTACTTGTGTGTGTGTGTGTGTGATATCATGTGCGATACAAGCAGTCCTGCAGCGTGTTTACTTGTGATATCATGTGCAATACAAGCAGTCCTGCAGCGTGTTTACTTGTGTGTGATATCATGTGCAATACAAGCAGTCCTGCAGCGTGTTTACTTGTGTGTGTGTGTGATATCATGTGCGATACAAGCAGTCCTGCAGCGTGTTTACTTGTGTGATATCATGTGCAATACAAGCTGCCCTGCGTTGTTTACTTGAGTGTGATATCATGTGCGATACAACCAGTCCTGCAGAGTGTTTACTTGTGTGTGATATCATGTCTGATACAAGTAGTCCTGCAGTGTGTTTACTTGTGTGTGTGATATGTGCGATACGAGCAGTCCTGCAGAGTGTTTACTTGTGTGTGTGTGATATTGTGTGCGATACAAGCACTCCTGCAGAGTATTTACTTGTGTGTGTGATATCATGTGCAATACAAGCATCCCTACGGTGTGTTTACTTGTGTGTAATATCATGTGCGAAACAAGCAGTCCTGCAGCGTGTTTACTTGTGTGATATCATGTGCAATACAAGCAGTCCTGCGGTGTGTTTACATGTGTGTGATATCATGTGCGATACGAGCAGTCCTGCGGCATTTTTACTTGTGTGTGATATCATGTGCAATACAAGGAGTCCTGCGGCGTTTTTACTTGTGTGTGATATCATGTGCGATACAAGCAGCCCTGCGGCGTGATTACTTGTGCCGGATATCGTGTGCGATAAAAACAGCCCTGCAGCTTTTTTACTTGTGTGTGATATCATGTGTTACAAGCAGTCCTGCAGCGTGTTTACTTGTGTGTGATATCATGTGCGATACGAACAGTCCTGCAGCGTGTTTAATTGTGTGTGATATCATGTGCGATACAAGCAGTCCTGCAGCGTGTTTACTTGTGTGTGATATAATGTGCCATACAAGCAGTCCTGCGGCGTGTTTACTTGGGTCTGATATCATGTGCGATAAAAACAGCAGCTTTTTTTACTTGTGTGTGATATCATGTGTGTTACAAGCAGTCTTGCAGCGTGTTTACTTGTGTGATATCATGTGCGATACGAACAGTCCTGCAGAGTGTTACTTGTGTGTGTGATATTTAATGTGCGATACAAGCAGTCCTGCAGTGTGTTTACTTGTGTGTGATATCATGTGCGATACAAGCAGTCCTGCAGAGTGTTTACTTGTGTGTGATATCATGTAAGGGACAAGCGGTAGTAAATGGATGGCTGGATGGACATCTACAAAAGGTAAACATGCAAGGCTACTAAGTACATGTCAATATAAACAAGTGTCAAATAATTATAGTTGAATATTACTTACACATACAAAGTCTCCAAGGCAGAAGCGTATTAAAAAGTATCCAGTAACAAACGTGTCCGCAACATTCAATGAACTGTGTCATGAACTCCATGAATTTGTGGCCAAAAAAAAACAATTACCACTACACTTTAACTTCAAGACGGCAAAAAGTCATTCCAGACGGTTAATAATAAATAGGTTAGTGTTTTCCATAGCTGCCATTAGTCTGTGTTGGACCCTTTTCTAACATTCCACACTACTAAGTAACACAAATATGTTTGATTCCTGCTGATTAGGTGTCAGATCGATATCAGAGGTGGAAAAGTCGTACCGGGACACCCGTATAACATTATGATGATACAATAAACATGTTTAGTGTTGACAAAACACTCTGTTAGCTTAGCTCGCTAGTGCTAATTGCTTGACTATGAAATCATGTTTTAGTGTTTGTGTCACGGACGCTTGCTTCTTCATGTGTGCAGACGAGCAGCAGACTGAGGCCACGACTGAACAATCTGAGAACGATGAAGAAAATGTGGAAAATGCATCAGCTGTAGGTGGGTGCGCTAATTACTCACTGGAGCACGCCTGTCAAACGCACGGCCTGGGGCCCAGAAATGGCCCGCCACGTCATTTAACGTTGTCTACTACATAATTTTTTGTGGTCCGCCATATAATTTATGTGCCACATCAATTTATATGGCTCACCACCTCATTCTAAAGTGACCTGCCTTGTCATTTTGTGGCTCAACACGTCATTTTAATTTGGCCCGCCATATCATTTAGGTGGTTCGCCACATCATTTTATATGGCTCACCACCTCATTGTAAAGTGGCCCGCCACATCATTTAATGTGGTCTACCACGTCATTTTTTGTTCTCCGCCATATAATTTAGGTGGCCCGCTACGTAATTTCTGGCCCGCCACATCATTTTATATGGCTGACCACCACATTTTAACTTGGCCCGCCACGTCATTTATGTGGCCTGCCATATCATTTCAGATGGCTCACCACATCATTTTAAAATGGCCTGCTTTGTCATTTTATATAGTTCAACACCTCATTTTAATTTGGCTTGCCACGTCATTTAGGTAGCCCGTCATATAATTTTATATGGCTAACCACCTAATTTTCAAGTGGTCCGCCACGCCATTTCTGGTGGCCTGTCACATGATTTATTGTGGTCGGAACACATAATTTGTCCTAGTCTGCCACATAATTTATGTGGGCTGCAACATAATTGACTGTAGCCTCCCACGTCATTTTAGAAGCATTGCCACATCAGTTTAAGGTGGCCTGCTACATAACGTATTGTGGTCTGCCACATAGTTTAACATGGTCTGCCGCATAATTCATAGTGGTCTGCTATGTAATTTAACATGGTCTGCCATGAAATTAAAATGGCCTGACACATCATTTTGTAAGCCTTGCCACATCAGTTTAATGTGGCTTGCTACATAATATATTGTGGTATGCACACATGGTTTATAACATTGTCTGCCACATAACATAATGTAGTCTGCCATTTAATTTCATGTGGTCTGCCACATAATTTATTGTGGTCTGCTACACCAGTTACATGGCCCACCACGTAATTTATGTGGTAGCCCACAACATTCACGTGGCCCGCCACATCATCGTATACGCCTTGCCACAACATTTTACTGTGACCTACCATGCCATTTCATGGGGTCTGCCACATAATATTAAATGGTCTGCCACATTAATTCCTGTGATGAGGTGGCGACTTTGTCCAGGGTGTACCCCGCCTTCCGCCCGAATGTACAGTTGCTGAGATAGGCTCCAGCACCCCCCGCGACCCCGAAAGGGACAAGCGGTAGAAAATGGATGGATGGATGGATGCCACATTAATTACGTGGCCCTCTGAGTGCAGCCATAATTGTGGCGTGGTCCTCAGTAAAAACGAGTTTGAGACTCCGGCCCTAGAGTATTGTTTTTAATATTGTTGTGCAGCACTTTGGAAACATTTTTGTTGTTTAAATGTGCTATATAAATAAAGTGGATTGGATTGGAGTACAGTACCTCAAAGATGGAGTCCACCTCCAGTGTTGATATCTGGACACTTTTTTCTTCATTTTAGCAGAAGAAAAGCAGACTGATGGATCCAACAATGAGGGGGAAGAGGTGGAAAAGTCAGCAGTTACAGGTGAGTGTGCCAGGTACCTTCTAGAGATTTCGCCCTCAAGTCCGTTTCCAGTATTGAAGTCACGGACGCTCGCTTCTTGGGTTGTGCAGAAGATCAGCAGACGGAGGCGACGACTGAACAATCGGAAAACGACGAAGAAAAGTCAGCAGCTACAGGTGAGTGTGCCAGGTACCTTCTAGAGATTTCGCCCTCAAGTCCGTTTCCAGTATTGAAGTCACGGACGCTCGCTTCTTGGGTTGTGCAGAAGATCAGCAGACGGAGGCGACGACTGAACAATCGGAAAACGACGAAGAAAAGTCAGCAGCTACAGGTGAGTGTGCTAGGCACTTTCTACACCCTCAAGTCCGTTTCCAGTGTTGATGTCACGGACGCTCGCTTCTTGGGTTGTGCAGAAGATCAGCAGACGGAGGCTACGACTGAACAGTCGGAAAACGACGAAGAAAAGTCAGAAGCTGCAGGTGAGTGTGCTGATTACTTCCTGCTTTACAAGGAGGTCCATTTTCCAGTGTCGATGTCATGGACGCTTGCTTTATTTGTGCAGGAGAACTGCAGGCTGATGGATCCAACAATGAGGGGGAACAGGTGGAAAAGTCAGCAGCTGCAGGTGAGTGCGCTAACTACTGCCTGCTTCACTAGGAGGGCCATTTCCCAGTGTTGCTGTCATGGACGCTTGCATCTTCACTTGTGCAGAAGAACCGCAGACTGGACAAACCAACAACGATGAGGGAAATGCGAAAACATCTGCAGGTGAGACGTTTTTACAACCGAGAAGCAGTGGTGGCCTCAGTGAATGTGTGGCACACTCACTAGCTGCGTCAGCACTGTGTTAGTGTTTCATAATGGCACCATCTGCTGAATTAAAACAGTCAAATGTGTGTGTGTGTATATATATATATATATATATATATATATATATATATATATACGTACACAAAATGTGATCTTTAAACAAAATAAATCATTAGCAAAAATGTTTTTCACTGAATACCTGTGCAAAAATTAATATAAAACATAAAACTTCGGTCAATGAGCTAAATTGTAAACAGGAAAATAAACATTTACCTTATTTGACGCTGTAAAATCCAATTATTCCACACTTCACAATTGTTCGCATGTGTGAAGTTGGCACCTTTTATCATTGCAAATATTGAAATAACTCAAAACTTGTGTCGTAAAATGTTTGGTTTGTGGCGTGACGGTTTTTAATTATTCTAAAATAAATTTTCTGACGAGTGATGTCATCCAGACCCCCCCTTGTCAATATTTCCTCAAACTTGTCCCATTCGTTTGTGCTGCAACATGTTTTGTATAACTATTTATCAATCAATCAATCAAAGTTTATTTATATAGCCCTTAATCACAAGTGTCTCAAAGGGCTGCACAAGCCACAATGACATTGTAAATTAATAATACTGGACGTATTGGAAATTTTCTAATAAAGTAGTCAAATAAAATTTTCTGAGATTTATTTGAAAAGCTCGAGCATCTCAAAAGGCACATGTCATGTTCATTGCAAAGTATATAAGGACATTAATGAATATTATTATAATGAATAATAAAATGTTAACATACAAACTGTAATTTAAAAAAAAAATTATTTGGACAAGTTTGGGGATGGGGATAATTACAAATAATAGCAAGTTAATAACGTCAAACCTATAATAGATAAGACCATAGAAACTATAATAGTAAGACAATATTTTTTTGCAGCACAAACAAATGGGGACAATTTTGGGAGGTTTTGACAAGGTTATGAATAATAAAATGTTAATAACATAAAACTATAATAGTAAGACAAATACAATATTGCATCACAAACATTTAGGACATTTGACAGAGTAAAGTGGAGTTATTTATTTTATGTCTTGGAGAGATTTGGCTTTGGTAACAGTTATTTCAGTTAGGACAAATAATACCGTTCTACACGGCAGGGTTGTCCTCTGAGTCCATAGTTTTTTTTGCTCTTGCCATTGAGCCTCTTTAAATAGCGCTCCGTACCAACCCCCATATGTAGACACAACGTGCAGGTGAAGGTCTCTCTCTATGCCGATGACCTCCTTCTATAAGTCTCGGACATCTCCGTCTCGGTCCCGGCTGCCTTAAGTACTCTCCAAGCTTTTGGACATGTCTGTTTACAAATTTAACTTGTGGAAAAGTGAAATATTTCCCATAAATGGTGTGCCAAGAAATATTCACTGCACTATATTTTCCCTTTAAATTTGCCTTGTCCAGGTCACACGTACACTTGCAGAGCTTTATAAAGCCAACTTTGTTCTACTGTTGTCCAGAATCCGGGGAGATTCTGATCGCTGGTCCTTACTTAACTTATCTGCAGTGGCTCGTGTCAACTCTGCTAAAATGAACGTACTACCGCAATTTTCCTACCAGTTGCAGTGTATACCACTTTTTCCCCTCTCAAACCTACTTTCATGAATTACATTTTAGACTTCATTTGGAATAAAAAAGACTCACTAGTTACGTAAACAATATTTACAGAGACCCAAGTTTTACTACTGGGCCACCAACATTAGAATCCTTAAATATTGGCCGCAATATGAAACATTTGGTCCTACCCCGTTATGGCTGATTATGGAGGCGAAGTCAACTAAACCAGTATCTGTTAGGGCTCTGGTTCACTCTCCCATCCACTTTTCTACTTCCGCTTTTACGAAAAATCCAATCGTAAAAAACAAATTTTGGTTTACAGACTATTTCTAGTCTTGCACCCATCACTGCTAACCATGCTTTCCCTCCCTCTCTTGTCGATGGTGCCTTTTTAAGGTGGTCAAGTCTGGGGATCAACAGCATTAAAGAACTAGAACATTTTGATGGGCCTGCTACCTGTGCCCTAGACCTCTGGCCGGGGTTCGCCGGAAGCCGCCGTACTCATTAGATGGTGCCGAGTGAGTTTTAGGTGTAAATGTTCAAAACGAGCCACAGAGCTAGCCTAAAACAGTAGCATGTTTACATAAAAATGCTAAAACTTAGCATGTGTGCTAACGATAGCATGATAACAGTCAGCATGTTTTATATACCAAGTTATACGGCTCAAAGTTGTATGGCTGTGGAAATGGAAACAAAAGTGTAAAAATAGATGAAAAAGTTAGCAAGCCTAACATAGCTTGCTAGCATACTATGGTTTGCATGCTAACAGTTAACAAGTGTCACATACCGAGTAATATGACTCTGTGCTAAACGGTTGCAAAAGTAGCTCAAAAAGTTAGCATGCTAACATTAGCTTACTAACAGTTTTGCCTTTTTCCAGCAACTTTGTGATAAATGTTCACTCCCTAATCAACACTTTTTTAAAGATATCTACAGATCTGCAGTTTTGTTCATAATACTTTTCCTAGGTTTCCAGATTTATCAACTGACGCAGTTTTTGTTTCTGACGCCGCTTCCAACTTTAAAAGTATCGATTACACGTATTTACAATCACATTTTCCATTTACGTCCTGAATCTCTGAATTCAATTAAGTCACGTTGGGAGGGTGACTTAGAAGTGACCCTGTCTGAGGAGAGCTGGACAGAGATTTGAAGTAGACTTCTATTTGTGTTCGACACAGCCTCGTCCAGTACTTATTATACCAAGGTCTGGCTGGCTGAGATGTATGACAGAATATCGCTATTACGTGATGGCTGTCAACAGTCTCCAACTAACTTATTACATCTGTTTAGGCTTTTGT
>NC_084576.2:24315000-24345000 GCF_033978685.3 Nerophis lumbriciformis
ATATTTAAAATGAAGTTGGAGGCACCCTGTGGATCTGGCGATGTCTCCCGGGCCAAACTGAACACACCGGCGGGTCGCACTTGGCCCACGAGCCTTAGTTTGCACACCCCGTCTCTAATGGAAGGTTGGAATATTATCTATCTGTGCAGTTGAGCAGCAGCCTGACGCTCCCACTGAGCAGCAGCCTGACGCTCCCACTGATCAGCAGCCTGACGCTCCCACTGAGCAGGCCAACAAGGATGAAGGCAACGTGGAACAGTCTACAGCTCCAGGTGAGTCGCTCCCACACCTTGGAACATGGCGCTTGTATACAAGGTGCAGTCCTGGTACTGATTGGTGTTATTTCATGGGGTATTACAGTCAAGGTGGTTGTGATGCCTGGAGGTCACGTGACCAGTAAGACCTTGGTCACTGGTCTCAGCATCCAGGAGCACATGTCTCTAAATCAGAGCTCTTCCAATTTGACAGAGAGCCGCTGGAGGTCTGGCTGAAGCTTGTCCAGACTGAGTATCTAAACATTCGACTCGGTCGGGAATCGTGAACTCCCCAAATATGAATATTAAAAATAACCCAGATTACCCAGAATTCCCGGTTCATTTTGCCCATTGAAAATGAACGGGCCATTTTTCCAACTTCCAACCGATTCGAACCGTTCCACCATCCACACACTCCTCTCACCTCGGACCATCAGACTAGCAAAATTCCAGGAATTTCCAGTTTTCCAAAGCCCTATTTTCACCTCTCCCTGGAAAGTTTTCAAATTCCAGGAATTTCCAGTTTTCCAAAGCCCTATTTTCACCTCTCCCTGGAAAGTTTTCAAAGTCCACGTTTTTCGACCGTTTTTGACTCTTTTTTGTTGTTGTTGAAACTTTCAAAACATTAGTTGGGACAACAAATGTTCCTATTCTTTTTTCCGTGCACATTCCCATTTTTTCCAGAAATTCCAGGACTTCTGAAATACCAATTCAAATTGTTAGTACGTCAACATTTTTCAACCCTTTCGAAAAGTTCTAACACCGACCCATTCAAAGATTCACGGTTTTATACCTTCAAAACCTTCCACTTAGTTGGGACAACAAATGCTCCTATTTTTTTTTCCTCGTACAAATTCCTGGTTTTCCCGAATTTCCAGGAATTCCGAAACACCCATTCTCAATTCAAACTGTTACTACCTCAACATTTCTCAAGCGATTCCAAAAATTCCAACACCAACCCATTCCTATCATCTAGAACAGGGGTCTCAGAAACGCGGCCCGCGGGCCAATTGCAATTGCGGCACCCACCTTAATATGAAAGTTTAATGTTAGTGCGGCCCGCGAGTTTTATATGAATGGCGCTTGACAGCGTTGTGTTATTTGGGTCCAAAATGGCTCTTTCAACGTTCTGGGTTGCCTACCCCTGCGCTAGTGGAATAGCGGCAAATGAGTGAAAGCGATAGAGACGTTGCCATGGAGACGAGAGTTTTCTTACGTGCCTGGCTGCAGTCACACCGCGTCCGTCAGTAATAACAGTCCCCGATAACCTGGACCAATTCAAACCGTTATTAGTTTTTTTTTATTGTTTAATTTGCATTGCCTCACACGATGAACACTACATATATTTCTATATGGCGCCGGATAACACTCCGGGAGCCGTCACTTTTTTGCGCTCGCTATCCCGCCGACCGCCGTGTTGCTGTAGGGAGGAAAAGCGGAACGACACACATTGCGGAAATAACATTATTCTCTGTGCGTCGGCTAAATACAAATATATTCCACAACCCCAAACGTGTCTTTTTCAAAGCCTGCAGTGAAAAGAAAGGTTAGTGATGAGCACAGACAATTCCAGGAAAAGTGGGAGATGCAATATTTCTTTGTTGAGCACAGAGAAAGTTGCGGTGCACAATGCATACAATTTAAAACGTCATTATACAACTAGACATGCTGAGGAGTATGCAAACATTTTCTTCAAGAAATCTTTTCTTGCGGCCCAGCCTCACCCAGACTCTGCATCCAGTGGCCCCCAGGTAAATTGAGTTTGAGACCCCTGATCTAGGACAATTGTGCTCGTATCAATATTTTCAAAAATCCCCAAATTTCCAGGAACTTCCCATTCAAATGAATGGACGTATTCATAGTTCTACAATGCCCTAAATTCTCTACATTTTGCTCCATTTTTAAACCCGATTCTGACCTTTCAACCATCCACCCACACTACTCTTCACATATATGGAACGCAAAACATGTTTCCCAAATTCCCGGTTTTCCTGGAATTTTCTTCCCATTGACAATGAATGGGCATCATACAATCTACTGCATACTGCAACATTTGCAAAAAGCCTTTTGAATTGTTGTAGGGCTCATTCATTCATATATTAATTTCATCCATTCATTCATTCACACGTCCATTCATTCATTCACACATTCATTCATTCACACATCATTCATTCACACATCCATTCATTCATTCACGCATACATTCATTCACACATTCATTCATTCACACATCCATTCATTCATTCACACATCCATTCATTCATTCACGCATACAGGTTACCCACATATGCGGTCCTCTCCAAGGTTTGTCATAGTCATTCACATCGACGTCCCACTGGGGTGAGTTTTTCCTTGCCCTTATGTGGGCTTTGTACCGAGGATGTCGTTGTGGCTTGTGCAGCCCTTTGAGACACTTGTGATTTAGGGCTATATAAATAAACATTGATTGATTGATTGATTCATTCACACATTCATTCATTCACACATTTATTCATTCACATATTCATTCACACATCCATTCGTTCATTCACACATCCATTCATTCATTCACACATCCATTCATTCATTCAGTCTATTCTGACATTTTACGACTAGAGGATGTTGTGTCTTGAATGAAGATAAAATCATGCGCGTGTGTGTTTCAGGCACAATGGCGGAGGACGAGAAGAGCGTAGCAGAGGTCGGCGACTTGCCTCCCGGCGCCGTCACCGTGGAGACGACGTCATCAGACCCCCGCAATCTGGCGGCAGAGCAGGAAGACACGCCCCAAGTCACCAACGCGAACCTGCAGACTGGTAAGGACGCTTTAAATTTTTTTAAAAAAATGTTAAGTTATTCAAACGTTCTTGAGACCTTTTAAAGTACACAAATGTGAAGTATTTACTCTGTACTGGGTAGAAGTAGTAAGTATAAACATGTGTTCCTCTGAGTACTTACTACTTTCACTGGGTAGAGGTAGTAAGCACTAATGTGTCCCTACTCTAATTAGTAGAATTAGTAAGTACACATATGTTCCTGTGTACTTATTACCTTTACTAGGTAGAATTGGTAAGTATGCATGCGTTCCTGAGTACTTACTACTTTTACTTGGTAGAAGTATTAAGTTCACATATGTTCCTGTGTACTTACTACTTTTACAAGGTCGAATTAGTAAGTATGCATGCGTTCCTGAGTACTTACTACTTTTACTGGGTAGAGGTATTAAGTACCCATGTGTTCCTGTGTACTTACTACTTTTACTGGGTAGAATTAGTAAGTACGCATGTGTTCTTGTGTACTTACTACTTTTACTGGGTAGAACTCGTAAGTATGCATGTATTCCTGTGTACTTACTACTTTTACTGGGTAGAATTGGTAAGTATCCATGCGTTCCTGTGTACTTACTATTTTTACTGGGAGGAGGTATTAAGTACATGTGTTCTTACTACTTTTACTGGGTAGAACTAGTAAATACAGATGTGCTCCTGTGTACTTACTACTTTTACTGGGTAGAATTAGTAAGTATGCATGTGTTCCTACTAGGGTTGTACGGTATACCGGTACTAATAAAGTACCGCGGTACTAATGAATTAAAAACTGTACTTTACTGCTTCTGAAAAATACCGTTATGTTCCTGTGTTGCTGCTCTAATTGTTTGAAATAGTAAGTACACATGTCTTCATGTGTTACCACTGGTAACTGGTAACCATTGGTAGTAGTAGTAGTAAATATACATGTGTTCTTGAGTACTTATTACTACTACTCGGTAGAGGTGGTAAATGCACATGTGTTCGTTAGTATTTACTACTGCTACTGGGTGGCAATAGTCAGTAAAGATGTGATCCTGTGTACTTACTACTGCTACAGAGTAGAAGTAGTAGGCACACGTGTTCCTCTGTTCTTACTCTAATTGGTAGAAGTAGTAAGTACACGTGTTCCTGTGGTGCCACTCTAATTGGTAGAAGTGGTAAGTACACATGTGTTCCTGCGTACTTACTACTTTTACTGGGTAGAATTAATAAGTATGCATGTGTTCCTGTGTACTTAATACCTCTACCCAGTAAAAGTAGTAAGTACACATGTTCCTACTAGGGTTGTACGGAATACCGTACTAATAAAGTACCGCGGTACTAACAAAATAAAAAAACGGTACTATACTGCTTCTGAAAAGTACAGTTATTTTTTCCCCCCCGGAGATGGTAGCAGTAGCAAGTACACATGTGTTCCTGTGTTGCTGCTCTAAAAGGTAGAAGTAGTAAGTACAAATGTCTTCATGTGTTACTCCTGTGATTGGTAGAAGTAGTAAATATACATGTGTTCCTGAGTACTTATTACTACTACTCGGTAGAGATGGTAAATGAACATTTGTTCGTTAGTACTTACTACTGCTACTGGGTAGCAATAGTCAGTAGAGATGTCATCCTGTGTACTTACTACTGCTACTGAGTAGAAGTAATAGGCACACATGTCTGTGTTCCTCTGTTCTTACTCTAATTGGTAGATGTAGTATGTACACATGTGTTCCTGTGTTGCCACTCTATTTGGTAGAAGTAGTAAGTACACACGTGTTCCTGTGTTGCCACTCTATTTGGTAGAAGTAGTAATTCCACGTGTTCCTGTGTTGCCACTAGTTGGTAGAAGTAGTAAGTACACATGTTCCTGTGTTGCCACTCTATTTGGTAGAAGTAGTAGGTACACATGTGTTCCTGTGTTGCCACTCTATTTGGTAGAAGTAGTAAGTACACGTGTTCCTGTGTTGCCACTAGTTGGTAGAAGTAGTACGTACACGTGTTCCTGTTTTGCCACTCTATTTGGTAGAAGTAGTAAGTACACGTGTTCCTGTGTTGCCACTCTATTTGGTAGAAGTAGTAAGTACACACGTGTTCCTGTGTTGCCACTCTATTTGGTAGAAGTAGTAATTCCACGTGTTCCTGTGTTGCCACTAGTTGGTAGAAGTAGTAAGTACACATGTTCCTGTGTTGCCACTCTATTTGGTAGAAGTAGTAAGTACACATGTGTTCCTGTGTTGCCACTCTATTTGGTAGAAGTAGTAAGTACACGTGTTCCTGTGTTGCCACTAGTTGGTAGAAGTAGTAAGTACACGTGTTCCTGTTTTGCCACTCTATTTGGTAGAAGTAGTAAGTACACATGTGTTCCTGTGTTGCCACTTTATTTGGTAGAAGTACTAAGTACACATGTGTTCCTGTGTTGCCACTCTATTTGGTAGAAGTATTAAGTACACGTGTTCCTGTGTACTTGCTACTGCTCTGTCGCAATATTTGAAGTTATAGTCCCAAAAAATACACAGGTTTAAGGAAGATGTGCGTAAAAAAGTTAGTAGTCTTACATTCTGTGTCTTTCATCGGCCAGATGATGGCGCTGTCCACAAGGTGCCGGTGGAGATTGAGCGTGCCTGTCTGGAGAAAGACTTCCTGGGCGGCTACAGGCACAAGTTGCTGGGCACAGAATACCACCATGCCGCTGCCCAGACTCCACGCAGGAGGAGGCCCGACCGAGGGGTGGTCGTGTTCAGCCGTGACACGCAGGTACACCACCTGGAGAGACAAACCACCACAAGATGGGACAGTACCTGCTTTTAACGCATGCTAACTGTTAGCACGCTAACTTTTTAGCTAGTTTTGTATGTTTGAACTTATAAATCAGGGTTTTTGATACTTGGCGCCATCGTGGAAGTATGCTAGCTTCTCTTATATTAGCATGCTAACGTTAGCTTGTTAACATTTAATGTTAGCTTTTTAGCAAATTTTGTATGTTTACACTAACAAATAGTGCATTTTGGTATTTCCTCTTATCCTGTCATGTGCTGGCGTGCTAATGTTTTATGCCATCTTTATAGCTAACTTTGTATTTTTTTTACCCAAAAAATCATGGTTTTTGATACTTGGCGCCATTGTGGAAGTGTGCTAGCGTCTCTTATATCAGCATGCTAAAGTTTTAAGCTAGCTTTATAGCTAATTCTGTATGTTTTAACCTAAAAATAATGGTTTTTGATACTTGGCGCCATTGTGGAAGTGTGTTAGCGTCTCTTATATTATCATGCTAAAGTTTTATGCCAGCTTTATAGCTATTTCGGTATATTTTAACCTATAAATCATTGTTTTTGATACTTGGCGACATTGTGGAAGTATGCTAGCGTCTATTATATTAGCATGCTAAAGTTGTATGGTAGCTTTTTAGCTAATTCTGTATGTTTTAACCTAAAAATCATGGCTTTTGATATATGGCGCCATTGTGGAAGTATGCTAGAGTCTCTTATATTAGTATGCTAAAGTTTTATGCTAGCTTTATAGCTAATTTTGCATGTTCTAACCTAAAAATCAGGGTTTTTGATACTTGGCGCCATCGTGGAAGTATCTTATATTAGCATGCTAATGTTTTATGCCAACCTTTTAGCTAATTTTGTATGTTTCCAACTATAAATAGTGCATTGTGGTATTTCCTCGCATCCAGTCATGTGCTAGCATGCTAACATTTTATGCTAACTTTTTAGCTTACTTTGTATGTGTTAACCTAAAATTCATGGTTTTTGAAACGTGGCGCCCATCTTTGAAGTATGCTAACATTTCCTATATTAGCATGCCACTGTTTTATGCTAGCTTTTGAACTAATTTTGTATGTTTACACCTAAGAACAGTGTGTTTTAAGACATGGCACCATCTTAGAAGAATACGAGCTTTGTCCGACGTCATCATGCTAACATTAGCATTCTAACGTTTTATGCTAGCTTTCTAACTAATTTTGTTTGTTTAAACCTATAATTAAGAATTTTGATACCTGGCACCATCTTGGAAGTAGGCTAATGTCTCTTATAATGGCACGTTAATGTTAGCATGCTAACGTTTTATGCTAGCCATTTAACTAATTTTGTATGTTTACACCTCAAAATAGCGCATTTTAATACTTGGCGCTATCTTAGAAGTACACTTACTTGTCATCATGTCTTCATGCAAGCTTTATACCTAATTTTGTATGTTCTAAGCTAAAAATCATTGTTTTTGATACTTGGCGGGATCGTGGAAGTATGCTTGCGTCTCTAATATTAGCATGCCACTGTTTTATGCTAGCTTTTTAACTAATTTTGTATGTTTATACCTAAGAATAGTGCGTTTTAGAACATGGCGCCATCTTAGAAGAATGCTTGCTTTATCGTACGTCATCACGCTAACATTAGCATACTAACAGTTTATGCTAGCTTTCTAACTCATTTTGTTTGTTTAAACCTAAAAATTATGAATTTTGATACCTGGCACCATCTTGGAAGTAGGCTAATGTCGCTTATATTGGCACACTAACATTTAACTAATTTTGTATGTTTAAACCTAAAAATAGCGCATTTTAGTACTTGGCGCTATCTTAGAAGTGCACTGACTTGTCATCATGCTAGCTTTATCGCTAATTTTGTATGTTTTAACCTAAAAAATCTTGTTTTTTGATATTTGGCCGCATCATGGAAGTATGCTAGTGTTTCTTATCTTAGCATGCTAACATGTTATGCTAGCTGTTTAGCTAAATGTATATGATTAAATCTAAAAATAATGATTCACGCCATCTTGTATGTATGCTAACATATTTTGTATTAGCTAGTGTGCTAAATTTGTATGTTCCTACCTAAAAAAAAAAAACATTAGTTTGGATACTTGGCGCCATTTTAGAAGGATCAATCGACCCCAGGCTAGAGGTTCAGGGCACAGATAGCAGGCCCGTTAACATTTCCGCGGGAAATGTTTCTAGTTGTTAAATGTTACATTAAAAAATAACATTTTGTTATCAAACAATAATTATTTACACACAAAGTACCAACAATTGGTATCGTTGGTATCGATTCCCAGGCAGTGGGAAATAGCACCGTCTTGGATTGAATGTGAACGCTACCCATCCCTAATTGTAAGTACTTATTTTGGACATGTTTGAGAACAGAAAAGACGAAACAAAAAACAACTAAAAATGCAATCTTAGATATTTGTGTTTTGCATGTTATAAGACAAAAACCAGAGTAAGGTGGATTCAGTTTGCAAAAGCAAAGGAGAGGGGAGTAGAGATTTTATGGACTCTTACGCCCCCTCAGACCGCGGACCTGATCTCCGAGCCCCAGCAGTGCCCGTCCAGCGTCACCACGCAGATGACCAGCGTCGGCTGTTACATCTCCAACCTCACGGACAAGCTGCTCAGCCCGAGAGGTTACGTCACGGCCGACGAATACCACTCCACCCGACTGGACGCCGTGAGGGACCGGTAAATACCGCCGACGTTGACGGAGCGATCCAGACGGCGTTGTCTGCCTTGCAGGTGATACGACTGCAGGCGCACACTCGCCGCTGGCTCAGCACCCGGGCGGTGGACCGTCTGAGGAGACAGCGCGACCGGCGGCTGGCCTGGATGGACCTCCAGGAGAGGAGGAGGCGGGAAGAGAGGGAGGAGCAGATGCAGGACAGCCGCAACCGCTGGAGCCAGCCGCAGAAGAGGGAGGACCTCAACCTGCTGTACCACGCCCTGGAGAGTAGGTGGAAGGTTGTGTGTGTGTGTGTGTGTGTGTGTGTGTGTGTCTGTGACTCCACGGTGTGTGTGCCACTCAGAGTGGAGAAGTGACAAGGAGCACCAGATCAACACCACTCTACGAGGCTCCGAGAGGAAGGCCGCCCTCTGCTCGCTGCTGGAGCAGGAGACGCAGTACATCGCCACCATCGGACGCCACGGCATCGCCATCAGGAGCAACAACTACAACAAAGCTGTCAGGAAGTTCCTGGACAAGGTCAGCGGTCACACACGCTCGCATATGTGACGGTGGCCTGCCGGTCTGGCGAACCAGTTGATGGCCCGGTAGTCCGGGGTTTGAGTCCCGCGCGGAACGGAAAAGGCAGAAACCACGTGGGTTGCAGTGGTGCCGTGACTCGGATCCGAGTGATGTTTAGGGGGTGAGAGTACCGCAAGCCAGTCCGTGTGTCTGGGCCATGTGCACGTTGGCAAAACCTCATGAACTTTTAGCTCGATAGTCAGCACCATCGCCTCTTGTGTGGCCCACCGGGGTTCAATTTTCCTTGGGTTACTACAATGGTGCCGTGATCCGGATGAGAGTGAGGTTTAGGGGGTGAGTGAGAGTAACGCAGGCCAATCCGTGTGTCTTGGCCATGTGTACGTTAATAAAACCTAACTCCCTGACCACTTCAAGAGCAATGCTGGCTATCGAGTTGGTAGCCCGGGCTTTTAGCTCGGTAATCCGCACGATCGCCTCCATGGGTTACAATGGTGCCGTGACCCGGATGACAGTGAGGCTTAGGGAAGGAGTGGGAGTAATGCAGGCCAGTCCGTGTGTACGTTAGTAAAACCTCACTCCCTGACCACTTCAAGAGCAATACTGGCTATTGAGTTGGTAGCCCGGGCTTTTAGCTCGGTAGTCCGCACGATCGCCTCCATGGGTTACAATGGAGCCGTGACTAGGATGAGAGTGAAGTTTATTGGGTGAGTGAGAGTAACGGAGGCCAGTCCGTGTGTCTTGGTCATGTGTACGTTAGTAAAACATCACTCCTTGACGACTTCAAGAGCAATGCTGGCTATCGAGTTGGTAGCCCGGGCTTTTAGCTCGGTAGTCAGCACGCTCGTCCCTTCTCCGGACGACCAGTGTTGGAGTCCCGTGCGGAACGGAAAATGCAGAAACCACGTGGGTTGCAGTGGTGCCGTGACCCGGATCCGAGTGAGGTTTAGGGGGTGAGAGTACCGCAGGCCAGACCGTGCCATATTACAATAATTAAATCCTCTTTTAAAAAACGTAACGTTACACAACATAAAAAGTTGCAATATTTTAAGAATAAAATATATTATTTTTTAATTGTAATGTTCCAAAAAATTAAGAAATAAAAAATGCAATGTTACAAGAATTTAAATCCTTTTTTCAAAAAGTTGTAACGTTACGAATAAATAAAACATTAAAAAAGTTTCATTGTTACAAGAATAAAATATTTTTTTAACAGATGCACCGTTACAAAAATAAAAAAATAAAATAAAAAGTGCTTGTTACAAGAATAAAAGCTTTTTTAAGTTGTAATGTTACAAAAAATTAAGAAATAAAAAGTTGCAATGTTACAAGAATCAAAATCATTTTTTCAAAAAGTTGTAATGTTATGAATAGTTAAAAAAAATAAAAGTTTCATTGTTACAAGAATAAAATATTTTTTTAAAAGATGCACCGTTACAAAAAAGTTGCAATGTTAAGAGAATAAATTCCTTATTTTTAAGTTTTATTGTTACAATAAAAGTAGCATGTTACAAGAATAAAAGCTTTCTTAAGTTGTAACGTTTCGAAAAATAAAAAACAAAAAGTTGCAATGTTTCAAGAATAAAATCCTTTTTAAAAAAATGCAATGTCACAAAAATAAAAAGTCGTAATATTATAAGAAATAAATCTTTTTTATTTTATTTGTAACGTTACCAAAAATTAAAATTTTAAATTTGCAATGTTAAAAGCAAATGCTTAAGCTGCTGCCCCCGCGACCCGACCTCGGATAAGCGGAAGAAGATGGATGGATGGATGGATGGATGTTAAAAGAATAAAACATTTTTTAAAAGATGTAATGTTTCAAAAATAAAAAGTCTCAATATTATAAGATTAAAATCATTTAAAAAAAAAAATTAAGTTAAAAATAAAAGTTGCAATGTTAGAAGAATAAAGCACTGATAGTAAAATAATAAAGTGTTTTTTTTAAAGTGCAGTATTCCAAGATTTCATTTAAAGACAAATTTTGCAGTCTTAAAAGTAGAATATTTGGGGAAAATAATTGAGTTTTTACTTTTTTGTCACGACAATGACATCTTATTTTTTAAGTTAAAAAATAAAATATCTCGATAGAATGTGTTGCATGAAGAGAATATTAGACCCTGAATATAGCAAAAATTCAGTCATATTTTATAGGAAAAATGTCAGAATAAAGTAATAATACTGCAGTAAAATCATGTTTTTGAAGTAGTTTTACTGTATTAGTAGTACTGAAGGAGTACTTGTTTAGTCAGTAGGACTGTTGGTGCTTTTGGTAAAACAGTACCTCATTTAAAGTACTGTCAACAATGTAAGTACCCTGAGTTGTGAGTGTGTTGTACTCATTGTATACTAACTGCGTGTTGTGGCGTGCGTCAGTCGTCCACGCCTCATCAGTGGCGAGCGGCAGACGGCCGCCTGATCGAGATGGACACTCCTGACACCATCAGGGCCCGAGAGCTGGGAGATCTTTACGACTGTGTGGCCATGTCGCCCATCAGCCAGGAGCAGAGGCTGGACATCCTGCTTTGCCTCAAGCAGACTGTGGAGGTGCAACACACACACACGTATTGTAGCATGGTTGGATATTCCCTCATCCTCCAGTGATAATAATACTTGTAAATAACGTACTTTGTTATATCAAATATGCGGGACGCAGCGAGAATGTACTGTATCATCAACGTTTATTATTACGATAAAATCTCTATCTTCGGACACATTTTTATTATTAATATCACAGGTGTCAAGGTCAAGGTCCGGGGGCTGGATCTGGCCCGCCACATCATTTTATATGGCCCCCTAAAACCTGGAAATAATATGTGTCAAAAAGTACTTTATCTTTTCTTACTAAATGTATTTGTTTTTTTTCCTTTCTGACAGAACTAAATATATGTACTGCATGTCATTGCATATGTTTTACATTTTGATTGGAAAGTATGGTAATCAATCAATCCAAATTTTTTTTTTGTTAAAATGAAAATACTTAACCCACTCTGCTTTACACATGTAAATCGTAAATAAAAACAAAATACAATAATTTGCAAATCCTTTTCAACCTATATTTAATTGAATAAACTGCAAAGACAAGATATTTAACAATCGAACCGGAAAACGTTGTTATTTTTTGCAAATATTAGCTCATTTGGAATTTGATGCCTGCAACCTGTTTTAAAAAAGCTGGCACAAGTGGCAAAAAGACTGAGAAAGTTGAGAAATGCTCATCAAACACTTATTTGGAACATCCCACAGGTGAACAGGCTAATTGGGAACAGGTGGGTGCCATGATTGGGTATAAAAGCAGCTTCCATGAAATGCTCAGTCATTCACAAACAAGGATGGGGCGAGGGTCATCACTTTGTGAACAAATGCGTGAGCAAATTGCCCAACAGTCTAATAACAACATTTCTCAATGAGCTATTGCAATGAATTTAGGGATTTCACCATCTAAGGTCTCTGATATCATCAAAAGGTTCAGAGAATCTGGAGAAATCACTGCACATAAGCGATGGTATTCATCATCATAAGCTATGCATCATAAACCGACATCAGTGTGTAAAGGATATCACCACATGGGCTCAGGAACACTTCAGAAAACCACTGTCAGTAACTACAGTTTGTCGCTACATCTGTAAGTGCAAGTTAAAACTCTACTTCGCAAAGCGAAAGCCATTTATCAACAACACCCAGAAACGCCGCCGGTTTTGCTGGGCCCGAGCTCATCTACGATGGACTGATGCAAAGTGATGTGGTCTGACAAGTCCACATTTCAAATAGTTTTTGAAAACTGTAGACGTCGTGTCCTCCGGAACAAAGAGGAAAAGAACCATCCGGATTGTTATAGGCACAAAGTTGAAAAGCCAGCATCTGTGATGGTATGGGGGTGTATTAGTGCCCAAGACATGGGTAACTTACACATCTGTGAAGGCACCATTAATGCTGAAAGGTACATACAGGTTTTGGAGCAACATATGTTGCCATCCAAGCAACATTATCATGGACGCCCCTGCTTATTTCAGCAAGACAATGCCAAGCCACTTGTTACAACAGCGTGGCTTTGTAGTAAAAGAGTGCGGGTACTAGACTGGCCTGCCTGTAGTCCAGACCTGTCTCCCATTGAAAATGTGTGGCGCATTATGAAGCCTAAAATACCACAACGAAGACCCCCGGACTGTTGAACAACTTAAGCTGTACATCAAGCAAGAATGGGAAAGAATTCCACCTGAAAAGCTTCATAAATTGGTCTCCTCAGTTCCCAAACCTTTACTGAGTGTTGTTAA
Source organism: Nerophis lumbriciformis (assembly GCF_033978685.3). Taxonomy (NCBI): domain Eukaryota; kingdom Metazoa; phylum Chordata; class Actinopteri; order Syngnathiformes; family Syngnathidae; genus Nerophis; species Nerophis lumbriciformis. The sequence continues at coordinate 24,328,278 of NC_084576.2, forward strand.
AAGGAAAGGCCATGTAACACAATGGTAAAAATGGCCTTGTGACAACTTTTTCGCAATGTGTTGCTGCCATTAAATTCTAAGTTAATGATTATTTGAAAAAAAAAAAGAAGTTTCTCAGTTTGAACATTAAATATCTTGCAGTCTATTCAATTAAATATAAGTTGAAAAGGATTTTCAAATCATTGTATTCTGTTTTTATTTACGAATTACACAACGTGCCGACTTCATATACACACGCTCACGTAGTTTGAATGGATGTATATCTGTCTATATATATAGATATAATCTATCTGTATAGATCAGACCTGGGCACATGCGGCCCGTTAAGCTTTTCAATCTGGCCCGCCGGACATTCCCAAATATTTTTTTTAGATCTTTAAGATGGAAACTGTAGCTGCCATTATGATGTGCAGTGATGTTTTTTACAACAAAGTTCTAAAGCTTAGTGATGTATCAGATTGTAGGTGTTTTTTGTTTTTACCCTTTGCGTTCACATTTGGCTGTTTGTTGCATTTTCGTTCCGTTTCGCTTTATTGTAAAATATTTTGATCGAAAGGAGGTGTGACATTCATATGTTGTCAAAATTCAGTGTTTTATCGTTCATAGTTAATATTGTAAATCCCACGTTCTTTATTTTCATGTACATTATGGGTGTCTCATTCAGTTCTTTTATTTAAGGGGGTCTGTCATAACGTTTTTAGCTTTCAATCAGACATTATTGTGAGGTTTTGAATTAGTGTTCCTAGAATAAGACCCAAGCACACATACTGTACAGCACATTCAAATATTTTACATATATATATATATATATATATATATATATATATATGTATATGTGTGTGTGTGTGTGTGTGTGTGTGTGTATATGTATACATGCATATATGTATATATATATATATATATATATATATATATATATATATATATATATATATATATATATATATATATATATATATATATATAGAAAGAGATATAGATATACCGGCCCCCATACACATTTCTTTCTCAAAATTTGGCCCCCCGAGTCAGAATAATTGTAAAAATGACTGGCTTCACCTTGATGGTCCATTGGGCAGGAGCACCCGTGTCAGCTGACACGAGACATCGTGGAGTTGCTGCACCGAGAGGAGGACCTGATGAGACGTCAGGTCAAGTCGACCAACCTGGAGGGTCTGAGGAAGAGACTGTCCACACTCTTCCTCCAGTTCATCAGGACCCCAGGATTCAACCCAGAAGTGGCCAAGCACCTGAAAGTAAAGTCTTGCACGAGTCACCATGGCATCCATGAGAACTAACAGAACCTTCCTCAGGTGCCTAAGAGCCCCTCCATGCTGAAAAACGACGTCTTCCTCTGCCACGGCTGCCAGCGCTACCTGTGCTCCTCCCAGTTCAGGTCGTGCGCCAAAGCCCACCTGGGCCGGCGCTGTCTGGACTGCACCAGACTGAGGAACATCGCCGGGAGCCGTGACGACTTCTCCTGCTACAAGAACATGCTGAAGAGACTGCGGGACAGCGAGCTGGTCCTCAACAAGGACAACACCATCCCCTTCCTCCTGCAGGTCAGCCTCCTCCCCGCTCCCCCACTCGCTCTCGCCCGCAGCCTAAAAGGCGTCCGTGTCCGTCAGGTGGAGGACCTGCAGTACCTGGTGGAGGTGATCTGGGGCGCTCGCTCGGCCCTCAGCGCCTGCAACGACGCCTTCAGCCTGGCGCTGGTCCGGTGGGAACGCCACAAGGACTGGAGCCCCTGGAACTGCATCCTGCTCAGCAAGGAGGAGGTGGCCGCTCACCTGCAGGTGGAGGACGTGCACAAGGTGAGGTGGTCTACGCCGGGTCCTCCAGATACATATTCAGACCTTTCATTTCTCCGATTAGGCAGTCCCTTCCAGGAATTAGACAAAACATTTCCATTTTCACCTAGCAAAGAGGCAGCATTTACAGGTTAGAGATGTTGGAGTGTGACGATAAGCTCTCATCGTCTCTCGGTATATAAGCCGCACCCACTAATTTTTAGAAGGAAAACATTAGGGCTGCAACTAACGATTGATTTGATAATCGATTAATCTGTCGATTATTACTTCGATTAATCGATTAATAATCGGATAAAAGAGACAAACTACATTTCTATCCTTTCCAGTATTTTATTGGAAAAAAAACAGCATACTGGTACCATACTTATTTTGATTATTGTTTCTCAGCTGTTTGTACATGTTGCAGTTTATAAATAAAGGTTTATATCAATCAATCAATCAATCAATGTTTATTTATATAGCCCTAAATCACAAGTGTCTCAAAGGGCTGCACAAGCCACAACGACATGCTCGGTACAAAGCCCACATAAGGGCAAGGAAAAACTCACCCCAGTGGGACGTTGATGTGACTGACTATGAGAAACCTTGGAGAGGACCGCATATGTGGGTATAAAAAAAAAAATATATTTTTTAAATTAAATAAATAAAAAGAAAATTAAAATTGCCTCTGCGCATACGCACAGCATAGATCCAACGAATCGATGACTAAATTAATCGCCAACTATTTTTATAATCGATTTTAATCGATTTAATCGATTAGTTGTTGCAGCCCGAGATTTTTTCTCTCTCCACATATAAGCCGCACTGGACTATAAGCCGCATATATATATAAGTTGTCAAATGAGTTATTTACGCAGAAATATTTATTTACATACCTTAATTGTTACCGAACGGTGTCTGTAACACGGCAGTAAAACGGCTGACCAGACAAAACCGAAGTCATCGTCATGGACGCAAGCTAGCTCTCCAATCAGCCAAACGAACTCGATAACTCCACGGTGACGTTTTGGTGAATTTACTGAGGAACAATACAAAAAGTTCAAACCCCGGCCGAGTCATACCAAAGACTATTAAAATGGGACCCATTACCTCCCTGCTTGGCACTCAGCATCAAGGGTTGGAATTGGGGGTTGAATCACCAAAAATGATTCCCGGGCGCGGCCATCGCTGCTGCTCACTGCTCCCCTCATGGGTCAAATGCAGAGAATCATTTCGCCACACCTAGTGTGTGTGTGTGACAGTCATTGGTACTTTAACTTTAACTTAATCATAAAATATGTTTAATATTTTATTGTAATCAACTAAAAGAGTTATGAAATATTTTTTATGTCAGAATGTTTATTTAAAAAAAAAAGTATGTTATAGCATAAAACACTTTTTCCGCAACTTTCTGAAAAAGCTGCCACAAATGGAGATATTTTCGGCCACGTAAAGAATCCTGGAGTTGTTGATATTTTGTGTCGGACGAGCGTAAAGCGGCCGTTAGTGACGAAGCGGGTGTGTCTCCTTCAGGTGTACGACGCACCTGTCATCCACGGCGTGGAACACAAGCACCTGCTGGCTCGCCGCCAGTACAACCAGATCCCCACCATGGTGACGCAGGCGCCCAAAGCCACCGTCGCCAAGTATGGCAAGTTGTTTGCGTCGGGGCGCATTAAAGGGAAGACCACCTGACAGACCCGCCATGAGTCCTTGACCACATACATGATGTTGACTTGCTGTTCTAACCACAAAGTCTATGGCTACTGTGGAGAATGCATATATGTTTAAGAGTTCTTTCTTTATTCATAGTCATGTTTAAATCAGCTAGTGTTTTTCCATTTGTACTCTTTCTATTTTTTTTTATCTTATGTCCGCAAGTAAACTGTGTGTTTTACCTTGAAGGCTTGGAATGTAGGAGTTGGAGTACTCCCTTTATATCTTATCTGTATTAGAACAATGAGGCTGTATTCCTTTCTGGACAGGGTGGGGGCTTTCTTCATATTCAAGAAGTTGTCTCTTCCGTTTGAATGTTAGACCAATTCGAGAAGCCGGTATGAATGTGGGCTGGTCTCCTGAAGCTTTAGTAAAACTTGATAATATTCCTATTCTGTCTTGATGGTCCTTCTTACTCTGCATATATGTCATCTGAAAGAACTTGGGATTGACCAGTGACTTTTATTCCCTGAGAGGGAATACTGGTCAGACGCAACACTACTTTTAAAAAAAGTTGCGGCTAGCTCGAGGTATATTTAATTTTGAGCCCCCCAGTTACAACTTTTCCCACACTTTTTTAATCAAACTTGCATATATCTAGTGCTTATTTTGTACGAAAACAAATTACCGAGCAAGAAAGTGTGCAATAATTTATTTTTGTAGTACAAAATAACACATTTAAAATAAATAAAGCACAAATGAGAAAATCTTCACTGAGCAGGATTCAATTAATATTGTGTGAATGCTCCAAAGCATTCACACAATATGGTTTTTCTTATTATTCTCCCAATTTTGGCGCACTCTACCTTCCACATTTGTCACCCGATTCAAACCGTTCCAACTTCAAACTGTTCAGCCTATTCGGGAATCGCGGGCTTTCCCTTGACAAATTCCAAAAATTCCCAGATTTCCCAGAATTCCAGGTTTTCCGGGACATTTTTCCTCATTCAAAATGAATTGGCCATTTTTCAAACTTTCACTGTTTCCGCATTTTTCAACTGATTCAAACCATTCCACCTTCAACACATTCCACCATTCTGGAAATTTAAACTATAATTTTTCCAGGTTTAAAAAAATTCCAGGATTTTCCAGAATTCCTGCTTTTCCAAAGTCCTATTTCTATTCCTCCCACATTTTTTAACCCACTTCAACCGTTCTACCGTCAAAACATTCCTCTTAATCAGGACAAAAAACAAAGTTGTTTTTTTAACTGGAAAAATTCTTGGTTTTCCCGAAAATCCAGGAATTCCGTAATACCATTTCTCAATTCAACATGTTACTACTTCAACATAACTCACCCAATTTGAAAAACTATAACACCAACCATTTCAACTCATTCAGCCTATTCTAGTTTTTAACAATTTTCAAAAAAATTCCCGCTTTTCCCGAAATTCCCAACTTTTCTGACATTCCCATTGAAATCAATGGGACATTCTTCAAAGTTCCACAATTCCCACATTTTTCATCTGATTCAAACTGTTCCAACTTCAAAATATTCAGCCTGTTCAAGAATTTTGTGCTCTGTCAACAGCTGTAAAAGAAATTCCCGGATTTCTCATATTTCCTTTTTTTTTTTTGCATTCTCACCATTCAAAATTAATTGGCCATTTTTCAAACTTCCACCATTTCCACATTTTTCAACCGATTCAAACCATTTCACCTTCAACACATTCCACCATCCTGGAAATTCAAACTATAATTTTTCCAAGTTAAAAAAAAATTCCAGGATTTTCCAAAGCCCTATTTCCAGCATTTCTGGCGACTACTCCTCCCACATTTTTCAACCGCTCTACCGTCAAAACATTCCTCTTAATCAGGAAAAAAACGAAGATGTTTTTTGAACTGGAAAAATTCCCGGTTTTCCCGAAATTTCGTAATACCATTTCTCACTTCAACATGTTGCTACTTCAACATTTCTCGACCGATTTGAAAAATTTCAACACCAACCATTTCAACTCATTCAGATCATTCAAGTATTTTACCATTTTTCAAAAACTTCCCGCTTTTCCCGAAATTCCCAATTTTTCTGAAATTCTCATTGAAATCAACGGTCATTCTTCAAAGTTCCACAATTCCCACATTTTTCATCTGATTCAAACTGTTCCAACTTCAAAATATTCAGCCTGTTCAAGAATTGTTTGTTCCCGCTGCACTGACACAAAGTGTCCACTAGAGGGCGGCAGACGCCCTGAAGTGTTTACTCCATCCAAATGACATTCAAAAACATGCACCTGGGGATAGGTTGATTGGCAACACTAAATTGGCCCTAGTGTGTGGATGTGAGTGTGAATGTTGTCTGTCTATCTGTGTTGGCCCTGCGATGAGGTGGCTACTTGTCCAGGGTGTACCCCGCCTTCCGCCCGGTTGTAGCTGAGATAGGCTCCAGCGCCCCCCGCGACCCCAAAAAAGGGAATAAGCGGTAGAAAATGGATGGATGGATGGATGTAGTTATCATCGTCATTATCGTTCTAACCGTAATAAAACGTAACTGTGGCATATATTAAAGTTTGCCACAAGAGGGCAGAAGCTTGTTTTTACAGACTAAACCGAGTGTTATGTTTTTGCTATTGACTATTTTAGGAAAAAACATTTTTAGTCTCATAGAAAGCCTTACTGTAAAAAAAGAACTATTAGCATGAACTGAACAATATTACAATATAGAAAAAAATATCACAGATTGTTTTAATTATCATGTAAAATATTAAAATGTTATTTGAAGACAATGTAAAAGCTAATGTTTTCCTAATGAGTATTTACATTTTTTTAATGAATAAGTACAAAACCCAAAACCAGTGAAGTTGGCACGTTGTGTAAATGGTAAATAAAAACAGAATACAATGATTTGCAAATCCTTTTCAACTTATATTCAATTGACTACAAAGACAAGATACTTAACGTTCGAACTGGTAAACTTTGATATGTTTTGCAAATATTAGCTCATTTGGAATGTGATGCCTGCAACATGTTTCAAAAAAGCTGGCACAAGTGGCAAAAAAGACTGAGAAAGTTGAGGAATGCTCGTCAAAGACTTATTTGGAACATCCCACAGGTGAACAGGCTAATTGGGAACAGGTGGGTGCCATGATTGGGTATAAAAGCAGCTTCTATGAAATGCTCAGTCATTCACAAACAAGGATGGGGCGAGGGTCACCCCTTTGTGAACAAATGCGTGAGCAAATTGTCCAACAGTTTAAGAACAACATTTCTCAACGAGCTATTGCAAGGAATTTAGGGATTTCACCATCTACGGTCCGTAATATCATCAAAAGGTTCAGAGAATCTGGAGAAATTCCTGCACGTAAGCGATGATATTACGAACCTTCGATCCCTCAGGCGGTACTGCATCAAAAAGCGACATCAGTGTGTAAAGGATATCACCACATGGGCTCAGGAACACTTCAGAAAACCACTGTCAGTAACTACAGTTGGTCGCTACATCTGTAAGTGCAATTTAAAACTCTACTATGCAAAGTGAAATCCATTTATCAACAACACCCAGAAACGCCGCTGGCTTTGCTGGGCCTGAGCTCATCTAAGATGGACTGAGGCAAAGTGATAAAGTGTTCTGTGGTTTGACGAGTCCACATTTCAAATTGTTTTTGGAAACTGTGGACGTCGTGTCCTGCAGACCAAAGACGAAAAGAATCATCTCGATTGTTATAGGCGCAAAGTTGAAAAGCCAGCATCTGTGATGGTATGGGGGTGTATTAGTGCCCAAGGCATGGGTAACTTACACATCTGTAAAGGAACCATTAATGTTGAAAGGTTTTGGAGCAACATATGTTGCCATCCAAGCAACGTTATCATGGACGCCCCTGCTTATTTCAGCAAGACAATGCCAAGCCACGTGTTACAACAACGTGGCTTCATAGTAAAAGAGTGCGGGTACTAGACTGGCCTGCCTGTAGTCCAGACCTGTCTCCCATTGAAAATGTGTGGCGCATTATGAAGCCTAAAATACCATAACGGAGACTCCGGACTGTTGAACAACTTAAACTGTACATCAAGCAAGAATGGGAAAGAATTCCACCTGAGAAGCTTCAAAAATGTGTCTCCTCAGTTCCCAAATGTTTACTGAGTGTTGTTAAAAGGAAAGGCCATGTAACACAGTGGTAAAAATGCCACTGTGACAACTTTTTTGCAATGTGTTGCTGCTATTAAATTCTAAGTTAATGATTATTTGCAAAAAAAAAAAAGTTGTTTCTCAGTGTGAACATTAAATATCTTGTCTTTGCAGTCTATTCAATTGAATATAAGTTGAAAAGGATTTGCAAATCATTGTATTCTGTTTTTATTTACCATTTACACAACGTGCCAACTTCACTGGTTTTGGATTTGTAGATGAGGCAATTCCTTGAAGTAATTGAGTGTGAATGCTCCAATGCTGACGTTGAACTGAAATCCTGGATTTTTTAAATAATTGTTGAAGTAGAGCACACAATTCCCAAACAGGGTGAATATTTGAAGTTGAAACAGTTTGAATCAGATGAAAAATGAATGTCCCATTGATTTCAATGGGAATTTCCCCAAAATTTGAGAATTTCGGGAAAAGCGGGATTTTTTTTGAAAATGGTAAAAATGGTCTGAAAGAGTTGAAATGGTTGATGTTTAAATTTTTCCAATCGGTCGAGAAATGTTGAAGTAGTAACATGTTGAATTGAAAAATTACATTACGGAATTCCTGGAATTTCGGGAAAACAGGGAATTTTTTTAGTTAAAAAATCAACTTCATTTTCTGTCCTGATTAAGAGGAATGTTTTGACGGTCGAAGGGTGGAAGTGGGTTTAAACATGTGGGAGGAGTAGTTGCCAGAAAAAAGGGTGGAAATAGGGTTTTGGAAAAGCAGGAATTCTGGAAAATCCTGGAAATTTTTGAACTTGGAAAAATTACAATTTGAATTTCCAGAATGGTAGAATGTGTTGAAGGTGGAATGGTTTGAATCGGTTGAAGAATGTGGGAATTGTGGAAGTTTGAAAACTGACCAATTCATTTTGAATGGGGAAAATGCAAAAAACGGAATTACGGGAAATCCGGGAATTTTTTTTTAGGATTGTTGAAGTAGAGCACACAATTCCTGAACAGGCTGAATATTTTGAAGTTGGAACAGTTTGAAACAAATGAAACATTTGGGGATTGTGGAACTTTGAAGAATGTCCCATTGATTTCAATGGGAATTTCTGAAAAAATTGGGAATTTTGGAATTTTTGGAAAATGGTAATAAACTAGAATGGTCTGAATGAGTTGAAATGGTTGGTGTTATAATTTTTCAAATTGGGTGAGTTATGTTGAAGTAGTAACATGTTGAATTGAGAAATGGTATTACGGAATTCCTGGAATTTCAGGAAAACCGGGAATTTTTCCAGTTCAAAAAACAACTATGTTTTTTGCCCTGATTAAGAGGAATGTTTTGACGGTAAAACGGTTGAAGTGGGTTGAAAAATGTGGGAGGAGTAGTCGCCAGAAAAAAGGGTGGAAATAGGGTTTTGGAAAAGCAGGAATTCTGGAAAATCCTGAAATTTTTTTTGAACTTGTAAAAATTATAGTTTGAATTTCCAGGATGGTGGAATGTGTTAAAGGTGGAATGGTTTGAATTGGTTGAAGAATGTGGGGATTGTGGAAGTTTGAAAAATGGCCAATTCATTTTGAATGGGGAAAATGCAAAAAAAAAAAAAAAAAAAAAAAAAAAGGAATTATGGGAAATCCGGGATTTTTTTTGAATTGTTGAAGTAGAGCACACAATTCCTGAACAGGCTGAATATTTTGAAGTTGGAACAGTTTGAAACAAATTAAACATTTGGGGATTGTGGAACTTTGAAGAATGTCCCATTGATTTCAATGGGAATTTCTGAAAAAATTGGGAATTTTGGAATTTTTTGAAAATGGTAAAAAACTAGAATGGTCTGAATGAGTTGAAATGGTTGGTGTTAGAATTTTTCAAATTGGGTGAGTTATGTTGAAGTAGTAACATGTTGAATTGAGAAATGGTATTACGGAATTCCTGGATTTTCGGGAAAACCGGGAATTTTTCCTGTTCAAGAAACAACTTTGTTATTTGTCCTGATTAAGAGGAATGTTTTGACGGTAAAACGGTTGAAAAATGTGGGAGGAGTAGTCGCCAGAAAAAAGGGTGGAAATAGGGTTTTGGAATTCTGGAAAATCCTGGAATTTTTTTGAACTTGAAAAAATGATAGTTTGAATTTCCAGGATGGTGGAATGTGTTGAAGGTGGAATGGTTTGAATCGGTTGAAGAATGTAGAAATGGTGGAACTTTAAAAAATGGCCAATTCATTTTGGATGGGAAAAATGTCCCGGAAAACCTGGAATTCTGGGAAATCTGGGAATTTTTGGGAATTTGTCAAGGAAAAGTCCGCAATTCCCGAATAGGCTGAACAGTTTGAAGTTGGAATGGTTTGAATCGGGTGAAAAACGTGGAAGGTAGAGCACGCCAAAATCTGGAGAAGAAGAAGTTGAACAAATAGATGAATTTTGGTGTAGAAAAGCACATGTATAGAATATAATGGAACAGAATATGTGAATGTTTTGGCAGAAAACTGTCTCAATAAGTCTTTTATACCCGCCCATACTGATAATTATTGATATATTTTTTAATGACCTGTGGAAAATAAAAACATACGAATGGAACCTTCCTGCGTTGCTAGGTTACCAGAGAGCGAGTGCCTTCGTTCATGCAACCAACCTCGCTTCCATACTTCAGCTTCCGTCCAACCACATTGAACACATTATTCATTGCTGTCGATACTGTGTCTATCGCCATTTACACTGATATCGTTTTATTGGCCGAGCCCTAATGTTGACATGCTGCAGGCCCGCACGTGTCTACTGTATGAGCAGCCTGAAGTGTTGAGTCAGCAGATACGCGAGGCAGACTGAGCCAAATGTAAAACACATCTTGATCCAATAAGGCGGCAATGTTAATAAAATCATAAAAAAAATCACATCTGGAAAATGCATTAAAGCGACCACAGGCTGAGAACCCACACACTGAACAATCCTCATCATCATCATCATCCTGTGTCAAGACCTTGGTACGCTTCCAGCAGAACACTTTGAAGACTTTTTTTTCAACACTTTGTTGTAATTCCACATACTGTACTCTGCTCTCAAAGTAACGCTCATCACACTTTCCACAGCACATCCTCGTCACATCTGCACACAATCATGTCCCATGTCCTCCGTGTTGAAGTAAACTACATCAAGGATGAAATTCAATCAATCATCAATCAATGTTTATTTATATAGCCCTAAATCACAAGTGTCTCAAAGGGCTGCACAAGCCACAACGACATCCTCGGTTCAGATCCCACATAAGGGCAAGGAGGGATGTCAATGAGAATGACTTTATTTACATTTAAATACATTATATAAATGTATTTGTAATTATAAAAAATGCATTTTTTCAAAACATAAAATTATGTATAAATATAAAGTAGTAAAGATAACACCACATTGAAGTAAAATATAAATAGTATAGAACAAAGTAATTAAGTAATAGTTATAAATACATTTATATAAAAAAAAGATATCCTTTTTTTTTCTTTATTTCTATTTAAATAAATTATATGTGTTTTAATTAAAATATATATTTTATTTATAATTTTACAAAATTATAAAATCATGTAATAAAATAAATACAAGTATGTATAAATATTTAAAAAATAATTTATAATTAATAAAGATGAACACTGAGGTAAAATATAAATTAGTATTATTAAATAATAATTATATATAAACATATAATTACAAAATTTACTTTTTTTATTATTTATTTATATTTAAATAAAAAATATTTTATATATTTTTAAAAATATAAACAATTATATATAAATATAACAAAAACAATTTCTAAGAAATACACAGGGATAAAACCATATTGAAATAAGATATAAATATGAGATATAAAATAAAGTAATTAAGTAATAATGATATAAAAATACATCATTAAAATACAAAAAATATTTATCCTTTATTTATGTTTGAATAATTATAAAAATGTATTGGTAATTAAAATATACGTTTTAAATATAATTATTTTTTAAATTATATACAAGTATGACGAGAATAATTCATAAGTAATAAATAAAGATCAAACCATACTGAGGTAAGATATAAATAGTAAATAAATAACGTAATTAAGTAATAATTATATATGAAGAAATCATTAAAAATATATTTTTGAAATTATTTTTTTCAATAAATTATATACATGTATTTGTAATCAAAATATATTATATATATTTTTTAATATAAAAAAACTAAACTATATATAAATATTACGAAAATAATTTATAAGTAATACATAAAAATACAACAATATTGGGGTAAAATATAAATAGTAAATATACAATAAAGTAATTATCTACAAATATATAATTAAAAAGAACAAATGTTATTCCTTATGTCTGTTTAAATAAATCATATAAATGTATTTCTTACAAAACATTTTATATTTATTTTCTTAATATAAAAAATGATATACAAACATTATGAAAATAATTTATAAGTGAAAAATTAAGATAAAAACATTTAGGTAAGATATAAATAGTAAATATAAAATAAAGTTATTAAGTAATAATGATATATAAATATATAATTTTTTAAATCTTTTAATTTTTTATTGATATTTAAATGAATGAAATATATTTTAATTAAACATATATGTTATACATTCCTTTAAAAACATCAACAACAAGTAAAATGATATATAAATATTAAAATAATCATTTATGAGTAATAAATAAAGATAAAGCCTGTATGGACGGCTGGGGGCCACGTTTGAAGAAGAACTGGAAAAATAACTAACGTCATGCAATGTTGAAAGTTGTGAATGTTCTCGCTCAAAAGGAGGAGGAGTTCCTCAGAACATCACGTTGTTGCTGTGAAGGACGTCAGTTTGGGCGTTTGTCAGTCTTTAAATCTTCTCTTGGACTTTTCTTTGGGTGTTCTGGGTTAGCCAAAGACTGCATGATGGACGTGCATGAAATCATCCAGTGAAATATGTCCCTCTTCCATCTGAAGCTTCTCCTCTGCTTGCTGTTCTTGGACAGCTCATGTGTCGCATGAACTCATCCTGGCTTCATGGAGCTCCTCTCTTGTGGTCTCCAGCTGCATTTCTTGGAGAGGCTGCGGGCTTCTCTGTGGCGTGCAGGACTCGGCCGCACTCGCCGGTGGACCACCAGAACAAAACCTCCTGTTGGCGGCTGGCCTGAGGTTTTCCTCAACACGGAAGAGAGAAACGCTGAGATGAATCGCAGCCTTCCAGGAAAGTTGTGGAGCCACAGACGTCGTCAGGAGATACGGGCTCCTGAAAAGGAACCGTCTTGTGGAGGTTTCCTGCTCTTTCATGTCTTGACTGGAACTTTGCTTAAGTATGAAGGACTTGCATATGAGGATGTGGGGCTTCAAGGGGCCTCCTCCACAAACATCTCGAATGGGTCTCTTCCACAAACAACAAGAAGGGGCCTCCTCTACAAACATCTAGAAGGGGCCTCCTCCACATACATCTTGAAGGGGCTTCCTCTACAATCATCTAGAAGTGGCCACCTCCACAAACATCGAGAAGGGGCCTCCTCCACAAACTTCTAAATGGGGCCTCCTCCACAAATATCTAGAAAGATCCTTTTCCACAAACATCTAGAAGGGGTCTCCTCTACAAATATCTAGAAAGATCCTTTTCCACATACATCAAAAGTGGCCTCTTCTACAAACATCGAGAAGGGGCCTCCTCCACAAACATCTAGAAGGGGCCTCTTCTACAAATATCTAGAGGGGGCCTCCTCTACAAACATCGAGAAGGGGCCTCATCCACAAACATCTACAAGGAGCCTCCTCCACAAACATCTAGAAGGGGCCTCCTCCACAAAGTTCTAGAAGGGTTCTCCTCCACAAACATCTATAAGTGGCCTCCTCCACAAACATCGAGAAGGGGCCTCCTCCACAAACATCTATAAGGGGCCTCCTCCACAAGCATCTATAAGGGGCCTCACCCACAAACATCTACAAAGGGCCTCCTCTACAACCATCTAGAAGGGGCCTCCTCCACAAACATCTAGATGGGGTCTCCTCCACAAACATCTAGAAGGGGCCTCCTCCACAAAGTTCTAGAAGGGGCCTCCTCTACAAACATCTAGAAGTGGCCTCCTCCACAAACATCTAGAAGGCGTCTCCTCTACAATCATCTAGAAGTGGCCTCCTCCACAAACATCGAGAAGGGGCCTCCTCCACAAACTTCTAGATGGGGCCTCCTCCACAAATATCTAGAAAGATCCTTTTCCACAAACATCTGGAAGGGGCCTCTTCCACAAACATCTAGAAGGGGCCTCCTCCACATACATCAAGAAGTGGCCTCCTCTACAAACATCGAGAAGGGGCCTCTTCTACAAATATCTATAAGGGGCCTCCTCTACAAACACCGAGAAGGGGCCTCATCCACAAACATCTAGAAGGGGCCTCCTCCAAAAAACATCTAGAAGGGGCCTCTTCTACAAATATCTATAAGGGGCCTCCTCTACAAACACCGAGAAGGGGCCTCATCCACAAACATCTAGAAGGGGCCTCCTCCACAAACATCTAGAAGGGGCCTCCTCCACATACATCTCGAAGGAGCCTCCTCCACAAACATCTATAAGTGGCCTTCTCCACAAACATCGAGAAGGGGCCTCCTCCACAAATATCTAGAAGGATCCTTTTCCACAAACATCTGGAAGGGGCCTACTTCCCAAACATCTAGAAGAGGCCTCCTCTACAAACATCTATAAGGGGCCTCCTCCACAAACATCTATAAGGGGCCTCCTCCACAAGCATCTATAAGGGGCCTCACCCACAAACATCTAGATGGGGTCTCCTCCACAAACATCTAGAAGGGGCCTTCTCTACAAGCATATACAAGGGGCATCCTCCACAAACATCTAGAAGGGGCCTCCTCCACAAAGTTCTAGAAGAGGCCTCCTCTACAAACATCTAGAAGGCGTCTCCTCTACAAACATCTAGAAGTGGCCTCCTCCACAAACATCGAGAAGGGGCCTCCTCCACAAACTTCTAGATGGGGCCTCCTCCACAAATATTTAGAAAGATCCTTTTCCACAAAGATCTAGAAGGGTTCTCCTCCACAAATATCTAGAAGGCGTCTCCTCTACAAACATCTAGAAGGGGCCTCCTCCACAAACATCTAGAAGGGGCCTCCTCCACAAAGTTCTAGAAGGGGTCTCCTCTACAAACATCTAGAAGGGGTCTCCTCTACAAACATCTAGAAGGGGCCTCCTCCACAAACATCTAGAAGGGGCCTCCTCCACAAAATTCTAGAAGGGGCCTCATCTACAAACATCTAGAAGGGGTCTCCTCCACAAACATCTAGAAAGGGCCCTCCTCCACAAGCATCTACAAGGGGCCTCCTAAACAAACATCTAGAAGGGGCCTCCTTCACAAACATGTAGAAGGGGCCTCTTACACAAACTTCTAAGAGGGGCCTCCTCCACAAACATCTAGATGGGGCCTCCTCTTCAAACATCTAGAAGGGGGCCTCTTACACAAACTTCTAGAAGGGGGCCTCCTCCACCATGAAGTTGTTGTAGGTTTAGTCTTTATTTGAAGGGACAATGCACAGAAACATTAAGCTCAAAGACGGATATGTTCTGTACCAGATTATAGCTAAATAGCTCATTTCCATCTGCAGTCCCTGGCTACCTAAATTAAAGGGATACAAAAATCATGCAAATCAATTATGACAATAAAATCATACTATAGCATGTAATCAAATTAAGAAAAGTCATAAAATGCCCTTTCATGGACACATACTTAATATACAATACAACCACACCTCATTTACATCATCACACAAAGACAATACATGCTCTACTCACATCCGTCATCATTTGTAAAAACAACCATGATTTTAACAGACACACCTCACAATTTACAACAAAAATGCTCTCATGGATACATATAATACACATTAAGTTGATGTGTCAACCATAGTGCCCACCTTAGTGACCGTGTGAGCACCTTTGATTGCTCCAAAGCCACTTTTTAACTTCAATTGTGAATGAAGAGTAATCTGTTAGACTTTTCAAGTTTGACTTGTTGAGCCCTGTGAGCAATGTGGAATGGCCAAAAAAATGCTAACAATGCTGTCTTGACCAGGGATGGGTACCGAATTCGGTACTTTTTTGGCACCACCCGACCAAGCGCCGATTCATGTAAAATCAACCGGCTCTTTGCACTTGGCGATCACTCCAGCAGCACTGAGAGCACACGCACCCAAACTACGTCTAGGCTTCTTAAGCTTCGTTCCCACAGTGTTCGATTCAAGAACTCCTTCATTCCGCACTCCATCCAGCTGTATAATCACTCGCCATACAGCAATAGATGATATCTGTCTATTACCTTTACACCTTCTATGTTAGCTACTTCTCTTTGTTTTTAATGTCTATTTTGTATTTTCTGCTGGATTTACTCTCTATTTTATGCTGCAGCCGTCACATGTACTGTAGTATTGTACATGGTAATTGTTATATATTGTATATATGATATAGACATAACATAATATAATATATCAGTATGTATAATATACTGTACATATATTATGTAAATATTACGTATGTATGTTATATTTCATATCGCTATATTTACCGTATTTTTCGGAGTATAAGTCGCTCTGGAGTATAAGTCGCACCGGCCGAAAATGCATAATAAAGAAGGAAAAAACATATAAGTCGCACTGGAGTATAAGTCGCATTTTTGGGGGAAATTTATTTGATAAAACCCAACACCAAGAATAGACATTTGAAAGGCAATTTAAAATAAAGAATAGTGAACAACAGGCTGAATAAGTGTACGTTATATGAGGCATAAATAACCAACTGAGAACGTGCCTGGTATGTTAACGTAACATATTATGGTAAGAGTCATTCAAATAGCTATAACATGCTATACATTTACCAAACAATGTCACTCTTAATCGCTAAATCCGATGAAATCTTATACGTCTAGTCCAGGGGTCGGCAACCTTTACCAGTCAAAGAGCCATTTTGACCAGTTTCACAAATTATAGAAAACAATGGGAGCCGCAAATTTTTTTTGAAATTTTAAATGAAATAACACTGCATACAAAGTTTTTTTTTTTGCTTCGTGCTATGTATTAACCAGGGGTCTCAGACACGCTGCCAACACCTTTTTATAGAATTTTTAAGCTGGTGCGGCAC
>NC_084576.2:24352500-24477500 GCF_033978685.3 Nerophis lumbriciformis
ATTTTTTATAAAGAGTTCATCGAGAATATTCATGTAAATTTGAATGTTTCAACTGTCCTGCATGGAGATATATTATATCTGCGGAAAGTACCTCACACGTTCCAAATTCCCACTTTCATTGAATGCAACAAAAGTAAAAGTAAAGTAAAATGACAGTTTGTGGGATCAAGCACTTACACAAAAAGTATGTTGCTTCCAACAAAGGCCAACACCTTATTATTATCATCATTATTATTAGTGAGTGTACTTGAACGCATCACAGGTCTGCATTGACTAACACATTTTTAGTCTGCTTGGGTGGTTTCACTTATATTTTTGTTTGTTTCTATTTATATGACAATAAAGCTTTTTTTGTTTGTTGTTTTTTACTGACGACTTTTTTTCAACTTCTACTAACATTACATACTTGCTGGAACATTGATACAACATTGACTATACATACATGTCCTTTAAAAGTGACGTTGAAACAATGTTGCAAAATAGTTGTATTTGTAAAGTTAGACAACATTGATGTCAAGCATTGGATCCACGTTGTTGGTTGGGAAATGACCAAATTTCAATTGTCGAATCAATGTCTCAACCTGACATTGAATAAACGTAGTCAAAAAGCATGTTTCGACGTTGTATTTGTGTTGTAGATGTCGGTTTTAACAAACCGACATTGAATAAAAGTTGGCAAAAACATGTTGTTTCAACTTTGTATCTGTTGTAGAATTTTGGTTGGGATCTGATCAAAATTCAATGGTCAAATCAACGTCACAACCCGACATTGAATAAACGTCAAAAAGCATGTTGTTTCAACGTTGTATCTGTTGTAGAATTTTGGTTGGGAAATTACCAAAATTCAATGATCAAATCAAACGTCACAACCTGACATTGAATAAACGTCATCAAAAATAATGTTGTTTCAACGTTGTATTTGTGTTGTAGAATATTGGTAGGGAAATGACCATAAGTCAATGGTCAATTCAACGTCAGAATCCAACGTTAAATAAACGTTGTCATAAAGCATGTTGTTTCAAAGTTGTATCTGTTGTAGAATTTTGGTTGGGAAATTACCAAAATTCAATAGTCAAATCAAACGTCACAACCTGACATTGAATAAACTTAATCAAAAATAATGTTGTTGCAACGTTGTATTTGTGTTGTAGAATATTGGTTGGGAAATGACCAAAATTCAATGGTCAAATCAACGTCACAACCTGACATTGAATAAACGTCATCAAAAATAATGTTGTTTCAACGTTGTATCTGTTGTAGAATTTTGGTCTGGAAATGACCAAAATTCAATGGTCAAATCAACGTCAGAACCCAGCGTTGAATAAACGTTGTCAAAAAGCATGTTGTTTCAACGTATTTGTGTTGTAGAATATTGGTTGGGAAATAACCGTAATTCAATGGTCAAATCTACGTCACAACCCAGCATTGAATAAACATTGTCAAAAAGCATGTTGTTTCAACGTTGTATCTGTTGTAGAATTTTGGTTGGGAAATGACCAAAATTCAATGGTCAAATCAACATTGTCAAAAAGCATGTATTGTTGTTTCAACGTTGTATTTGTGTTGTAGAATATTGGTTGGGAAATAACCGTAATTCAATGGTCAAATCTACGTCACAACCCAGCATTGAATAAACATTGTCAAAAAGCATGTTGTTTCAACGTTGTATCTGTTGTAGAATTTTGGTTGGGAAATGACCAAAATTCAATGGTCAAATCAACATTGTCAAAAAGCATGTATTGTTGTTTCAACGTTGTATTTGTGTTGTAGAATATTGGTTGGGAAATAACCATAATTCAATGGTCAAATCAATCAATATATAACTTTTTCCACACTGAAAAGTCAAGTATGGAGGGGCCATTTTGATATTTTTAATTTAAAATGCCAGAAACAGATATTAAATATATCCAAAGACAAAACTTAGTGGTATAATTGACTAACTGCATTATTATTATTCATTTACACATTTCAGCTTTTTATCATAACGTTTTTTTGCTCTGTTTTCTTACATTTTTCTTGGTTTTTTTAGATCGATGTTATTTTTTTTTAAATACAAAACTTTTTAAAATTTTGGCAGTAAAAACAGAAGAAAAAAAGTAATAACATGATTGTAAACTAGTGTGTCATTTAAATGTTTTTATAGTTGTGGTAATTTTTCAAACAAATTCATAAGTTAGTATTATTTTAACTCTGTGTATATTTTAAGTATATTTTATCTTTATGTTGAGAGCTTCTATTATTTTAGATCAGGGGTGTTTGAACTTTTTCCATTAAGGGCCGCATGCTGAAAAGTCAAGTATGGAGGGGTCATTTTGTTATTTTTAATTTAAAAATGCTAGAAACAGATATTAAATATATTCAGAGACAAAACTTAGTGTTATAATTGACTAACTGCTTTATTATTATTATTAATTTTAAAAAAAGTCAGCTTTTTATCATCCATCCATTTTCTACCGCTTATTCCCTTTGGGGTCGCGGGGAGCGCTGGAGCCTATCTTAGCTACAATCGGGCGGAAGGCGGGGTACACCCTGGACAAGTCGCCACCTCATCGCAGGGCCAGCTTTTTATCATTACAGATTTATTTTTTTTTGTGCTCTTTTTCCCGTTGTTTTTTAGATGGATATGTTATTTATACAATACACAACTTTTTAAATGTTAGCAGGCACATTAGGTACATTTGCTCAAAGTATAGGGTCGGTATCGCCGGTACCAGCCTGAGAAGAAATAAACAGAATCATTCCTAAGTGATGTCACTCACTTCCTGTTTTGGCCCATGATGTCACACAGGGAGTGCCAGCGTGATCCTCGGATGATTGACAGTCGAGAGGGTGGGCGGAGTCAGACGCTTTTCTCTCTGTATTAAAAGACAATTTGAGGAAGACGTCAAAGTGAGCTTTATGTCTATTTTGACCTCCTTAAAAGAGGCTCATCGTGTGTGTGTGTGTGTGTGTGTGTGTGTGTGTGTGTGTGTGTGTGTGTGTGTGTGTGTGTGTGTGTTAATTACACAGAAGGTAAACACCAACCTCAGTCAATGTGTGTGTGTGTGTGTTAATTACACAGAAGGTAAACACCAACCTCAGTCAATGTGTGTGTGTGTGTGTGTGTGTGTCCTACTTGTGGCCTGACGAGTGCTTCAAGTGGTCAAGCTTGACGTTGTTGTCATGTTTTCATGTTTCAACTGTCTGACTCAGTGGAAATGTACTCAAAGTCCAAACAAGAGGAGCACATTCTCGTTTCATTGTCATGAGGCCCTTTTCCGGCGCAGGAACTTTTTAGATCTTCTTCTTTATGTGTCTTTGAAGCATGTGGTTATATGACGGTTTCCCATTTCTTACAGTCTTTTGCATTGTGGTTGAACTCTGCAAGATTTTTTAAGCTGCACTGGTATTGTAGCCCCATCTGGCTATGGCAGCTTTTGATTGCCCTGTTCCTGTTCTCAGGCGGTTTAGTGTCTTCCACTGGACCCATGGTGTTTCTGACCCGGGGGGGCAGGTCTTCAGAAGGGGGGATTCCCATGTCAATAGGAGGGGGGTCTTTCTCTAGTCTTTGTGGCCATAGCTGGAGTCTGGTTTCTTCCCGAGATGTTGTTAGGGGCTGGACATTGCTGAGGAAGCTTCTCCTTGACTTCAGACGTTAGGCTGAGGGTTCACGTCCACGACTTTTTAGATAAAGTTCCCCCTGTGTTTCCACCAAAAACTACCCGGGTGGATTTAGTTCTTCAGGAACCTTTATTTTTTACAAACTTCATTACGTTAAGTGAAGCTACGAGAAGTGGACGGGCTCTTTTAAACGTATTTATCTCGACATGAGATAAACACTGACATGTATTATTTATATATTGTTATTTACAGATAAACACTGACATTTATTATTTACATATTGTTATTTACAGATAAACACCGACATTTATTATTTATATATTGTTATTTACAGACAAACACTGACATTTACTATTTGCATATTGTTATTTACAGATAAACACTGACATTTATAACTCATATGTTGTTATTTACAAATAAACTGACATTTATTATTGATATATTGTTATTTACAGATAAACACTGACATAATATTATTTATATAGTGTTATTTACAGATAAGCACTGACATTTATTATTGATATATTGGTTTTTACAGACAAACACTGACATTTATTATTGATATATTGTTATTTACAGGTAAACACTGACACTTATTATTTATATATTGTTATTTACAGATAAACACTGACACTTATTATTGATATATTGGTATTTAAAGATAAACACTGACACTTATTGTTTATATAGTTATTTACAGATCATTACTGACATTTATTATTGATATATTGTTATTTACATATAACCACTGACACGTACTATTGATATATTGTTATTTACGGATAAACACAGACATTTATTATTGATATATTGTTATTTACAGATAAACACTGACATGTATTATTTATATATTGTTATTTACATATAACCACTGACACGTACTATTGATATATTGTTATTTACAGATAAATACAGACATTTATTATCTATATATTTTTATTTACAGATAAACACTGACATGTATTATTTATATATTTTTATTTACATATAAACACTGTGATGCATTATTTCCATATTGTTATTTACAGATAAACGTTGACACTTACTAATATTGTTATTTACGGATAAACGTTGACACTTACTAATATTGTTATTTACAGATGAAATGTACCAAAAGTAATCACCTAACCCTCATGAATTCATCCATTACTGAGAGGACGATTTTCTGACTGTTGGACATTGCAGACAAAAGTATGACTTTTCATAAACAATTCGATACACTTTATTTTTAAATCATATAATTTTGTATATTATTGCTTTGTATTTCATTGACTTAGTCTTTAGTAAAAGAAGTGTGACCTAATATTGACTGTTAATTTACATGGTATCAGTGTAGATTAAATATAGTAAACCACTCCTCTATACATCATCAGCCTAATTTGTATAAACTACCTGAAGTGTGTAATGTGCTTTTTTTGTTTGTTTAATTAATAATTCATTAATTGCATTTCATTTGTTTTTATTTATTCAAAAAAATAATACAATAAAAATAAAAAACAAAGCTGGACTCTGGACTTTTATTTGTTATATTTATTTGTTTAATTAATAATTAGTTAATTGTATTTTTTTTTTTTTTTTTAAATAAATAAAATAAAAAATAAAAAAAAGCTGGACTTTTTTTTTTTATTAGTTATATTTTTTAGTTTTTTAAAATTTATTTAAAAAGATAAAATATACATAAAAATAAAGCTTAACTTCATTTTAAATTTGATATATTTGTTTGTTTAATTAATAATTAATTGTATTTGATTTATTTATTGAAAAAACAAAATAAAATAAAAACAAAGCTAGACTTCTTTTTCATTTGTTATATGTATTTTTTTAATTGGTAATTAATTAATCGTATTTCATTTATTTATTTTTAATCTATTTAAAAAAGTAAAATAAAATAAAAATAAAAAAATGAAAAAAATAAAAAATGAAGCTAAACTTCTGATGGCAAACATTACTGTGGTTGTGTTACTTGGCTAATATTATAAATGTAAAAGCACGATAAAAAAGCAAATTGTCGGATTAATTATACAACTTAATTGTCGTGTTGAGTCTCATAAAATCTTTGTTTGAACTGGGAGCCGAGAGGAAGGTCTTCATGGCTTCTAAACATCTTTTTGCAGAGGAATGACTCATGGGGAATCATCATAACATATAAATCTTAAGAGTGGAATACTTGTGAGAGTTCAAGCGAGTGCAGGGTGAAGTCACGTCTTTCAGCCCCATCTATGTGTTGCTTTTGCGTTCAGTCTCTTAAATCAATGTCCTCGCACGCGCCAACACGCCACCTCACATGATAACATAGATACATCATGTGACAACTAAATTAGGGCCAATTTAGTGTTGCCACTCAGCCTATCCCCAGGTGCATGTCTTTGGAGGTGGGTGGAAGCCGGAGTACATGCAAACTGAACACAGAAAGACCCCAAGCCCGGGAATCGAATCCAGGACCTTCTCACTGTGAGGCACAAGCGCTAACCACTGCTCAACCCGTTCACCAATACTAGCATCTGCAAATTGTCCGTGTTTCCGAGACATGAAAGTCTTTGTACAACCTTTCACTGGACAACTCACAACATGTTCCTACAAGTGAGCGGTTATAAATGAGCCTTGAAAGCTCCAAAACTGGAACTGGTTGCAAGCAGCTATTTAACAGTTACAGAGCATTTCAGGCTCATTTTTAAATGCTCGCTTGAAGGAACCAGTAGCCGAAGGGCGTATTTGTGAGTTGTCCAGTGAAAGGTTGTACAAATACGTTCAAGGTAAAACCCTCACGTACCCCATGTCTCGGAAACACTGGCAATTTTCAGATGCTAGTATTGGTGACAGGGCAACATGGTGGATCAGTAGCGCTTGAGCCTCACAGTGAGAAGGTTCTGGGTTAGATTCTCAGGCTAAGGGTCTTAGAGTTTGCGCGACGAATACTACACAAAAAAACATAAAAAGTGACACAAAAGAGCAAAGAGGTGAAGTATAACAAGAAAAAGTTACAATGTTGACTCTAATAACACAAAGCTGCCATGCAGGCTGTTTTTTTCTTTCTTTAAAACTGTCATCGCTCAAAAATAATAATGAATCAAAATCAATGTTGTTATGAATTATTGACCTAGTCAAGGCTCCAATTACTTCACATCAAATATTCCACTTTCAAATATGTTTTGGGGAAAATTTAGCATATTTAAAAAAATCTAAGTTTTCTTCGACAAAAAGGGCATTACACAAACAAAAAACATGAAAAAAAAAAAAAAAGTATAATCAACATTTAGATCTGAAGTTCATCTTGAGATTTAAGCGTTGAAAGTGAAACAAAAAATGAAAATAAAAAAAATGAAAATAAAAAAATATATATATTATGAGTGGATCCCAAATAATTTTAGTGATTTTATTAAAGCTGTCATTGCTCAAAAAATAGTAATGAATCAATGTTGATATTAATTATTCAAGACTCCAAATACTTCAACAAATAGATCTGAAGTTCATCTAGAGATTTAAGCATTGAAAGTAAAACACAAAAATAAAAATAAAAATATATATTATGAGTGGGACCCTTTTGGATCCCAAAGATTTTAGTGTAATTTTATTTAAACTGTCATTGCTCAAAAAATAATAATGAATCAAAATTAATGTTGTTATGACTGTATGTATAAATGTGACCTATTTGTAACATTTTTATGACAGAGACCCTTCCAGGACCAAACTTCGAGGGAGTTCTAAAGGTTAAAACAAACATATTGTATTGGTTTTGAAAATGAAAAATATGAAAATGCCCCCCGCACGCTTTGATCTGTCAGTGTGGGGCCCTCAGTGGAAAAAGTCTAACCTTCCATCTTCTTTTTTGGCCTCCATCTACAGTCGGACGTACGGTCCACTTCTCACTCAGTTTGCGTGGAGCGCACGTCCCGCTGATGGAAGCCTTCAAGACGCCGGACCGAGCGCCGCTTCCTGCTCGGCCCGCCTGACGCCTGCTTGCCGGCGGGTCCGCCAGAGCAGCAGAAGCGTTGGTAACGTGAGCCATATGTCGCAACGGCGGCACTGCCAGCGGGGCGCGAGGCTCCAGTAGGGCTGGGAGTAACAAGAAGGGGAGTTTGGAAATAAATCTGCATTACACATCTATAAGACGTGAAAGGTTTCATCCCTACAGTCAAGGGGTGCAGACTTTTGTCTTGGCTGGCTCGCCACAAGAATTCCACTGTGGCGGGCCGCCAGTACTGGGCCAGTGCGCACGCGCACGCTGACGAGCGCCCCAGCACGCCGCACGAGATTAACGCACAGAATGTGGTCTGCTGCGTACATTTTGTCTGGCTGCTTGACTCGCAGTGGACACTAAAAATAACATCTGCTGCTCAATTCTTGCACTGCTTGTTCTCACAATAAACCAGAAGTCCAGAAGATCGGTGTGGACATTGATACAACCTTGATTATACAAAACCCAAAACCAGTGACGTTGGCACGTTGTGTAAATGGTAAATAAAAACAGAATACAATGATTTGCAAATCCTTTTCAACTCATATTCAATTGAATCGACTGCAAAGACAAGATATTTAATGTTCCATGTTATTTTTTTGCAAATATTAGCTCATTAGGAATTTGATGCCTGCAACATGTTTAAAAAAGCTGGCACAAGTGGCAAAAAAGACTGAGAAAGTTGAGGAATGCTCATCAAACACTTATTTGGAACATCCCACAGGTGAACAGGCTAATTGGGAACAGGTGGGTGTGCCATGATTGGGTATAAAAGTAGATTCCATGAAATGCTCAGTCATTCACAAACAAGGATGGGGCGAGGGTCACCACTTTGTCAACAAATGCGTGAGCAAATTGTTGAACAGTTTAAGAAAAACCTTTCTCAACCAGCTATTGCAAGGAATTTAGGGATTTCACCATCTACGGTCCGTAATATCATCAAAGGGTTCAGAGAATCTGGAGAAATCACTGCACGTAAGCAGCTAAGCCCGTGACCTTCGATCCCTCAGGCTGTACTGCATCAACAAGCGACATCAGTGTGTAAAGGAACACTTCAGAAACCCACTGTCAGTAACTACAGTTGGTCGCTACATCTGTAAGTGCAAGTTAAAACTCTTCTATGCAAGGCGAAAACCGTTTATCAACAACACCCAGAAACGCCGCCGGCTTCGCTGGGCCCGAGCTCATCTAAGATGGACTGATGCAAAGTGGAAAAGTGTTCTGTGGTCTGACGAGTCCACATTTCAAATTGTTTTTGGGAACTGTGGACGTTGTGTACTCCTGAACAAAGATAAAATGAACCATCCGGATTGTTCTAGGTGCAAAGTTTGAAATCCAGCATCTGTGATGGTATGGGGGTGTACTAGTGCCCAAGGCATGAGTAACTTACACATCTGTGAAGGCACCATAAATGCTGAACGGTACATACAGGTTTTGGAGCAACGTTATCATGGACGCCCCTGCTTATTTCAGCAAGACAATGCCAAGCCACGTGTTACAACAGCGTGGCTTCATAGTAAAAGAGTGCGGGTACTAGATTGGCCTGCCTGTAGTCCAGACCTGTCTCCCATTGAAAATGTGTGGCGCATTATGAAGCCTAAAATACCACAACGGAGACCCCCGGACTGTTGAACAACTTAAGCTGTACATCA
This sequence comes from Nerophis lumbriciformis, assembly GCF_033978685.3. NCBI lineage: Eukaryota > Metazoa > Chordata > Actinopteri > Syngnathiformes > Syngnathidae > Nerophis > Nerophis lumbriciformis. Next base: position 24,361,708 of record NC_084576.2, read on the forward strand.
AGCAAGAATGGGAAATAATTCCACCTGAAAAGCTTAAAAAATGTGTCTCCTCAGTTCCCAAACGTTTACTGAGTGTTGTTAAAAGGAAAGGCCATGTAACACAGTGGTAAAAATGCCCCTGTGCTAACGTTTTTGCAATGTGTTGCTGCCATTAAATTCTAAGTTAATGATTATTTGCAAGAAAAAATAAAACTTCTCAGTGTGAACATTAAATATCTTGTCTTTGCAGTCTATTCAATTAAATATATGTTGCAAAGGATTTGCAAATCCTTGTTTTCTGTTTTTATTTACCATTTACACAACGTGCCAACTTCACTGGTTTTAGGTTTTGTAGAATATTGGTTGGGAAATGACCTAGATTCAATGGTCAAATCAACGTCAGGACTCAACATTGATTAAACGTTGTCAAAAAGCATGTCGTTTCAACGTTATGTTAGAGTTGCTCAACGTCAGGACCTAATTCATCAAGTTCTCAACATTGTTTTAATGTCTTGTGCCTGCTAGGTTTTTTCTGCAGCACCAACGTGACGACCCGCTCCACTAAGTTCACATACCAACATGTTTACAGTCATAAAATAAATGTCCCCATTAAAAACCTCACAGTGACAACGTTGGAGTTCAGCAAGGTCCACATCATCATGGTTTGCTTGCTTTTGCCACCCAGAGGATTAATCCATGCCAAAAAAAACTAATGTGTGTTGGCGCAGGTTCGATTCCTGTCAGTGTACTGTTAAGGGAATATTTTCCCTCCTTTGAGCGAGATGGAACGCCTCAGAACGGAGGTGTCCAAAATGTGGCCCCGTAGCATCTTCAGCTTAATAAGAAATCTGGTGTTTTTTCCAAATTATTTTGAAAATGAAGCAATATGAATGCTGCAACTTTGCTGCCGTAAATCAGGTCAATGATCGTGAATCATACTTAGACGTAAATGTGGCATAGCATTTACTTATACAACCCAATCCAAACAACCTTCCCGACTAATGGCGCGGAGAAAATAGCACAAAAAGTTAACACCCACGGTCACACTTATTAAAAAAAACGTCCAATTGCCATAAACATTTAAAATGACATCCATTACAAGCATGGTAGGAAAAATGCTAAACACTCCCTCCACACGTATTCATGTTTGGCACATTTTAGCTGCAAACTTTATTGAGGTAGTCATGGAAGTAAACAAGGTAGCACTCCAACTTTCACATACTCAATTATGTTAACTATAAATTATATATCCATTATATATATGTTGTTTTTTAGCCCAATGCAGCCCCAAGTCAAAAAGTTAGGACAGCCCTGGTTTTGCTCGAAGAAGATAAAAACAAGGATCTCACCATGTTTCTTATCTATACCCGCACACTAGAGATGCGCGGTTTGCGGACACAACCGCGGAGTCCGCGGATTATCCGCGGATCGGGCGGATGAAATTAAAAAAACTAAGATTTTATCCGCTCGCGGGTCGGGTCGGGCGGATTATTTTTTTTTTTTTTTTTTTTTTTTGCGGGTGGCAGTTAAACCAATTCGGAAATATATATACATAGTAGAGATGCGCGGATAGGCAATTATTTCATCCGCAACCGCGTCAGAAAGTCGTCAACCATCCGCCATCCACCCGATGTAACGTTTGATCAGAACTTCACCCGCCCACCATCCGCCCGTTGTTATATATCTAATATTAATAAAAAAAAATTAAAAAAGGGTGAAAACTACGCGAATTGCACCTTGTGCAGACAAGATTTTTCGATCGGACACGGAGGAATTAGCGATGTAAAAGACCACGTTGGGACAAAAAAACACAAGTCTAATGCCGTTGCTAGCGATACAAGTGGAAAACTTTCAACGTTTTTCGTCGCCCAAACAGATTCTTTGGATGTGATAAATGCCGAAGTTTTATTTACGGAGGCAATAATTGAGCATGGACTTCCAATCGCACTGGCTGATCACATGGGACAGTTAATAATGTAATGCAACCTTTAAAAATCATTACGCGGTGATCGCGATCCCAAAAATAAACTTTTCTTGCATGATAATGTCCAGAAAAATTCGCTTTATATTACTATAGAGTCCTTTTAACGAATGAGTTTGATGGTTTATCACAAACCTTAAATGAAAGAAGTCCTTTGTTCTCCTGCACCGCATGCGCAATCCTGTCGGCTGTATTTCACAGCACGACATACTGTAAAAAGTGTTTATACTATTTATACTTTCAATTAACAAATTGAAGTCTTGTGAAAGGTTGACAGGATAACTGGCATTAACTGTCAAAATAATTTCAAACTATTGAAGTTAGCTTACAGAATAAACATGTCAATCAACCCATATGATTTTTGCTGTAATATTTTTGTTTTGAAAAGTCACTGTGACTGATAGAAAAGTGATGGTTTTAGCAACATTTTAACCTGTCTGAATGCTAATAGTCATTTTGCGTCGGGGGGCGAAGCCCTGAACCCTCCACCAGGACTTTGTCCTGGACCTACCGGGGCCTGCGGCCCTTGGACCCTGGCTACTAGGTTTTTCTGATTTAAAAGTTGGCAGGTATGGTGAGGTTATAAAGCTTTTGCCTGTTAAAGAAAGGAGACTGATCCAATGCACAGACATTCGCGTGCCACGCTGTCACGACCCAGACGCACACCAGTGGGCAATCATATGGGAGCCGCGCTGAGCGCACCTCCAAGCGCGTCTCGCTGCCGGCGACGGCCAGATATGGGCCCACGCTCCAGCGCCATCCATTTTCAGGGCTAGTTGATTCGGCAGGTGGGTTGTTACACACTCCTTAGCGGGTTCCAACTTCCATGGCCACCGTCCTGCTCTCTATATCAACCAGGGTGAGCCCCACCCCTTTCATGAGCGCACTACGCGCGGAGTGACCCCTGTTACGCGCCCCCGGCAACAGGGGTGGCAAGCAGGTAAGCTGCGCGGGCGGAGCGCGCGGAGTGATCCATGTTACGAGCCCCCGGCCACGGGGGTGGCGGGCAGGTAAGCTGCTTACCTGCTGCGCGTGACGCCGGCCGCGGCGAAAGCGGACGAGGCGGGGTGTCGGTGCGGTGGGCGCGGTAGTGACCCTGGACGTGCGTCGGGCCCTTCTCGCGGATCGCTTCAGCTACGGCTCCCGGTGGGGCCCTCTCGGGGGAAGGGGCCTCGGTCCAGGACCCCGGCGAGGCGTCCCTTCTCCGCTCCGTAAAAGTGTCCATCTCTTTTCTTTTTTTTTCTTCTGTTGTGGCATATGCAGCAGGTGCCTGCTCGTTTTTCGTATGTGGGTAACAACATTTAACTATGTATATATATTTCCGAATTGGTTTAACTGCCACCCGCAAAAAAAAAAAAAAAATAATAATAATAATCCGCCCGACCCGACCCGCGAGTGGATAAAATCTTAGTTTTTTTAATTTCATCCGCCCGATCCGCGGATAATCCGCGGACTCCGCGGTTGTGTCCGCAAACCGCGCATCTCTAATACGTATTTTCCGCACTATAAGGCGCACCGGATTATTAGCCGCACCTTCAATGAATTACATATTTCATAACTTTGTCCACCAATAAGCCGCCCCGGATTATAAGCCGCGCCTACGCTGCGCTAAAGGGAATGTCAAAAAAACAGTCAGATAGTTCAGTCAAACTTTAATAATATATTGAAAACCAGCGTTCTAACAACTCTGTCCCAAAATGTACGCAAATGTGCAATCACAAACATAGTAAAATTCAAAATGGTGTAGAGCAATAGCAACATAATGTTGCTCGAACGTTAAACTCACAACACACAAAATAAACATAGCGCTCACCTTCTGAAGTTATTCTTCATTCGTAAATCCTTCGAATTCTTCGTCTTCGGTGTCCGAATTGAAAAGTTGCGCAAGCGTGGGATGCAAAATGGCCGGTTCCGTCTCGTAGAAGTCATCGGAGTCAGTGTCGCTGTTGTTGTCCAGTAGTTCTGTGAATCCTGCCTTCCGGAAAGCTCGGACCACAGTTGTGACCGAAATATCTGCCCAGGCATTTACGATCCACTGGCAAATGTTGGCGTATGTCGTCCGGCGCTGTCTGCCCGTCTTAGTGAAGGTGTGTTCGCCTTCGGAGCTGTGTGAAAAAAGCCACCCGGCCTCTTCGCGTAAACTTCCCTTAACCACTCGCTCATCTTTTCTTCATCCATCCATCCCTTCGAGTTAGCTTTTATGATGACGCCGGCTGGAAAGGTCTCTTTTGGCAAGGTCTTCCTTTTGAATATCACCATGGGTGGAAGTTAGCATGGCAAGCTAGAACCACAGTGAAGGATGACTTCTCATTCCCTGTGGTGCGAATATTCACCGTACGTGCTCCCGTTCCACAGTGCGGTTCACAGGAATATCAGTTGCTGTGAAATACGGTAGTAATCCGTGTGCGGATGGAGAGATTGCGTCTTTTTATGAACCGGATCCTTGTCGCTTAGTAGGAGCCATTTTGTGGTCTTTACAGATGTAAACAGGAAATGAAACGTACGGTGATATCCGCGCGTTTTTTCTTCTTCTTCCGGGGGCGGGTGGTTGCTTACAGTAGAAGAAGAAGCGCTTCCTGTTCTATGGGGGCGGGTGCTTTCCTTGGCGGTTGCTTGCGTAGAAGAAGAAGCGCTTCCTGTTCTACCGGGAAAAAAGATGGCGGCTGTTTACCGAAGTTGCGAGATCGAAACTTTATGAAAATGAATCGTAATAAAGCGCACCGGGTTATAAGGCGCACTGTCAGCTTTTGAGAAAATGTGTGGTTTTTAGGTGCGCCTTATAGTGCGGAAAATACGGTAATTATTTTTCTCTCATAGAAAAAGCTCTAATTTATTATCGCAACACACATCGAGTGATCACCACAAAATAACACAACAAATAGGATATGTATATTCTACCTCTAAATATACCACACTGTGAAATGTAAACATTATTTGTGTTTATTTATAAACATCTAAAGAATGTATGTTGCTACACTGTATTTATAAATGCAATAAAATGCCAATTGACTAACTTAGAGTTACATTACTTTTTATACCTGCTGTTTCAAATTTGATACACCCACTATCGACACAGTTTTACTTTGAAATATTTCTTAAAATATGAAGTAATTTTACATTGCATCAACAGATTAACTGTTCGTACTGATGTGTCAGTAAGACAACAAATATTTTACTTTCAAAAACGTACTGTATGTATTACTTATGATACGTTTGGTGTTATAGGGTTTAATAATCAATTCTAGTCACCTCTCTTTATGTAGGCAGCCTTAGAATAAAATAATCCGGGAAGACTCTTTCCTGCAAAAGGGAGGGTCCCAGACATTGGGGTAGGGATGAGTTGCATCATTATTTTTGTTTTGGCACAAATAATTAAAGCCACAAATCAAATGAATGCACGTATTTGTACTGACGTCAGCCGACATATTCCCAGTCATTACAATTAGCATCGTAGCTAGTGAGGTAACGCACTGTAATAATAATAATAGTACATTTTGTCGCCCATAACACAAAGCTGACACTGTGATGTCTTTAAATATATGTAATCCGTCTGTGTCCAAACTACGCCAGCGTCTTCAGTTTGGCCCGCGGGGTGTTTCCAAATTAAATTTATATATCTGACATTCTGTTTGCTGCAAATTTTTCGCAACCTTGTGTACAATGTGAGTAAATCAGATCAATGACCATGAATGGTGTTTTGAAGTGAATTCAGCACTTACTTACTTACTTATATGACCCAATCCAAAACAACCTTCCCTAATCATGGCGCAAAAAATGTAACCAACACAAAACGTCCGCACACGTGGTCACAAATAACACAACTTGCTCACTGAACTTTGTGGATATTATAAAAAACGCTCTGCCACCTTTAACAATTCAAAATTGCACTCATTTAAATCCATAACAATGCATGATGGGAAAAAACCAAAACACTCTCCACACTTATCCATGTTTGGCACATTTTGATGATTCTGATTGATTACAAAACCTAAAGGAGGTCGTCACGGAAGTAAACAAGGTGGAAGTCGAACTTTCACACACTCTTAATATTCAATTATATTAATTATTAATTATATATCCATTATATTATTATAATTAACACCGCATTGGGCAAGAAAAATTTGTCGACTGCATGTAAAGTAATATGAGTATATATATATATATATATATAACGATTAAAAATGTAAATGTGATTAATCGCAGTTTGTTTACAGTTAACTCAAAATTAATCGCGATATCCCAAATAAATATATTTTTCATCATTAATAAGTGTACCGTCAACCGATCATTTTCAAGTTTTAATACCATGACTGGACAATTAGTTTGCTTTAATGAAATGGGTTTTTTTAAACAATATGCCTATTTAAACAGCTCAACACCAAAAGGACATAAACATGCTTTTAAAGAGAATAAAACAAATGTCCTGCAATGTATTGGTGTGTTTCCAGATTTTGTATTTTGTGGGAATACGGAATTTGTATTCCTGCTGTAGGAGCACTTGTATTCATCGGAGGAGCTACACTTCCATGTTAAGATAGCAGTTTCACGCATTCTTAACACAAAATGCGGATTGTTACGATCATGCTTTGATTGTCAAAGATGTCTGGTAATGTAAAATGTGATACTTTTACCTGAATAAATGCTTCTGATATATATATATTCTTTCATCCACATTATGCACGCCGTGGTGACATTGCTGGTTTATGAGTCGCGACAGATGTCAGTCAACACACGCACACACACAGCCCTTGCAAGCAGAAACAATGTGGAGACAGAAGAGAGAGGATGTACATATATATACATTTTACATTAATAATATATACATTTTATATTAACATAATGGATAGTTATTGTAATTGGATATTAATAATATGTGAAAGTTTGACTCTACTTTGTTTACTTCATTGACAAACTCCTTAAAGTTGTGTAATCAATCAGAAACATCAAGCAGTGAAAATGCGCCAAACATGGATAAGTGTGGAGGGTTTTTTGCAAATTTTTTCCCATCATGCATTCTAGTGGATTTTAATGGTTGTAATTTTTTATTATTTAGTGTTTGGGAGTTTGTTATGAAAACGTCAAAGTTCCGTGAGCAGGTGGTGTCATGTGTGACCATGTTGACTTTTTGTGTTTTGGTCGCAGTTAATTTGCGCCTTGAGTAGGGGAAGGTTGTTTTGATTGGGTCATATAAGTAAATGTTGTGCTGTGGACAATTCAATGTACAAATCATGGTCATTGGCCTGAATTACTCATGTTGCCCACAAGATGGCGGCACATTTGCAGCAATTAGACTGTCAGATATTTAACATTGAGCTAAAAGGGACATCGCTGGCCAGATTTCTTATTAAACTTGTGATGTCTCACGGGCCAAATTGAGTAGTTTGGACACCTCTGGTATAAAGTATTGGTATCGGATCAGTATCGGTGATACCAACCTGAAGTCTACCCGGTATCGGTTCGGAAAGAAAATGAGTGGTAACTACGGTTGTACGGTATACCGATATTAGTATAGTACCGCGATACTAATGAATCATATTCGGTACTATACCGCCTCTAAAAAGTACCGCCCACCCCCGTAGTCGTCACGTCATGTCATTGCTGGTTTACGAGCAGAGAAGGATGTTTGGCAGCGCACACACACGGAGTACTTACAAGCAGACACAGTGCATAGACAGAAAAGGGATAACGGACGCATTTTGGCTTAAAAACTAAAGATAAAGGTGAAGTTATAACACTGAAACACCCTCAGGAAGAGGTGCTTTAAGACATGGCTAGCTAGCTAGCGACTAAAGTCCAGCCGCAGTCTGCAGTGTTATAGCTACTTCTAAATCACTAATCCTGGTCTCCATGGCGACAAATAAATAAAGTTTCTTACAAGTATCATCCCTGCAGGACGAGGAATAGCTAAACATGCTTCACTACACACTGTAGCTCACCGGCGTCACAATGTAAACAAACGCCTTGGTGGATCTACACCAGTGGTTCTTAACCTTGTTGGAGGTACCGAACCCCACCAGTTTCATATGCACATTCACAGAACCCTTTAGTGAAAAATAAAATGTTGGGGTTTTTTTTCAAGTTCAAGACAAAGTTATATGTTTTTGGTAACACTTTAGTATGGGGAACATATTCTAAGTAACAAAAGACTTAATTTAGAGTTATTTGGACACTAGAGGAACATATTCTAAGTAACAAAGACTTAATTTAGAGTTATTTGGTTAGGGTTAGGGTTAGAGAGTTAGGGCCAGGGTTAGAGGGTTAGGGTTATAATAAAGCCATGCCGAATAAGGCATTAATAAGTACTTAATAATGACTAGTTAAGAGCCAATATGTTAATAATTTGCATGTTAATAAGCAACTAATTAATGGTGAATATGTTCCCCATACTAAAGTGTTACCATGTTTTTTACTGGTGCACAAAATGAACCGTGCATGAACATCACCTTGTTCAAACAACAAAACCAACCCAGTGCATAAACTCACAACAAATTACACACCTGCAAATCAGTCTGACTTCTGTTGTTGTCGTATCCGTAATACGCCGATTGGGAGAAGATTTTATTTACACGATGAGTCGGGTGTGTCTTGACCTCCGCCGAACTCGTGAGGACGACTCACCGAACCCCTAGGGTTCGATCAAACCCAGGTTAAGAACCACTGATCTACACCTAACATCCACTGTAATGATACCAAGTACAGGACCGTATCTAGTCGATACTACTATGATAACATCGATATTTTTCATTTTCTTTCATTTAAAATAAATTTATATTATGTTTATAAATTCAGGAAACATGTCCCTGGACACATGAGGACTTTGAATATGACCAATGTATGATCCTGTAACTACTTGGTATCGGATCAATACCCAAATTTGTGGTATCACCCAAAACTAATGTAAAGCATCCAAACAACAGAAGAATAAGTGATTATTACATTTTAACAGAAGTGTAGATAGAACATGTTAAAAGAGAAAGTAAGCAGATATTAACAGTAAATGAACAAGTATATTAATAATTCATTTTCTACCACTTGTCCTTAATAATTTTGACAAAATAATAGAATGATAAATGACACAATATGTCACTGCATATGTCAGCAGCTAAATTAGGAGCCTTTGTTTGTTTACTTACTACTAAAAGACAAGTTGTCTTGTATGTTCACCATTTTATTTAAGGACAAACTTGCAACAGTCTAATGCACTGTGGATGTAACATATGTTTAATGTACTGTAAGACTTTTTGTTAAAATAAAGCCAATAATGCAATTTTTTGTGGTCCCCTTTATTTAGAAAGGTATCGAAAAGTACCGAAAAGTATCGAAATTGGTACCGGTACCAAAATATTGGTATCGAGACAACACCAGTGGTAACGTATGTCATCGATCTTGGCATCGCTAGCAGAAAAAAAAAAAAAAAATTAATCAAAGCATCCCAAAAGGGACAAGCGGTAGGAAATGGATGGATGGATGGATGGGGGGGGGGGGGCGTGGTTGGGGGCGTGGTCAAGAGGGGAGGAGTATATTTACAGCTAGAATTCACCAAGTCAAGTATTTCATATATATATATATATATATATATATATATACATAAATACATAATAAATACTTGACTTTCAGTGAATTCTAGCTATAAATATATATTTCTTTTCTTTTATATATATATATATATATATATATATATATATATATATATATATATATATATATATATATATATATATATATATATATATATATATAAAATAAATACTTGAATTTTGTTCATTTATTTACACATATACTTGTTGAGTTAAGGGTTGAATTGTCCATCCTTGTTCTATTCTCTGTCACTATTTTTCTAATCATGCTGAACACCCTCTCTGATGATGCATTGCTGTGTGGCACGCACAAAAGTGCTTTCATCAAATGCACTAAATGGCAGTATTGTCCTGTTTAAGAGTGTCACAACATTGCGGTTTACGGCAGACAAACTGCTTTACGGTAGACGAAAACGTGACTGCTGTTGTTGTGTGTTGTTACCGCGCTGGGAGGACGTTAATGAAACTGCCTAACAATAAACCCACATAAGAAACCAAGAACTCGCCCTCGATCATTCTACAGTTATAACGTGATTGGGCAGGCACGCCGTTTATATTGTGGGAAAGCGGACTCAGGTCCGCAGACTCCGCATGGACCTGAGTCCGCCTGAATTTCGGGAGATTTTCGGGAGATAATTTGTCCCGGGAGGTTTTCAGGAGAGGCGCTGAATTTCGGAGTCTCCCGGAAAATCCGGGAGGGTTGGCAAGTATGGGATGGATCCAAAAGACAGGAGATGAAAACAATACGATGCACCTTGTGCTTACATGCCGACCCCTGAGGGTTGGAGTGTGAACTACAGTTTCCACCGAGCGTACTTGTTGTCATGTCGCGTTGTGCTGCTGATTGACGTGGACGAGTCCTCCAGAGAGCGCCGTCCTTGCGAGGAGCTCAACTCGGGATTTAAAAGCATTCCTCTCTCTCTCTCCACTGTGTGTCTATGTCGCTCGCCCTCCTCCCTCTGTTGTAATGGCTGTGTTGAGGCGCTCCCTCCTCCCGCTCCCCTCCAGGCAGTATAAAAGTCAGCATGGCGGGCTTGTCTGGCACACAGTCTGTCAGAGAGCGTGCATGAGTTCGGGCCAACATGACCCCCAGGTGGTGAACCCTGACGAGAGACCCCCCGTGCAGCGTCATCTACAGGTGAGCAGCGTCACTGCTCGTTTGGCTTTTGTCACCTATTTTCTTCGCTGTCCTGTTTATCTTGGGAGTCTGCTGCTGATGCAGGAAGCGGGAGGAGACGGGAGGAGAGAGGCCCCGTCATGGCAGGAATGTTAAAAAATGCACATGGTGGCACTTTGGTGGAGGTGAGAGGTGTTTACAATGCAGTTTGGATTTGGGTCATGACTAGTCAAGACCGCGTTTAGCGCTTGTAAAGAAGGTGGTCGCAGCGTAAAGGAATGCCGGCGAGAGAACCAACACCAGAACTTACTTTCCGCCGCAACTGTCACAAGTTGAAACCAAAAACTGTTTCAAGACTTTTTGTCCGATGAGGTGATGGAGGGTCTGCTCAGTGAATGTACCAACGACATTGTGTTCCTAGGTCTTTGTTTTTCATCTTAGCAGGACATGTTGGACAATTGTTGATTTTGGCGAAGACTATTTTCTGTTTCAAGTGCACAAAGTAATTCTTGGAGGAGTTAAAGCAGAATGGACACGCTCCAAAACATTGTTGAAAGTCTTCCCAGGGGAATGGGAGCTGTTGAAGAAGCTACCGTATTTTCTAGAATCATAGAGCGGGTCTATTCAGGTATTTTTTCATACAAAAGGCGCACCGGATTATAAGGCACATTAAAGGGGTCATATTAATATGACTTTTTTTATTTTTTAAGGGGACGGCGTGGCGAAGTTGGTAGAGTGGCCGTGCCAGCAATCGGAGTGTTGCTGGTTACTGGGGTTCAATCCCCACCTTCTACCATCCTAGTCACGTCCGTTGTGTCCTTGGGCAAGACACTTCACCCCTTGCTCCTGATGGCTGCTGGTTAGCGCCTTGCATGGCAGTTCCCGCCATGAATGTGTGTGTGAAAGGGTGAATGTGGAAATACTGTCAAAGCGCTTTGAGTACCTTGAAGGTAGAAAAGCGCTATACAAGTATAACCCATTTATCATTTATTATTTATACTTGAAAACATTTCCTTGTGGTCTACATCAGTGGTTCTCAACCTTTTTTCAGTACCCCCTAATCAGAGCAAAGCATTTTTGGTTGAAAAAAAGAGATAAAGAAGTAAAATACAGCACTATGTCATCAGTTTCTGATTTATTCAATTGTATAACAGTGCACAATATTGCTCATTTGTAGTGGTCTTTCTTGAACTATTTGGAAAAAAAGATAGGTTTTTATTTATATTTATAAAGGATTTTTGAATTGTTGCTATTTTTAGAATATTTAAAAAAAATCTCACGTACCCCTTGGCATACCTTCAAGTACCCCCATTTGAGAACCACTGGTCTACATAACATGTAATAGTGGTTCTTTGGTCAAAATGTTGCATAGATGATGTTTTACAGACCATCTTCAAGTCGCTTTCTGACAGTCTCTTCAGGATGCGCCGTTTTGTAGGCGGTCTTATTTACGTGGCTCACCTTCGACAGCGTCTTCTCCCTGTCATTGTTGTAGCGGTGTCGCGTGCAAGGACGGGAGTGGAAAAAGTATCAAAAGATGGAGTTAACTGTTTTAATGACATTCACTTTACTCCAATCAACAACGGAGCAGCGTCTTCTCATCCGTGGCTCACTAGTGCAACAACAACTGTCCGACCGGAACTCTCTAATAATTAGAGTTCCGTGGGTGAATTATGTAAACCCACTACACTGGTCATTTTTAGCGCTTCCATAGCGAGATAAAAGTTAGAATTTAACACTACTTTATATTAGAAATGGCAACAGCAGAGGGTGCATCCCACATAACAAGAATATGGTGAAAAAGAAGAAGCTTATCTACTACGTTGTCGGCACGGACTACAGTGGCGGACGTGCGCTAATTTTCAGGACTTATGCAGATCTCAAATACACATCAGCAGGTACCAGAAGGTAAGAAAAGTTGGTTTTGCATAATATTGCGAAACAGGTCTAAGGGGTGCCAGTTTGCGGTCCTTATACACCAGGGGTGCCCACACTTCTTCTGCAGGCGAGCTACTTTTCAATTGACCAAGTCGAGGAGATCTACCTCATTTATACATATAATATATATTTATTTATTTATGATCGAGACGTTTTTGTTAACAAGTTAAATGTGTTTACTGATAAAACAAGCATGTTTAAGACATATAGATTCCTTTCTTTCATGAAGACAAGAATATAAGTTGGTGTATTACCTGATTCTGATGACTTGCATTGATCGGAATCAGACAGTAGTGCTGATAGCGTCCGCATTTTCAAATGGAGAGAAAAAAAAGTCCTCCTTTCTGTCCAATACCACATGAAAGTGGTTGGTTTTTGGCATATTCTTTGTCCAGCTTCCATACTCCTTTTTGTACCCTTTACAAGAAATACATTGGCAGCAAACTCCATAGCGTGCAAGCTTGTGCACGCCAGCTTTCTGAGACTCTTATTTTGTTAGCGCAGGCAGGATGGAGCAGCGCTTTTATTGTGAAGACAAGAAACTGTGCAGTCGGTCTTTAGTGTTGACGGCAGGTACGGCGCGAGAGTCTGTTGAAATAAAATGTGTTTCTCACCTTCCTGTCAGTAATTTTTTCTTAATAATGAGCTGGCAGCAGCCAGCGTCATCTCACAAGACCCTCCGGTGCCGTGAATGTCAATCAAGTGACGAAAGTGACGTCTTGGTGAAGATTGATGATCGGTAATTTTTAGGTCTATTTTTTTAATGCCTGGCTGGCAGGCACTGACACACCCTCCCCGATCGACCGGTAGCTCGCGATGGACGTAATGGGCACCCCTGTTATACACACACCATAGTAATACTTGTATCTCTGACGACGGTAGCCGGAATGGGCCGACAATACAGCAAGCGGAGCGGCTTCAAAGTCATGCTAAAACATTTTGACAGATTTTTGAGTGCTGTGTGTAATATTCTTTATTTTCAATGGAACATTTAAAGTTTTGGTGTTGTTTACTGGCGTCATCTTGCAGTCTCCACGTATCTCTTATGTGTGACTACCATCTACTGGTTGCACTTATCATTACACCATTTACCAAATAAAATTGCTTCGAGGTTGCTAAGCACAACCAGAATTATTCCGTTCACTAGGCCATACTTGCCAACCCTCCCGAATTTTCCGGGAGACTCCCGAAATTCAGCGCCTCTCCCGAAAACCTCCCGGGACAAATATTCTCCCGAAAATCACCCGATTTTCAGCCGGAGCTGGAGGGGGCGTGGCCATGCGACCTGAGTGAGGACAGCCTTTTTTCACTATGGGAGGACAACAGGGTGACAAGAACTAAATCATCCAGACTACTACAGATAAATTGTATTATTATGTTTATCTTACCTAAAAATAAATATATTTATTAAGGCTCCAGCGCCCCCCGCGACCCCAAAAAGGGAATAAGCGGTAGAAAATGGATGGATGGAATTTAAAAAAATAAATAAATAAATAAATAAATACATTTGTACTATATTTTGCTAAAAACATCAACATTTTTTTTTGTATTTTTTCTGACTCCTTATTACATCCAGCCATAGAATTATACCGGTACATTAAAATAAACATATTTGAAATAATACATTTTAAATTATCATAACAATTCATTTAAAATGACCATATTTAATTATTAAAATAATTGCTTGTTTATCAACAACTTTAGCATTTTATTCATTACATTTTTAAGCTCTCAGAAGCCAAGTTATGTTATATTCATGTTATATTTATGCAAGTTTGAAGTATCAACTATCTAAACACAGTTTTGTTTGCATATTTTCAGGATGTAGATATATATATATATATATACATATATATATATATATATGTATATATATATATATATTAAATACTTGACTTGGTGAATTCTAGCTGTCAATATACTCCTCCCCACTTAACCACACCCCCAACCACGCCCCGCCCCACATTTTCCACCCCAAGACGGTGGTATTGATCATTCAGTCATGATCAAGCCTCAACCTCAAATCAGTTTGGACGGAGATCTGATCATTTGAAGTAAGTCAAGACAGTTTTGATGGTTGATGGCGAGGAGGAGTTATTTCCGACAATAGAGTTCATTCTACAATAGAATATTGTTGCAATGCAGTATTGCAGCACCTTGTTCAAAAGATGGCGCCATAGCACAAACAATGATTTCAGTGGGTTTGCTAGCATCGTGGCCGTCAGCAAAAAAAACAACTAGTTAATGTCTTGTCATGTTAGCATTTTAGCGAGCTAGCGCCATGAGTTTTTTTTTTTTAATTCATCTAAAACGGCGGGAGTTTTACCGTGGTTATAATCACTAGCATTCATGGTTCCATCTCTAGTGCAGAAACATTCCCAGAGTCAGCATCCATGAGTGAGGTGCGATGGCGGACTTGTTTACATGACAGATGGCGCGTGTGAGGAAATCTCTTTTTTTGGCTTCTGCTCTTTGGCAAGCTGTTTGGACTCCAGCTTGAATTCCAAACATCAAACCAAAAGTGTCAAGTGTCCTTTTTTTAAGTGTTATTTTTAAATTACGCGTCCCCATTCCAAACTCTGGACTTGCTTCTTTGACCTTCCCTGTGGTCATGTTCCTGATCCCCTGCAGGACTGGATGTAGCACTGGTCTTGCAGGAAACATGACGCTTGGTTCGTAGTCATAAAAGAACATCCCCTCCCCCCACTGGATCTGAACCTGAGCCAAACCTCCTGGCGACTGTGGCTCACATTCACAACATTTTCCAGCAGAGACAATCAGACGGCGTCTTGCTAGAAGGAGAGGAACCGCAAGAACCGCGAGCATCAACAATCTTCTGCTAATCACTTCCAGGCTGACCCGCAGGCCGGAGCGTTTCTTAGCGGGCTTCTTTTCAGGGCCTCCACTGTGTTGACAGGCTGTTTTTTATGTGAATGTTTCTGCCTGAAGTGTTTGATTCCACGTCAGCTTTTTCAAAAACTTGTGACAACCTAAATGTTACTGTATGTTCTGTAGAGACATTTAATCTGCACCCACCAATTTTTAGAGGAAATAAATATGTTTCCATATATTAGCCGCACCGGACTATAAGCCGCAGATATATACGTTGTGAAATTAGTTATTTACACAAAAATATTTTGTAAATGTTTATTTACATACCTTAAAGGCCTACTGAAATGCGATTTTCTTATTTAAACGGGGATAGCAGGTCCATTCTATGTGTCATACTTGATCATTTCGCGATATTGCCATATTTTTGATGAAAGGATTTAGTAGAGTACATCGACGATAAAGTTCGCAACTTTTGGTCGCTGATAAAAAAGCCTTGCCTGTACCGGAAGTAGCAGACGATATGCGCGTGACGTCACAGGTTGTGGAGCTCCTCACATCCGCACATTGTTTACAATCTTGGCCACCAGCAGCGAGAGCGATTCGGACCGAGAAAGCGACTATTTCCCCATTAATTTGAGCAAAGATGAAAGATGCGTGGAGGAGGAAAGTAAGAGTGAAGGACTAGAGGGCAGTGGGAGCGATTCAGATAGGGAAGATGCTGTGAGAGGCGGGTGGGACCTGATATTCAGCTGGGAATGACTAAAACAGTAAATAAACACTAAACATATATATACTCTATTAGCCACAACACAACCAGGCTTATATTTAATATGCCACAAATTAATACCGCATAACAAACACCTCCCACCTCCCGTCCATATAACCCGCCAATACAACTCAAACACCTGCACAACACACTCAATCCCACAGCCCAAAGTACCGTTCGCCTCCCCAAAGTTCATACAGCACATATATTTCCCCAAAGTCCCCAAAGTTACGTACGTGAGACTTTCTGAGACTTTTATTAGTAGGTTGCACAGTGAAGTACATATTCCGTACAATTGACCACTAAATGGTAACACCAGAAAAAGTTTTTCAACTTGTTTAAGTCGGGGTCCGCTTAAATTGATTCATGATACAGATATATACTATCATATATACTATCATCATAATAGTCATCACATAAGATAATCATCAGGGTGTATACATTGAATTATTTACGTGACATGCACATAGCGGCACGCACATACGGGCAAGCGATCAAATGTTTGGAAGCGTACTCACGGTACCGTGTCTGCGTATCCAACTCAAAGTCCTCCTGGTAAGAGTCTCTGTTGTCCCAGTTCTCCACAGGCCAATGGTAAAAATTGACTGTCATCTTTCGGGAATGTAAACAATGAAACACCGGCCGTGTTTGTGTTGCTAAAGTCGGCCGCAATACACCGCTTCCCTCCTACAGCTTTCTTCTTTGCTGTCTCCATTGTTCATTGAACAAATTGTAAAAGATTCACCAACACAGATGTCCAGAATACTGTGGAATTTTGCGATGAAACAGACGACTTAATAGCTGGCCATCATGCGGTCTCAAAATGTCCTCCACAATCCGCGACGTCACGCGCTGACTTCATCATACCGAGACGTTTTCAGCAGGATATGTCGCGCAAAATTTAAAATTGCACTTTAGTAAGCTAACCCAGCCGTATTGGCATGTGTTGCAATGTTAAGATTTCATCATTGATATATAAATTATCAGACTGCGTGGTCGGTAGTAGTGGGTTTCAGTAGGCCTTTAATTACCTGTAACACGGCAGTAAAACAGCTGATCAAACAAAACAGATGTCATCGTCATGGACCCCCTAGCTGTACAAGCTAGCTCTCCGATCAGCTAAGCAGACTCAATAACATCCACGGTGACCTTTTGGCGTTACTGATACTGTATTATATTTGTATTTACAATACACAAAGAATGCCGTTGTAAGTTAATAATTCTAACACAGACACTCGTACACAAGTTAGCATATTACCTAATGCTAAAGACGCTAGCTTCATTACATTACCATAGCACGTACAAATATGCATAAAAACACTCCCACAGACATCAGACATGGCACGGTTTAGTAAGTAAGAATTGTTTTAGTTGTATTTTAAAACTTACAAACGTTGCTTGGAGTGATGAATTAAGAATCCGTACGAGTAGACCATTATGGACGGCTAGAAGACGAATGTACTTTGGTTGAAAGCTCAGTCTAAACAGAAGTGCAATGCAGTATTGCAGCACCTCGTCCAAAAGATGGCGCCATAGCATAAACAATAACACACTTTTTCAGTGGGTTTGCTAGCATCATGGCCATCAGCGAAGAAAAAACTAGCGGTTTTATTTTATGTTTATAGAGCTCTAATTGGGCAGCACGGTGAAAGAGGGGTTAGTGCATCTGCCTCACAATACGAAGGTCCTGAGTAGTCGTGAGTTCAATCCCGGCCTCGGGATCTTTCTGTGTGGAGTTTGCATGTTCTCCCCGTGACTGCGTGGGTTCCCTCCGGGTACTCCGGCTTCCTCCCACCTCCAAAAGACATGCACCTGGGGATAGGTTGATTGGCAACACTATATTGGCCCTTGTGTGTGAATGTGAGTGTGAATGTTGTCTGTCTATCTGTGTTGGCCCTGCGATGAGGTGGCGACTTGTCCAGGGTGTACCCCGCCTTCCGCCCGATTGTAGCTGAGATAGGCTCCAGCGCCTCCCCGCGACCCCGAAGGGAATAAGCGGTATAAAATGGATGGATGGATGGAGAGCTCTAATTATGTTAAAAAAAACATATTTAAAAGGTCCTAAAGTGTTTTTAATGCAACAATAGAATATTGTTGCATACTTTGTGACATGGAAGACCATGTTAAATGACATATAGGATCACATTAAATGATGCAGGAAAACAATATTATATGACGTGGCCAACCCCTTTAAGGATGTGGCAGGCCACCTTAAAAGATATGGATGTCTGCGTTAAATGAGGTGGAAAACCTTATTAAATGACATGGCGGACACCATTAAATGATGTGGCGTACAATTTTAATGACGTGGCAGGCCACATTAAGTGACGTGACAGACCACATTAAGTGACGTGACAGACCACATTAAATGACATCAGAAGACCATATTAACTGATGCGGAAAACAACACTATATGACACGGCCAACCACATTAATGATGTGGAGGACTACAATAAATTACGTAGAAGGCCACATTAAATGAGGTAGAAGACCACATTAAATGACGTGTAAGACCATGTTAAATGACGTAGAAGACCACATTAAATGATGTGTAAGACCATGTTAAATGATGCGGAAAACAACATTATATGACATGGCCAACCACATTAATGATGTGGCAGGCCATTTTAAAAGATGTGGAAGACTACATTAAATGACGTAGACCATGTTAAATGACGTAGAAGTCTACATTAAATGATGCGGAAAACCACATTTTATGACAAGGCCAACCACATTAATGATGTGTAAGGCCACTTTAAATGATACGTAAGACCACGTTAAATAATGCAGAAAAACACATTACCGTATTTTCCGCACTATAAGGCGCACCTAAAAACCACACATTTTCTCAAAAGCTGACAGTGCGCCTTATAATCCGGTGCGCCTTATATATGGGTTAATATTAATATTAATTTTCATAAAGTTTAGGTCTCGCAACTACGGTAAACAGCCGCCATCTTTTTTCCCCGTAGAAGAAGCGCGCGGTGCATGCTGGGATATGTGACGTTTCATTTCCATTTGTGTGTTTATGTAAAGACCCCAAAATGGCTCCTATTAAGTGTGTTGTCTGTCTAATTATAAATAATGCAGACGAGGCGTGTTAACTGAGTTCTCAACGTTTACTCACAGCGTGCTCATAACCACATTCTAACTGCCAGCATACAACGACGCTTCTCAGGGCTACCGCGCATGCTCGTCACTATCGTTGCATGCTGGGTAGTGTAGTTGTTATATTTGCTAGCTCATAACATCACATTAAGAGACACGCTTACGCGCTTAATTCAATACTCGCCGTCATTCCGGGTGGATTGACAAAAGACCTCCAGCCGCTAGATATTGGTGTCAACAGGGCATTAGAAGCTAGACTGCTAACTGCGTGGGAACAATGGATGACCGAAGGCGAACACACCTTCACTAAGACAGGGAGACAGCGAGACGGAGCCGGCCATTTTGGACCCCACATTCGCCCAACTTTTCAATTCGGACACCGAAAGAGAAGAATTCGAGGGATTTATGAATGAAGAATAACTTCAGAAAGTGAGCGTTATGTTTATTTTGTGTGTTGTGACATTAACGTTCGAGCAACATTATGTTGCTATTGCTCTGCACTATTTTGAATTTTACTATGTTTGTGATTGCACATTTGCGTACATTTTGGGAGTGAACAGAGTTGTTAGAACGCTGGTTTTTAATATATTATTAAAGTTTGACTGACCTATCTGACTGTTTTTTTGACATTCCTTTAGCGCAGTTAGATGCGGCTTACAACACGGGGCGGCTTATAGGTGGACAAAGTTTTGAAATATGCCGTTCATTGAAGGCGCGGCTTATAACCCAGGGCGCCTTATGGTGCGGAAAATACGGTATATTACATGGCCAACCATATTAATGATGTGGCAGGCCATTTTAAAAGATGTGGAACACTACATAAAATGACGTAGAAGACCACATTAAATGACGTAGAAGACCACATTAAATGATGTGGAAAACAACATTTTATGACATTAATGACGTGGCAGGCCAAACTAAAGATGTGGGAGACCACATTAAATGACGTAGAAGACCACGTTAAATGACGTAGAAGACCACGTTAAATGATGCGGAAAACAGCATTTTATGATGTGACAGGCCACATAAAAAAGATTTGGAAGACTACATTGAATGACGTAGAAGACCTCGTTAAATGATGTGGAAAACAACATTTTATGACATTAATGATGTGGCAGGGCACTTTAAAAGATGTGGAAGACTACATTAAATGACGTAGAAGACCACGTTAAATGACGTGTAAGACCACATTAAATGATGTGGAAAACATTTTATGACATGGCCAACCACGTTAATGATGTGGCAGGTCATTTTAAATTTGTAAGACCATGTTAAATGATGCGGAAAACAACATTTTATGACATTAATGATGTGGCAGGACACATTAAAAGATGTGGAAGTCTACATAACATGACATAGAAGACCACGTTAAATGATGCGGAAAACAACATTATATGATGTGGCAGGCCACATTAAAGGACATGGAAGTTTACATTAAATGATGTGGCACAGTGATCGTACTACACTGAGAGGAATACGACACAAGTGTCTACAACAGAAAGTTAACATAAACTAGAAGTAAAAGCGCCCAACAGCCATTTTTCTTTTACTATTAAAAAAACACTGTCAAATCTTTACAAATTAAAACGGAAGAAGTTGAACGAATTGAAACACTTAAATAAAAATAATATGGCTCCTAAAAAGCCAGAACAGTATTCTATTTTTTTCCTGCCAATAAAGTTGGCGTGTTGTTTTATTTTATGTACAGTATTAGTGTCTAATTTATTTCATGTGTTTTTGAAATCACTTTGTCAAAAGATTTCAGTGTGGTTAGAAGTACTTTTTGATCATTTTGGTCACACTCACTGTGATATGACATTTTCATACCTTTACATCCCCAATGACTGCCTATGCACAACAGCATGTGTACGTTGGGTCGTGTAGTGGTTCACATGGCAGTTGGCCTCGGGTTCAATCCAACCTATCCTGTCCGCCTCTCTCCTTCCTGGAATCCAGTTTGTCCTTTGTTGTGTCTTCCTGAGTTCAGCGAGTCCAAGCGGCATACCACGCACTGTCTTCAATAAGAGTCCATCAATCCACAAACACCCAACCCTTCCCAAAGGTGCGGCGAAAAAACAAAGGAAGCTACGGGCTTGGCTGGAAAGTCCCAATAAGGAGGGTCCACACATTGAACTCCAACTAATTCCTGGTGTGCACATGACCTGCTGACATGGTCCTTACTAGGGTTGTCCCGATCCGATATTTGGATCGGATCGGCCGCCGATATTTGCCAAAAAATGCGTATCGGCAAGGCATGGAAAAATGCCGATCCAGATCCAGTTTAAAAAAAAAAATTCGGTCCGTGTTTTCCAACGCACCGATTTAAATAATACATCTTTCTGTGTGGAGTTAGCATGTTCTTCCCCGTGACTGCGTGGGTTTCCTCCGGGTACTCCGGCTTCCTCCCACCGCCAAAAACATGCACCTGGGGATAGTTTGATTGGCAACACTAAAAAATTGGCCCTAGTGTGTGAATGTGAGTGTGAATGTTGTCTGTCTATCTGTGTTGGCCCTGCGATGAGGTGGCGACTTGTCCAGGGTGTACCCCGCCTTCCGCCCGATTGTAGCTGAGATAGGCTCCAGCGCCCCCCGCGACCCCTAAGGGAATAAGCGGTAGAAACTTCACTGTGCAACCTACTAATAAAAGTCTCAATCAATCAATCAATCAAAATGGATGGATGGATTCCACTTTACTGCTGCTCCCTAATTTCCGTTCCGCATTTTCCAGCACACTTTCAACACATCCACAGGTCTGTGTCCTAACCGTCCTAATCGGAAGGGGATGCCGGTTCATGGTTCCAAAAGGCGAGCGGAAGTTGATTGATTGATTGATTGAGACTTTTATTAGTAGGTTGCACAGTGAAGTACATATTCCGTACAATTGACCACTAAATGGTAACACCCGAATAAGTTTTTCAACTTGTTTAAGTCGGGGTCCACTTAAATTGATTCATGATACAGATATATACTATCATATATACTATCATCATAATACAGACATCACACAAGATAATCCTCAGGGTGTATACATTGAATTATTTACATTATTTACAATTCGGGGTGTGGGGGGGGGGGGGGGGTAGGGGTAGGTTTGGTTGTTATCATCAGTCATCAACAATTGAGAACAGAGAAATGGATATTGAAACAGTGTAGGTCTGACTTGGTAGGATATGTACAGCAAGTAGTGGACATAGAGAGAGAGAGAGAGAGAGAGAGAGAGAGAGAGAGAGAGAGAGAGAGAGAGAGAGAGAGAGAGAGAGAGAGATCAGAAGGTATAAGAAAAATATCTGCATTTGATTGTTTACATTTGATTATTAACAACAATCCGGGGAGGGTGTTAGTTTAGGGTTGAAGTTGCCTGGAGGTGTACTTTTATTGCGGTTTTGAAGGAGGATAGAGATGCCCTTTCTTTTATACCTGTTGAGAGCACATTCCACATTGATGTGGCATGGAAAGAGAATGAGTTAAGACCTTTGTTAGATCGGAATCTGGGTTTAACGTGGTTAGTAGAGCTCCCCCTGGTGTTGTGGTTATGGCGGTCATTTACGTTAAGGAAGTAGTTTGACATGTACTTCGGTATCAGGGAGGTGTAGCGGATTTTATAGACTAGGCTCACTGGTAAAAATGTCAGCTGTGTGGGATTATTTGACCCTATAAAACGAAAAAGATGAAGAGGTGGAGTGCAAAACATGCCACAATAAAGTCAAGTGGTAAAGTTGTAAGACATTTTAATACAACAAATCTGATCAGGCATTTAGCGAAATACCACCGTAAAGAATATGAAGAATTTCTAAAGAAAACTGACGAAAAGAAAAAGAAAGGTCCTACCCAACTAACTCTGACAGAAACGTTCATACTGCCACTGAACAGTGCTAAAGCCCAGGGGGTAACTAGAGTCATTGCCGAGGAAATAATTCTGGTTGATGAGCCGTAATCTCTCGTGAGTAAAGTGGGCTTTCGACGCACCATGCAACACATCTCCCCATTATGCTCGGACTGCAGTCAGGGGGGGGGGGGGGGGGCAAACAAGTGAAGGGAGTGTGTAGATATATTTTTTCTTTTTTAAGTTTACACTTGTTCAAGAGCAAGTATTGATGCTAAATTATAGACATTTTATCCCACTCAGGTTGTTTGTGTGTTTTGCTTTTTTTAATAATGTTTACAGCATTATTTCTACTTTATACTGTTCACTTTTTTAATGTTCAATGATGCCATTTCTGTTTGTCATGTATAATTGTGTCTATTTGGTGTTTATCCTTGAATAAACAGGTCAGTTTCTTGTTACCAACCATTGTGTATTATTCAAACTCACTTAATTCAGCTGGCTAGTTGTTATCAAGAGTACTAAAACCCTTTTCAACATGAATCTGACAACTAAGTAGGCTAAAAAACTTTAAACTTTAATACATGCTCGGATAGGCCAGTATCGGCATCAGATCGAAAGTGCAAAAACAACATCGGTATCGGATCGGAAGTGCAAAAACCTGGATCGGGACATCCCTAGTCCTTACCACATACTTCCTGTTACCATGAATTGATTACGTGGACCCCGACTTATCCATCCATCCATCCATTTTCTACCGCTTATTCCCTTCGGGGTCGCTGGAGCCTATCTCAGCTACAATCGGGCGGAAGGCGGGGTACACCCTGGACAAGTCGCCACCTCATCGCAGGGCCAGCACTGATAGACAGACAACATTCACACTCACATTCACACACTAGGGCCAATTTAGTGTTGCCAATCAACCTATCCCCAGGTGCATGTTTTTGGAGGTGGGAGGAAGCCGGAGTACCCGGAGGGAACCCAAGCAGTCACGGGGAGAACATGCAAACTCCACACAGAAAGATCCCGAGCCTGGGATTGAACCCCAGACTACTCAGCACCTTCGTATTGTGAGGCAGACGCACTAACCCCTCTTCCACCGTGCTGCCCGACCCCGACTTATTGGGGTGTTACCATTTAGTGGTCAATTGTACGGAATATGTACTATACTGTGCAATCTACTAATAAAAGTTTCAATCAATCAATCAATCATGTCATGACCTGCTAGCATGGTCCTTACCACATACTTCCTGTGTCATGCCATGACCTGCTAACATGGTCCTTACCACATACTTCCTGTGTCATGCCATGACCTGCTAACATGGTCCTTACCACATACTTCCTGTTTCATGCCATGACCTGCTAACATGGTCCTTACCACATACTTCCTGTTTCGTGTCATGACCTGCTAACATGGTCCATACCACATACTTCCTGTTTCATGCCATGACCTGCTAACATGGTCCTTACCACATACTTCCTGTTTCATGTCATGACCTGCTAGCATGGTCCTTACCACATACTTCCTGTTTCGTGTCATGACCTGCTAACATGGTCCATACCACATACTTCCTGTTTCATGCCATGACCTGCTAACATGGTCCTTACCACATACTTCCTGTTTCATGTCATGACCTGCTAGCATGGTCCTTACCACATACTTCCTGTTTCGTGTCATGACCTGCTAACATGGTCCTTACCACATACTTCCTGTTTCATGCCATGACCTGCTAACATGGTCCTTACCACATACTTCCTGTTTCATGTCATGACCTGCTAGCATGGTCCTTACCACATACTTACGGTTTCGTGTCATGACCTCCTAGCATGGTCCTTACCACATACTTCTGGTTTCGTGTCATGACCTGCTAACATGGTCCTTACCACATACTTCCTGTGTCATGTTATGACCTGCTAGCATGGTCCTTACCACATACTTCCTGTTTCGTGTCATGACCTGCTAGCATGGTCCTTACCAAAAACTTCCTGTTTCATGTCATGACCTGCTAGCATGGTCCTTACCACATACTTCCTGTTTCATGCCATGACCTGCTAGCATGGTCCTTACCACATACTTCCTGTTTCATGTCATGACCTGCTAGCATGGTCCTTACCACATACTTCCGGTTTCATATCATGAACTGCTAGCATGGTCCTTACCACATACTTCCGGTTTCAGCCTAGTGGTTAGAGTGTCCGCCCTGAGATCGGTAGGTTGTGAGTTCAAACCCCGGCCGAGTCATACCAAAGACTATAAAAATGGGACCCATTACCTCCCTGCTTGGCACTCAGCATCAAGGGTTGGAATTGGGGGTTAAATCACCAAAATGATTCCCGGGCGCGGCCACCGCTGCTGCCCACTGCTCCCCTCCCCTCCCAGGGGGTGATCATGGGTGATGGGTCAAATGCAGAGAATAATCTCGCCACACCTAGTGTGTGTGTGACAATCATTGGTACTTTAACTTTTTTAACTTTATATCATGACCTGCTAGCATGGTCCTTACCACATACTTCCGGTTTCGTGTCATGACCTGCTAGCATGGTCCTTACCACATACTTCCTGTTTCGTGTCATGACCTGCTAGCATGGTCCTTACCACATACTTCCGGTTTCATATCATGACCTGCTAGCATGGTCCTTACCACATACTTCCGGTTTCGTGTCATGACCTGCTAGCATGGTCCTTACCACATACTTCCGGTTTCGTGTCATGACCTGCTAGCATGATCCTTACCACATACTTCCTGTTTCGTGTCATGACCTGCTAACATGGTCCTTACCACATACTTCCTGTGTCATGTCATGACCTGCTAACATGGTCCTTACCACATACTTCCTGTTTCATGCCATGACCTGCTAACATGGTCCTTACCACATACTTCCTGTGTCATGTCATGACCTGCTAACATGGTCCTTACCACATACTTCCTGTTTCGTGTCATGACCTGCTAGCATGGTCCTTACCACATACTTCCTGTTTCATGCCATGACCTGCTGACATGGTCCTTACCACATACTTCCGGTTTCGTGTCATGACCTGCTAGCATGGTCCTTACCACATACTTCCTGTGTCATGTCATGACCTGTTAACATGGTCCTTACCACATACTTCCGGTTTCGTGTCATGACCTGCTAGCATGGTCCTTACCACATACTTCCGGTTTCGTGTCATGACCTGCTAGCATGGTCCTTACCACATACTTCCTGTGTCATGTCATGACCTGTTAACATGGTCCTTACCACATACTTCCGGTTTCGTGTCATGACCTGCTAGCATGGTCCTTACCACATACTTCCGGTTTCATGTCATGACATGCTGACATGGTCCTTACCACATACTTCCTGTGTCATGTCATGACCTGCTAACATGGTCCTTACCACATACTTCCTGTTTCGTGTCATGACCTGCTAGCATGGTCCTTACCACATACTTCCGGTTTCGTGTCATGACCTGCTAGCATGGTCCTTACCACATACTTCCTGTGTCATGTCATGACCTGTTAACATGGTCCTTACCACATACTTCCGGTTTCGTGTCATGACCTGCTAGCATGGTCCTTACCACATACTTCCGGTTTCATGTCATGACATGCTGACATGGTCCTTACCACATACTTCCTGTGTCATGTCATGACCTGCTAACATGGTCCTTACCACATACTTCCTGTTTCGTGTCATGACCTGCTAACATGGTCCTTACCACATACTTCCTGTTTCATGTCATGACCTGCTAGCATGGTCCTTACCACATACTTCCTGTTTCATGCCATGACCTGCTGACATGGTCCTTACCACATACTTCCGGTTTCGTGTCATGACCTGCTAACATGGTCCTTACCACATACTTCCTGTTTCATGTCATGACCTGCTAGCATGGTCCTTACCACATACTTCCTGTGTCATGTCATGACCTGTTAACATGGTCCTTACCACATACTTCCGGTTTCGTGTCATGACCTGCTAGCATGGTCCTTACCACATACTTCCGGTTTCATGTCATGACATGCTGACATGGTCCTTACCACATACTTCCTGTTTCATGTCATGACCTGCTAACATGGTCCTTACCACATACTTCCTGTTTCATGTCATGACCTGCTGACATGGTCGTACTTCCTGTTTCATGTCATGACCTATTGACATGGTCGTACTTCCTGTTTCATGTCATGACCTGCTGACATGGTCGTACTTCCTGTTTCATGTCATGACCAGCTGAGTAAGATCCTGTTTCATGTAAGAGTGGACTCATGCTTGTTGGGCGACATGTTGGGACCGCACGACAGCGCCTGTGATGCCACAAACCACAACGAGACGCTTGGCGGGAGCGTCTCTCATTGAGGCTCCAGCTGCGGTCAGAGCGTTCAGCTCGTGTTTCAGCTCTGTGGATGTCACGAGACTTCCTCGCTGTGACCTCTGACCTTTGGAAACGTACGTGTTCAAAGTGTCTCGCTACAGGAATCAAGACAATTAGGGAGTGACTTGTTACTCCAAATATGTAGAAGGATTTGTTTGTAATGCAGCGTGCAAATCCAGCATGGAGTAAAATTGTGGAAAGTCCTGCAGCTTTGTCATCCATGAACGGTGAAGAAGAAACAAAGATTTAAAGCAGGGGTGTCCAAATGTTTTCCACTGAGGACCACACACTGAAGAGCGGGAAAAAAAAGAAAAGTAAAGTGAAAGCATGCATTTTGGTATTGTCCATTTTCAAAAGCAATACCTAATATAGGGCTTCCCTCAATTTTGGTGACTGTTAAAGGTCCCAAAGATCCGAAAGGGTTCCAGTCATTAAAGTGTTCAAAATAAGTCATACACTATATTGCCAAAAGTATTTGGCCACCTGCCTTGACTCACATATGAACTTGAAGTGCCATCCCACTCCTAACCCATAGGGTTCAATATGATGTCGGTCCACCTTTTGCAGCTATTACAGCTTCAACTCTTCTGGGAAGGCTGTCCACAAGGTTGCGGAGTGTGTTTATAGGAATTATCGACCATTCTTCCAAAAGCGCATTGGTGAGGTCACACACTGATGTTGGTCGAGATGGCCTGGCTCTCAGTCTCCGTTCTAATTCATCCCAAAGGTGTTCTATCAGGTACAGGTCAGGACTCTGTGCAGGCCAGTCAAGTTCATCCACACCAGACTCTGTCATCCATGTCTTTATGGACCTTGTCATGTTGGAAGAGGAAGGGGCCCGCTCCAATCTGTTCCCACAAGGTTGGGAGCATGGAATTGTCCAAAATGTTTTGGTATCCTGGAGCATTTGAAGTTACTTTCACTGGAACTAAGGGGCCAAGCCCTGCCCCTGAAAAACAGCCCCACACCATAATTCTGAACATTTGGATGGGTGGCCAAATACTTTTGGCAATATAGTGAATATTATATTTTTATATATATAAACTTTCAATGCTTAAATATCTTTAGATCAACTTCAGATCAATCATTTGACATTTGATTGTTATGTCGTAGGCTTTTGTGTAAAAAATGTTGTTGTTTTTTTAGGAAAAACACAAAATGTGCAATCTTATCACCTCAAAGATGTTTAAAGTGGAATTTTTGATGTGCCTAATAGGAGCCCAAAATATGTCAATATTCATAACAGCATTACTCTTGGTTCACTATTTTTTTTTTTAAGATATGACAGTTTAAAAAAAAAAAATCCCATTAACATTCTTGGAGAGCCAAAAGGGCCCAAGAGATTAAAGTGTTAAAAGTAAGTCATTTATTTTTTTATATATGGTAGATATTTTCAATGCTTAAATATCTGTAGATCAACTTCAGGTCTATTCTTTTAAATAAAGTTTTAATCTTTTTATGTTGCAGGCTTTTTGTCAAAACCTTCTTCTTTAATAGGAAAACACACTATGTTCAATATTATCCCCTCAAAAATGTTCAAGGTGGAAAATTTGATGTGAAATAATTTGAGCCTGAAATGTGTCAATAATTCATGACAACATTACTCTTGGTTCATTATTATTTTTTGAGCTATGACAGTTCTTAAAAAAGCCCACTAAAAATCTTGGGGACCCTTTTAGGTCCCAGTCAATAGTGTTAAATATACTGTAAGTCATATATATTTTTTATATGAATATATGCTTGTGTATCTATAGATCAACTTCAGATCTATCCTTTGAAATATTGTTTTTATGTTCTAAGCTTTTTTGTCAAAACCTTTTTTTTTTAGGAAATACACAAAATGTTCAATATTATCCCCTCATAAATATTCAAAGTGGAATATTTGTGTGATGTAATTGGAGCCCTAAATAGGTCAATAATTAATAGCAAAAATGCTCTTGGTTCGTTATTTTTTGAGCTATGACAGTTTAAAAAAAAAAAAAAAAAATTTAAATTAAAATGATTGGGGACCTTAAAGGGTCCCAGTCATTAACCTTTTAAAAATAGGTCATATATTATCTTTTTTTATACTTTTAATGCTTAAAAATCTATAGATTAACTTCCGATATATCTTTCGACATAAAGTTTTATTTTTATTATGTTGTAGGCGGATTATTTGATGTGAAGCAATTGTAGCTTTAAATAGGTCAATATTTCATAACAACATTGCTCTTGGTTCATTAATATTTTTTGAGCTATTAACAGTAAAAAAATAAAAATAAAAATAAAAATCCAACTAAAATTCTTGGGGACCCAAAAGGGTCCCAATCATAAAAGTGTTAAAAATAAGTCACAGTTATTCTTTTACTTTTAGCGCTTAAATCTCTAGATCAATTTCAGATCTATCCGTCAATGATACGTTTTTATTATTTTTTGAGCACTGACAGTTTCAAAGTTAAACTAGAAGTTACAGGCAGTTTTGTCTGAGTTTTTTTCCTAGGGGGCGCTAGAGCGAAATTTTGAGTTTTGGGGTTGGTTTATTTTATTAGATCGC
This sequence comes from Nerophis lumbriciformis, assembly GCF_033978685.3. Taxonomy (NCBI): domain Eukaryota; kingdom Metazoa; phylum Chordata; class Actinopteri; order Syngnathiformes; family Syngnathidae; genus Nerophis; species Nerophis lumbriciformis. Next base: position 24,391,716 of record NC_084576.2, read on the forward strand.
AATTTTTGCCAGTCCTGATGTGTGTGTCCAGTTTAGTGAGTTTTGAAGCCTGTTAAGGGGGTCAAATTACAGTTCAAAGAGGCAAGAGTGACTGTTTTTACTAAACTTTTGTTTTGAAGGGAGAATTGCCAACTTCCTGTTGATTTTTGCTGAAGGATGTCAATGTATGAAATCTAGGTCTAAGTCATACCTACATAGAAGTTTTAATTTCATGTCTCTACAACATTTCTACCGGAAGTTACAAGCAGTTTTGTCTGTGTTTTTTTCCTGGGGGGGCGCTATAGCGCAATTTTGAGTTTTGGGGTTTGGTTTTTTATTAGATGGCAATTTTCGCCAGTCCTGATGTGTGTGTCAAATATGGTGACTTTGGAAGCATGTTAAGGGGGTCAAATTACAGCTCAAAGAGGCGGCGGAATAATAATAATAAAACCGTACAAATACAATAGGGTCCTCTGTCCCAAAGGGACATTGCGGTCCCTAAAAAGGACTGCATGGCAGCTTTGTGTTATTAGAGTCAACACTGCAACATTTTCTAGTTAAATTTCACCTATTTGCTCTTTTATTCCACTTTTTTTTTTTGTTTCATGATTTTTTTTAAATTATTTTTTAGAAATGCACTGCAAGCTGTTGAAAAATTAGGTGTGGGCCACAAAAGGCCCCTAGGCCAGACTTTGGACACCCTTACTCTAATGACTTTGAGGAGACTGGAGAATGTTGGCTACCTTTCAAGTGGTGTTTATGTTCATTGCCATCATTTTCTCCTCAGGATGAGTGACAGCTCCTGCGACTGATCACCAGGATGCCCAAGGGGCCGGCAGGCAGGACATCCCTCTCCCAGCACGTGGTTCCGGTCACCCTCGCCTTCTCATGGCTCCTGATGCTCTTCCAAGCCGCCATCGGGCAGAAACCAGCCAAGCTGCCCCTGATCGGCCGCAAGCCCTTCATAGCGGCGTGGAACGCCCCCCTCGACATGTGCGCCATCAAGTACAACGTCACGGCCAACCTGGACCACGTCTTTCACATCCATGGTAGCCCGCGCGCCGACTGGACGGGCCAGAACGTCACCATCTTCTACGCCAACCGACTGGGCAACTACCCCCGCTACACGGCGCAGGGCGGTGCTGTGCACGGCGGCCTGCCGCAGAACTGCAGCCTGGACACGCACCTGTTCAAGGCCTACCAGGACATCAAGCACTTCATCCCCGCCGAGGACTTCCGCGGCCTGGCAGTCATCGACTGGGAGTTCTGGCGGCCTCAGTGGAGCCGCAACTGGCACAAGAAGGACATCTACCGGCGGAAATCCCGCGAGCTGACCACTAAGGCGTACATCAACGTGACGGAGGCGCAGGTGGAGGAGTTGGCGAGGCGCCGCTTCGAGAAGAGCGCCCGGGCGTTCATGCAGAGGACCATCCAGCTCGGGACGCTCCTGCGCCCCAACGGCCTCTGGGGGTTCTACCTCTACCCCGACTGCCACAACTACAACCTCCACGAGGACAACTACACGGGCCTGTGCCCCCTGCTGGAGAGCATGAGGAACGACGAGCTGCGCTGGCTGTGGAACAGCAGCACCGCGCTCTTCCCCTCCGTCGCCATCAGGAAGAGTCACACCAACAGCGTGGGCAACCTCCGCTTCTCCCGCCACAGGGTGACGGAGGCGCTGCGCGTGGCCTCGCTCACCTCCAAAGACTACGACCTGCCCGCGTACGTCTACCTGAGGCTGGGCTACCGCGATGAGGCGCTCACCTTCCTCACCAATGTAAGAACCCTCCCTTGACTTCGTCTCAGTTACCTTTTCTTGAGCACATGTTTGGAAGCCTACCAAAGTAACTAGGTACCGCTTGTTGGTACCTTTTCCGCCGGCTTACCAAAGCGATTTATACGCTATACTGTAAATCAGTCTTTCTTAACCATTGTTGGGCCGTGAGTGCCCTCAAGAGCAGTGGTCCCCAACCACCGGGCCGCAGCCCGGTACCGGTCCGTGGATGTATTGGTACCGGGCCGCACAAGAAATTTGAAAAATAAAATAAAAAATAATTTTATTTTTTTTTATTAAATCAACATAAAAAACACAAGATACACTTACAATTAGTGCACTAACCCAAAAAACCTCATTCGCACAAAAGGATTGTTTCTTTCTGTTATTAATATTTCTGGTTCCTACATTATATATCAATATAGATCAATACAGTCTGCAGGGATACAGACCGCCAAAAAATATCTGTTTCTCAGCTGTAGTCAGTCTGGGCCGCAGCGGTAACTCAGTTGTAATACACTTTTCCCACCACTTGTGGCAGTAATGACAATAACAAACAAACAGAAGAAGTCTGCAGCTAAAGTCATAGAGAAGTTACTTAAGCGCAAAATGATGACTAAAATGGTGAAATTGTAAATTTATTGACAGAAACATATTTTTATTTAGTTTTTACATTATTTTAACAGGTAATTGTAGAAAATGTATTTTTCATCGTTTTTTACAAGTCTCTTTTGCAGTATATTTGATTACCGTATTTTTTGGACTATAAGTCGCACTTTTTTTCATAGTTTGGCCGGGGGTGCGATATATATATATATATATATATATATATATATATATATATATATATATTCACACAATAAACTACAAATGTTTTACGCATAGAAATTACACAATTTATCACTATTAGCGTTGTCGCCCTCTACTGGTCTAATTTAGCACTACATGTATTAAACATACTATATATATATATATATTAGAGATGCGCGGATAGGCAATTATTTCATCCGCAACCGCATCAGAAAGTCGTCAACCATCCGCCATCCACCCGTTTCTAACATTTAATCAGAGCCGCATCCGCCCGCACCCGCCCGTTGTTATATATCTAATATAGACGATGCAAGGCATTAGTGAGGTTATAAAGCTTTTGCCTGTTAAAGAAAGGAGACTGATCCAATGCAGCACAGACATTCGCGTGCCACGCTGTCACGGCCCAGACGCACACCAGTGCGCAATCATATGGGAGCCGCGCTGAGCGCACCTCCAAGCGCGTCTCGCTGCCGGCGACGGCCGGGTATGGGCCCCACCCCTTTCGTGAGCGCACTGCGCACGGAGTGACCCCTGTTACGCGCCCCCGGCAACAGGGGTGGCGGGCAGGTAAGCTGCGCGGGCGGAGCGCGCGGAGTGACCCCTGTTACGAGCCCCCGGCCACTGGGGTGGCGGGCAGGTAAGCTGCTTACCTGCTGCGCGTGACGCCGGCCGCGGCGAAGGCGGACGAGGCGGGGTGTCGGTGCGGTGGGCGCGGTGGTGACCCTGGACGTGCGTCGGGCCCTTCTCACGGATCGCCTCAGCTACGGCTCCCGGTGGGGCCCTCTCGGGGGAAGGGGCCTCGGTCCCGGACCCCGGCGAGGCGTCCCTTCTCCGCTCCGTAAAAGTGTCCATCTCTTTTTTTTTTTTCTTCTGTTGTGGCATATGCAGCAGGTGCCTGCTCGTTTTTCGTATGTGGGTAACAACATTTAACTATGTATATATATTTCCGAATTGGTTTAACTGCCACCCGCCTGAATCTATTTAAAATCTAATTTTTTCGGGCGTTTTTTTTTCAACCGCCCGACCCGACCCGCGGATAAAATCTAATTTTTTTAAATTTCATCTGCCCGGTCCGCAGATAATCCGCGGACTCCGCGGTTGTGCCCGCAAACCACGCATCTCTAATATATATATATATATATATATATATATATATATATATATATATATATATATATATATATATATATATATACACACACATATATATATACACATATATATATATATACACATATTTATGTATACATAAATGTATGTATACCTATATATATATATATATATAGGTATACATATGTATATACATATATATGTATACGTATACATATACTGTATATATATACTGTATATATATATATATATATATAAATATATATGTGTGTCTTTTGTATTTGTGGTTGTGTTGTTTTTTGCCTGAGAGTAACGAGCAGACTTTGATTAATACATGTAGTGCTAAATTGGACCAGTAGTATATATATATATATATATATATATATATATATATATATATATATATATACATACACATACATACATATATATATATATATATATATATATATATATATATATATATATATATATATAGATGATATTATATTTTTATATAGATAGGCTCCAGCGACCCCCCGCGACCCCAAAAGGGACAAGCGGTAAATAATGGATGGATATATATATATATATATATATATAGATATATATATATATATATATCCGTATATATAGCAGGTTTCCCTGCGAAACAGGCTTGTAGGGATGATATAGCGTCTGTGTGTATATATATATATATATACACACACACATTATATAATATGTATATAATATTGGTTTTGTATATAATAAATCAAAATGACCTCCGCATGTTTTTTTGAGTGTGGCCCTAATTTTTTATAAACATATTCCTCTTTGGCCGCATGTCTAAATATATTTTTTTAACCCAACACGGCAAAAAAACAAAAACTTTAAATTTTTTGTTGAATATTTTTCATTACTACCGCCATCTAGCGAACATTTAGAGTAAGAACACTCACCTGCTCCTCTCCACTCGTGTCCTGTCCTGTGTGCAGAAAGACCTGGTCCACACCATCGGGGAGAGTGCGGCACTCGGCGCCGCAGGCTTCGTCATCTGGGGCGACCTGAACCTGACGTCGTCTCGGGTAAGGACACGCCCACCGCCACGCTGAAGTGGCATCAAGACAAACAACTTGATAGAAGTAGTATTTTTTGTTGGGAGGGTTCGCTCCATGCACACGCGAGGGCTTTATATGTCTTTAGCGAAGACAATGACTCAAAAAACGCTCGAACGCGAGAGAAGCAAGGCTCCACTTTTCCAAAAAGGAGCTAGCTTGATGCTAACATACATTGGCTTTGCTACTGACATGCTACTGATTAGCATTAGCGATTTTACATGGCGATTTCCACATCTTCAAATGTGTCAATGAAAACTACAACTAATATACACGTTCAAAATAAACAGCTGCTGCGAAGTGGCAACTATCGACAATACTGGTATCCCTGATATCAGATCGCACAAAATTCCCAGTATCGGCCACCCCCAAACACAACACAAGATGATACACCATTTAAACCAAAAAAACGGCTTTTATCATGATTATTTTCATTATATCTACACAGTTTCTCCAAAATGAATATCTTGTCAACTAGTAAATGCTTAAGACATTCACAAAATGATTGAAATATATTATTTTGTACTAGCAGTTAGCACTGTACATTAGCATTGTTTGGCCAACATGTCCTATGAACTAGAATACTATTTATCAATGTATCTTCCCCTCAAATATACACAACATAAATAAATATAATATACTATAATATACAATATACATAAATATATCACACAAGTAAGTGTGGCTAGCCTTTAGCGATTAGCAGCATGCTAACGTTAGCATCTTAGGCTCTTCCTTTTCAGCTGCCGTTAAGATGTAATAAGTTATTTATATTGTCTTATTTTCACTCACACTGAACTGAACTCATCTATGACCTTTGTCAAAGCAATAAAAGTGACTTTAAGGTATGTTACCCACCTAAAATGTGTGAAAGTGCCCTCTTTTTGCTGAATGGTGATCAGAGTGTCACTGCTAGCCACCGACAAGAGATGTGACGTTTGCGAACAATCCAATCTTTTGAACGGCTCTTTTAAGGGAAGATGGGAGCCGATTTTTAATGAACATGCAGATCAAGTTTCGGCGATTGCCCACCTCACCAGCAACTGGACAGGAAGTTTGACCAAATAAAACATAAATAAAATATATAAATATATCTATGTTTTTAAATAATAAGAGTGATTTTAAATATATATAAAAAAATACTAATACTGTTTTTAATACTAATACTGTTTTTTAATATTAAAACAGTTTTTTAATGATATCGTTTTTAAAATACTATTTAAGTAAAGTTTTTCAAATAAAAATACTGTTTTTTAATATAAATTCTGTTTTAATAATACTGTTTTTCAAATACCATTTTTTAATGTTTTTCTAATATTAATACTGTTTTTATGAAACTGTTTTTCAAATACTGTTTTTAAATAATAATCCTGTTTTTCAAATACTATTGTTTTTAATTAGCAATACTGTTATTAAAATAATACTGTTTTTAAATAATGCTATTTTTCAAATAATACTATTTTTTAATAATACTATTTTTCACATGTTTTTTAAAATTATGTTTTTAAGTAATAATATTGTTTTTAATAATAATAATTTGTTTTAATATTTTGAATACCTTTTTTTATACTGCTTTTTAAAATAACTATGTTTTTCAAATTTTGTTTCTTCCGAAATTTAACTCTAGTTGTATTTTAAGTATATTTCATTTTTACTTATTATTTGGGTATTTTATCTCTATATTGTTCAAATGCTCTTGTGCTACAAAGTGTTTTAAGTGAATGAAAATTCAAACTATTGTTGTGACTGTCAAGGAATGGAAATATGGGGCTGTCTATTGAATGTTTACGATAAAAACTCCCAAAATTTCCCAACAATTCCCACCATTTTCTAATATATGTGTGAATTAAAATCATTCTGATTCACATCTTATCTTATAATAGCCATTGTTTATTGATCAAAATAACTTTTAGAACTATAACAACGAGCTAGTTTTGAACGGCTCTTTGAAAGGAACGTCTCCTAAAGATCCGGCTCCCTTCATAGAGCCATAAATCTCATCTCTACCACCTACTGGCAGGATAGCATAACTGCAGGTGGAGCTGCAACACTGGCAATGAAATAATAATAATAATAATAATAATAATAATAATAATAATAATAATAATGATGATAATAATAATAATAATAATATTAATATTATAAATAATAAAATTATGATAATAATGTAAATAACGATAATATAGTAATAATAATACTAATAAATGATAAATGGGTTGTACTTGTATAGCGCTTTTCTACCTTCAAGGTACTCAAAGCGCTTTGACACTACTTCCACATTTACCCATTCACACACACATTCACACACTGATGGAGGGAGCTGCCATTCAAGGCGCTACCAGCACCCATCAGGAGCAAGGGTGAAGTGTCTTGCTCAGGACACAACGGACATGACGAGGTTGGTACTAGGTGGGGATTGAACCAGGGACCCTCGGGTCGCGCACGGCCACTCTTCCACTGCGCCACGCCGTCCCATGATACAAAAATACAACAACAACAAAAATAATAATAGCACTAATAATAACAATAATTTTAACAATAACAATAATAATAACAGTAATTATAATAATAATGCAATGATAAGAATAAGAATACTAATTATAATAATTATTATTTTAATAATAATAATAATTACAATGATTACAAAAGTAATAATACAAAATAATATTAACAGCAACAATAATAATAACAACAATTTTAATAATAACAGCAATCATAATATTAACAATAATCAAAAGTAATAATAATAATAAATAATAATATCACTTATATTAAAAGTTAAAAAAAAAATGTTAATCATAATAATAATAATAATGAGAACAAAAACAGTAACAATAATGACAATAACAATTTTAACAATATTAGCAAAAATAATAATAATAATGTTGATCATTAAAAAATAATGATAACAATAACAGTAACAAAAATAATATCAATAACAATAATAATAATGATGATGATAATAATAACAATAATAATAATGATAGCAATAATAATAATAATCAAAAGTATTGATAATAATAATAATAAGTGATAATAATAACAATAACAACAATAGTAATAATAACAATAATATTAAGAGTAATAATAATAATAATAACAATAACAGTAACAATATTGATAATAATAATAGTAGCAATTTTAATATAATAAAAAAAGAATAGCAATAATAATAATAACAATAACAGTAACAAAAATAATAATAGTAATAACTATAATAATAATAATGACGATGATAATGATAACAACTTTAATAATAATAAATTAAAAAGTAATAATGATAATTATAATCAATGATAATAATAACAATAACAATACTAAAGATGATAATAAAAAAATAATAACTCCATGAACAATTTTGATAATACAATGACTTTCAAAAAGTCATAAGGAGGCAAACATGCAAACTTGAATGTCATTGAAAGGCGGACCTCAGGAGTGAGGCAGACGTGCTAACCACTGTGTTGCCTGCAGGCTATTTTCAACACGTTGTAATTGTCTGTGTTTACAAAAGCAACATGAGGCCTGTTACGCACGTTGCACCTTGTTCACCCTCCCCCGCCGTGTCCCCGCAGCACAACTGCAGCAAGGTGCGCTGGTTCGTCAGCCAGCGTCTGGGTCAGTACATCACTAACGTCACCAGGGCAGCCGAGGCCTGCAGCGACTACCTCTGTCGGGCCAACGGCCGTTGCGTCCGCCGCGACCCGCGGGCCCGACACTACCTCCACCTGAGCGCCGACAGCTACCGCATCCAGGCCTCGGGCGACGGGGACTTCGCCGTGAGCGGGTGGCACTCGCCGCAGGACCTGCGGCTCCTGGACGAGCGGTTCCGCTGCCACTGCTACGAGGGCCACCAGGGCGAGCGATGCGACAGCATCAACGAGCTCGGGGAGGACGACGGGCCGCGCGGCGGAGGTGGCGGCGGCGACGAGCAGGAGCGGCGGCGGACAGAGTGGGAGGACGAGCAAGGGGGGCGGGCGGAGGGAGGGCGGAGCGCAGCGCCACCAAGCTGCGGGAGTCGCTATCTACTCTTAGTGGCGCTCCTTTTGAACCTGACTCTACTCACACTTGACCGCCTGTTTGCACCCATGCTAACATGCTAACTCGGAAGAATGTGATTAGCGAAGAAAAACACGCAAAAAGTATAATAATACTCGATTGACTTTAAACGTAATTTCTTCTCATAAACGCCGGCAGACTTACAGATTCTAGCACGTTCGCACGTTAGCACCTTTCTTGTCATTAGCATTTTCTACGGGTGCACAACAAATCAATTCACATCTGAGTCAGATTCTTATTCTTATTTTAATACATTATATATATATATATATATATATATATATATATATATATATATATATATATATATATATATATATATATATATATATATATATATATATATATATCCATCCATCCATCCATTTTCTACCGCTTATTCCCTTTGGGGTCGCGGGGGGCGCTGGAGCCTATCTCAGCTACAATCGGGCGGAAGGCGGGGTACACCCTGGACAAGTCGCCACCTCATCGCAGAGCCAACACAGATATATATATATATAAATATATATATATATATATATATATATACATATATATATATATATATATATATAAAGATGTGTGTGTATGTACAGTATATAAACATATATATATACACTGTTGTATATATATATATACTGTATATACATACACATATACTGTATGTATATATACATATATATGTATAAATATGTGTGTATGTATATATGTATGTGTATATACATATATAAACACATATATATTGCTGTATATACTGTATATACATACACATATACTGTATATATACACATATATACATATATATTTATATATACAGTATATATGTATGTGTATATATGTATATATACATATATAAACACATATATACATAAATGTATTTATATATACAGTATATATGTGTATATACATATGTAAACACATATATACTGTTGTATGTATATATATATATATATATATATATATATACTGTATGTATATATATATATATATATACTGTATGTATATATATATATCAACATATATGTGTGTATGTATATATATATGTATATATGTGTATATACATATATAAACACATATATACTGCTCTATGAATATATACTGTATATACATACACATATACTGTATATATACACATATATACATATATGTATTTATATATACAGTATATATGTATGTATGTGTATATATGTACATGTACATATATACAGTACATATACTGTATATACATATACTGTATATATATATACATATATGTATTCATATATACAGTATATAAGTATGTGTATGTATATATATATACATATATAAACACATATACTGCTGTATATGTATATATATATACTGTATGTATATATACACACATATATATGTGTGTGTATGTATATATGTATGTGTATCTATATATGTATATATGTGTATATACATGTATAAATAATACTGCTGTATGTATATATACTGTACATACATACACATATACTGTATATATACACATAAATATACATATATGTATTTATATATACATATAAACACATATATACTGTATATATATACTGTATATATACACATATATGTATTTATATGTACAGTATATATGTATGTGTCTATATGTATATATACATATATAAACACATATATACTGTATATATACATATACACATATGTGTATATATAGCATATATGTATATAAATACTATATATGTATGTATATATACATATACTGTATATATATATATATATATATATATATATATATATATATATATATATATATATATATATATATATATATATATATATATATATATACATACATATATAAACACACACATATATATGCATACATATATTTTTAATACATATATATATATTTTTAGCTTTTCTAACCTTTAACCTGTTTGGAAAAAGTTACATTATTGTTATTATACCAAATAATACGCTACGAGAATCAGTTTGAAGGGAGAATCGGATCCGAATCGAATCGAATCGTCACCCCACGAATCGGAATTTGATTGATCCGTTCGGTGCCCAAAGACCCACACCGCTAGCAAGATGACCAAAAATGACAACAAACGATCAAACGCCGACATTAGCCGACAGGTCGGCCATCTTGTTTGACACCGCTAGCGCGGCTAAAATGACTCGAAAGAGAAAAAGTCAAACCAGTTGGTCGTGTTTGATTGACGGCCACGACACAAACGTGGGCGTTGACGAGGAGTCCGCGTTTCACAGACCGGCCACCGCCGCTAGCATGCGTTAGCTTGCCTTGGTTAGCGCACGGTCGGCGAACATGCTAGCAAAGTACGAAAACAAACGTCTTCTCGTAGTCCGCCGTCTTGTTGTGTTAAATGTAGTTCCATCTGAAACCAGCAGGAGGAAAAACAAAACCATTCCGTCACTTATTCACTTTGTTCTTTTTAGCATTTTGTTTTTTAGCAACTCCTCGCTCTGTTTGCTGTTCAAAACAAACAAAAGTGAAAAACAGGCATGTTGTTGACTTTTTTTTATATCTTTATAAACTGTTTGTTTTTTTAGTCCAAATATTGTTTTTTGAAGCTTTTTCTGCCATTTTGTGTTGTTTGTTTACTAACAAAAAAAACAAGTACTCTTTATTTGGCGCTGAACTGAGTTTGTAGTGGCGCCATGTAGCTGTGACAGACACTGAAGGAGATGTCGGCACATAAAAAGGTGAACCTCGGCTAACTCGCCGCGTCCTCCGCTTGCTACCAAAGTTGAACAAGTTGTGAATGTAGGAGCGCTTTTTGGAGTCTACGTGAAACACTTCAAACACCAAACCCAGAGCCCAGAACCACTATTTTTAGACACATTTTACAGTAGAGCCTTTTAGTCATGCTAACCAACCTAGCGTGTTTGTACATGCTACATGCTAGCACAAGCGTGTGTTTGTAAATTCTACAAGCTAGCACTAGCTTGTGTTTGTACATCCTACATGCTAGCAGTGGCTTATGTTTGTACATGCTACATGCTAGCACTAGCTTGTGTTTGTAAATACGCCATGCTAGCAATATCTTGTGTTTGTACATGCTACATGCTAGCACAAGCGTATGTTTGTAAATGCTACATGCTAGCACTATCTTGTGTTTGTACATGCGACATGCTAGCACAAGCGTGTGTTTGTAAATGCTACATGCTAGCACTATCTTGTGTTTGTACATGCTTTTACATGCTAGCACTGGCTTGTGTTTGTAAATACGCCATGCTAGCACTATCTTGAGTTTGTATATGCTACATGCTAGCACTAGCTTGTGTCTGTAAATACGCCATGCTAGCACTAGCTTGTGCTTGTACATGCTACATGGTAGCGCTAGCTTGTGTTGGTACATGCTACATGCTAGCACTAGCTTGTGTTTGTAAATTCTACATGCTAGCACAAGCGTGTGTTTGTAAATTCTACAAGCTAGCACTAGCTTGTGTTTGTACATGCTACATGCTAGCATTAGCTTGTGTTTGTAGACGCATCATGCGAGCACGAGCTTGTGCTTTTACATGCTACATGCTAGCACTATCTTGTGTTTGTACATGCTACATGCTAGCACAAGCGTGTGTTTGTATATGCTACATGCTAGCACTATCTTGTGTTTGTACATGCTTTTACATGCTAGCTCTGGCTTGTCTTTGTACATGCTACATGCTAGCACAAGCTTGTGTTTGTAAAAACGCCATGCTAGCACTATCTTGAGTTTGTATATGCTAAATGCTAGCACTAGCTTGTGTTTGTAAATACGCCATGCTAGCACTATCTTGTGTTTGTATATGCTACATGCTAGCACTAGCTTGTGTCTGTAAATACGCCATGCTAGCACTAGCTTGTGGCTGTATATGCTACCTGCTAGCACTAGCTTGTGTTTGTACATGCTACATGCTAGCACTAGCTTGTGTGTGTAAATGCTACATGCTAGCACTAGCTTGTGTTTGTAAATGCTACATGCTAGCACTAGCTTGTGGCTGTATATGCTACATGCTAGCACTAGCTTGTGGCTGTATATGCTACATGCTAGCACTAGCTGGTGTGTGTAAATGCTACATGCCGGCACTAGCTTGTGTTTGTACATGCTAGCACTAGCTTGTGTTTGTACATGCTGCATGCCAGCATTAGCTTGTGTTTGTAGATGCTACATGCAAGCACTAGCTTGTGTTTGTACATGCTGCATGCCAGCATTAGCTTGTGTTTGTAGATGCTACATGCAAGCACTAGCTTGTGTTTGTACATGCTGCATGCTAGCACTAGCTTGTGTTTGTACATGCTACATGCTCGCACTATCTCGTCTTTGTACATGCTACATGCTAGCACTAGCTTGTGTTTGGTACATGCTACATGCTAGCACTGGCTTGTGTTTGGCACATGCTACATGCTAGCGCTAGCTTGTGTTTATTTTGGATAATGTGCACAACTTTTACTCAAAAAAGCTAAGTCAGAAATGTAGCACTTCTTGTTTTTGAACAGATTTTCATCTCATGGCAACTGCAAAAAGTACTGTTTTTGTGTTTTAAATTCACGTTTGTGTCATGATTGTAGAGAAGCGTGCGATGAGGACGACGCAGCACACGAATGTAATCGCACTGCAAATAAAACTTGTTCCTTCACGGTTGGCTGCTTTCTGTCTGCATCATGTTTATTGGGTGTGGTGTCACTGGGTCGCTGCTAGGTGTGTTTCATGAGGGCAGGTGGGAGAAGAGAGGAAGGCATGAGAAAGGCTGAACACAAGTGGTTTCCTGTCACACACCGGGCGACGCGCTGAGGACGACAGCAGCAGGTAGCAGCACTTTCAAAATGTAAAAACCTTTATTTTGCTTTTAAATGAAACATTTTTCAAAAATAAAAATACTGCTTTTCAAATAATACAAGAATATATTTTTTTAAATAATAATTTCTGTTTTTCAACTAGTTTTTTTTTTTTTAATTTTTAAATAATATTATTTTAAAAAACAGTTTTGTATTAATACTGATGATCAAATACAATTTTTAGATCATGTGTTTTAATTAATAACGTTTAATTAATTAATTATGTTTTTTAAATACTACTACTTTTTAAATAATGTCTTTCAATTAATACTTTATTTAGTTTTTTTGAAGACTGATTTTAAAATATTTCTGATTAGTAGTACGCATGTGTATAGTATATGTGTATTAATACGTAGTACGTGTGTGTAGATATGTGTATTATTAAGTAGTACGCGTGTGTACAGTAAGTGTATATTAAAAAGTAGTATGTGTGTGTTTATAAACAGTAGGTGTATTCATAAGTATTATGTGTGTGTACAATATAAGTGTATTAAGATGTAGTATGTGTGTGTACAGTATGTGCATATTAATAAGTAGTACGTGTGTGTACAGTAAATGTGTATTAATATATAGTACGTGTTTGTATATATGTGTATTATTAAGTAGTACGCGTGTGTACAGTATGTGTATATTAAAAAGTAGTACGTGTGTGTTTATACAGTAGGTGTATTAATAAGTAGTATGTGTGTGTACAGTAAATGTGTATTAATAAGTAGTACGTGTGTGTACAGTATGTGTATATTATTAAGTAGTATGTGTATGTGTATACAGTAGGTGTATTAATAAGTATTATGTGTGTACAGTATATGTGTATTAAGATGTAGTATGTGTGTGTACAGAATGTGTTTATTAATAAGTAGTACGTGTGTGTACAGTATGTGTATATTAAAAAGTAGTACATGTGTGTATATACAGTAGGTGTACTAATAAGTAGTATATGTGTGTACAGTATACGTGTATTAAGATGTAGTATGTGTGTGTACAGTATGTGTATATTAATAAGTAGGATGTGTGTGTGTGTATATATGTATATTAAGTAGTATGTGTGTGTGTATATATGTACTGTATATTAATAAGTAGTACGTGTGTGTGTGTGTATATGTATATTATTAGGTAGTACGTGTGTGTGTATATATGTATATTAATAAGTAGTATGTGTGTGTGTGTATATATGTACTGTATATAAATAAGTAGTACGTGTGTGTGTATATATGTATATTATTAGGTAGTACGTGTGTGTGTATATATGTATATTAATAAGTAGTACGTGTGTGTGTATATATGTATAATATTAAGTAGTATGTGTGTGTGTATATATGTATATTATTAAGTAGTACGTGTGTGTGTATATATGTATATTAATAAGTAGTATGTGTGTGTATATGTGTGTATTAATATTTGTTTGAGCTGTCCTCAGAAGCATGAAGAGGTTCCTGACCTTCGCCATCATCATCATCGAGGTCACGGTGGCCATCGATGGCGAGGTATCGGCCGCCGTGCCGCCGAGCGCCCCGCCCCTGATCCCAGACCACCCCTTCGTGGCCGTGTGGAACGCCCCCTTGGAGCGGTGCCTGCAGCTGGGCGTCCCGTTGGACACGGCGGCGTTCCAGGCGGTAACCACGACGGCCCCCGTTCCCGGGCAGTTCCTGACCATCTTCTACGAGGACCGCCTGGGCATCTACCCCAAGGTGGACCCCGGCAGGCGCCAGGGTGGAGGTGTCCCCCAGAACGGCAACCTGACCGCCCACCTGCTGAGGGCGCGCGGTCAGATCGAGCGCCTGATCCCAGAGGACGAGTCCCCCGGCCTCGCCGTCATCGACTGGGAGTCCTGGCGGCCGCTGTGGGCCCAGAACTGGGGGTCCAAGCGGGTGTACCAGAAGCTGTCCCTCGCCGCCGCCCTGCAGACGTCCCCCTTCCTGCCCATGAAGAAAGTCTCCCAGCTGGCCGCGGATCAGTTCCAGCGGGCGGGTCGGCGCTTCATGGAGCGCACCATCGCCTTGGGCGAGGCCGAGCGTCCCAGTCGCAGCTGGGGGTTCTACTCCTTCCCCTACTGCCACAACTACGACTGGGACCAGCCCGGCTACACGGGAGTCTGCTCCGCCAGGGCCCACCAGCAGAACCAGCAGCTGATGTGGTTGTGGGAGCGCAGCACCGCCCTCTTCCCGTCTATCTACCTCCACCCGGCCCTCAGGGATTCCCCCCGGGCCGCGCTCTACGCCCGCCACCGGGTGCGGGAGGCGCTCCGGGTGGCGGCGCTGCCCGAGCGCCCGTACGCGGCGCCCACCTACGTCTACTCCAGGCCGCTGTATCGAGGCCAGACCGCCACCTTCGAGAGCCAGGTCGGTCGCTCGGCAACGAGGCCACGCCCACAGGCGAGTAATGGTGTGGTGTGTTCCAGGTGGACCTGGTGAACACGGTGGGCGAGTCCGCCGCTCTGGGGGCCGCCGGGGTGGTCATGTGGGGCGGGACCAGAGACTACGATAGCAAGGTAACCATGGCAACCGACACACCTACTTCCAAACGTAGGCCTGGGAATTTTTGGGTACCGGACGATTCGATTCTTGAGGGTAACGATTCGATTCAGAATCGATTCTCCGTTCAAAATCAATACTTGGAATAACCTTGGGTGCCAGTTCTATGCTGAACTACAGTCCTCCATTAAATAGATAAACATCTATTTTCCATCCATCCATCCATTTTCTACCGCTTATTCCCTTTGGGGTCGCGGGGGGCGCTGGAGCCTATCTCAGCTACAATCGGGCGGAAGGCGGGGTACACCCTGGACAAGTCGCCTATTTTGTGTTAATTAATTTTTTTTGTATAATATTGGTATATTTAAAATATTTCACAATATTTAGGGATACATTTTATGGTATTCATATAGGTATTTTATAATATTGGAACATTTAAATTATGTATTTATGGATTTTATACTATTCAAGGAATTTTACAATATTTATCAACTTATTTTATATCCCGTGAATGTTATTATATTTATGTACAGTATTTTGTATTTATCTAAGTATCTTAGAATAATTATCCACGTATCTTCCGAAATGTATCCATGACAATTTTAAATATTTATCGCTGGATTTTAAGACATTTTTCTAGAGCAGGTATTTTATAATATTTAATTAGAAATGTAATAATTATCTAGGTATTTTATGATACTTTGATATGTATCGGTGGATTTTACAATATTTATTTTTTCTATCGTATTTAACAATTTTTTTATTATTTATATAAGTATTTTGTAATATTTATTTAGCTGTTATAAAATATGTATGAACGCATTTCCTAGTATTTATCTGCATTTATTAATATTTATTTTGGTATTTTATTTTTGTTTGGTATGATATTTGTCTGGGTATTTTATCGTATTAATGAATATATTTATAATATAGGTATATTTCACAAATGTATCTTTGAATCTTATGATATTTATGTATTTTGTATTTATCTAAGTATTTTAGAATAATTATCCACGTATCTTCCGAAATGTATCCAAGAAAATTTTAAATATTTATCGCTGGATTTTAAGATATTTTTCTAGGGCAGGTATTTTATCATATTTAACTATAAATTTAATATTTATCTAGGTATTTTATGATACTTATTATTGAAATATGTATCAGTGGATTTTCCGATATAAATTTTTTCTATAATATTTAACAATGTATTTATTTTTTATATACGTGTTTTATAATATTTATTTAGTTGTTATAAAAGATGTATGAACACATTTCCTAGTATTTATCTGCATTTATTAATATTTATTTTGGTATTTTATTTTAGTTTGGTATAGAAGTTTATGATATTTGTCTGGGTATTTCATCATATTAGTTAATATATTTATAATATAGGTATATTTCACAAATGTATCTTTGAATGTTATGATATTTATGTATTTTGTATTTATCTAAGTATTTTAGAATAATTATCCACGTATCTTCCGAAATGTATCCAAGAAAATTTTAAATATTTATCGCTGGATTTTAAGATATTTTTCTAGGGCAGGTATTTTATCATATTTAACTATACATTTAATATTTATCTAGGTATTTTATGATACTTATTATTGAAATATGTATCGGTGGATTTTCCGATATTAATTTTTTCTATAATATTTAACAATGTATTTATTTTTTATATACGTGTTTTATAATATTTATTTAGTTGTTATAAAAGATGTATGAACACATTTCCTAGTATTTATCTGCATTTATTAATATTTATTTTGGTATTTTATTTTAGTTTGGTATAGAAGTTTATGATATTTGTCTGGGTATTTTATCATATTAGTTAATATATTTATAATATAGGTATATTTCACAAATGTATCTGAATGTTATGATATTTATGTATTTTGTATTTATCTAAGTATTTTAGAATAATTATCCACGTATCTTCCGAAGTGTATCTAGGAAAATTTTAAATATTTATCGCTGGATTTTAAGATATTTTTCTAGGGCAGGTATTTTATCATATTTAACTATAAATTTAATATTTATCTAGGTATTTTATGATACTTATTATTGAAATATGTATCGGTGGATTTTCCGATATAAATTTTTTCTATAATATTTAACAATGTATTTATTTTTTATATACGTGTTTTATAATATTTATTTAGTTGTTATAAAAGATGTATGAACACATTTCCTAGTATTTATCTGCATTTATTAATATTTATTTTGGTATTTTATTTTAGTTTGGTATAGAAGTTTATGATATTTGTCTGGGTATTTTATCATATTAGTTAATATATTTATAATATAGGTATATTTCTCAAATGTATCTTTGAATGTTATGATATTTATGTATTTTGTATTTATCTAAGTATTTTAGAATAATTATCCACGTATCTTCCGAAATGTATCCAAGAAAATTTTAAATATTTATCGCTGGATTTTAAGATATTTTTCTAGGGCAGGTATTTTATCATATTTAACTATACATTTAATATTTATCTAGGTATTTTATGATACTTATTATTGAAATATGTATCGGTGGATTTTCCGATATTAATTTTTTCTATAATATTTAACAATGTATTTATTTTTTATATAAGTGTTTTATAATATTTATTTAGTTGTATAAAATATGTATGAACACATTTCCTAGTATTTATCTGCATTTATTAATATTTATTTTGGTATTCTATTTTAGTTTGGTATAGAAGTTTATGATATTTGTCTGGGTATTTTATCATATTAGTTAATATATTTATAATATTGGTATATTTCACAAATGTATCTTTGAATGTTATGATATTTATGTATTTTGTATTTATCTAAGTATTTTAGAATAATTATCCACGTATCTTCCGAAGTGTATCCAGGAAAATTTTAAATATTTATCGCTGGATTTTAAGATATTTTTCTAGGGCAGGTATTTTATCATATTTAACTATAAATTTAATATTTATCTAGGTATTTTATGATACTTATTATTGAAATATGTATCGGTGGATTATACGATATTATTTTTTTCTATAGTATTTGACAATTTATTTATTATTTATATAAGTATTTTATAATATTTATTTAGTTGTATAAAATATGTATGAAAGTATTTCCTAGTATTTATCTGTATCTATTCATATTTATTTAGGTATTTTATTTTAGTTTGGTATAAAAGTTTATGATATTTGTCTGGGTATTTTATCATATTAATTAATATATTTATAATATAGGTATATTTCACAAATGTACCTTTGAATGTTATGATATTTATGTATTTTGTATTTATCTAAGTATTTTAGAATAATTATCCTTGTATCTTCCGAAATGTATCCATGAAAATGTAAAATATTTATCGCTGGATTTTAAGATATTTTTCTAGGGCAGGTATTTTAAAATATTTAATTATAAATGTAATATTTATCTAGGTATTTTATGACACTCATTATTTAATTATGTATCGGTGGATTTTACGATATTTATTTTGTCTATCGTATTTAACAATTTATTTATTATTCATCATATTTATCTAGTTGTTATAAAATATGTATGAACATATTTCCTTTTATTTATCTGTATTTATTAATATTTATTTTGGTATTTTATTTTAGTTTGGTATAGAAGTTTATGATATTTGTCTGGGTATTTTATCATATTAATTAAAATATTTATATTATAGGTATATTCAAAACATGTATCTTTGAATCTTATATTTATGTATTTTACTGTATTTAGCTATAATTGTGATGCTACTTATACAAGTAGTTTATGACATTTATTTAGGTATTTTTTAAAAATATTTATCAAAGTATCTTATAATATTTATGTATTATTTTATAAGTATACTTAAAACATTTTATAATATTTTGTGATAAATTGTAGATTTATCACAACATTATTACCAATAAACTGTATATGTATGTATTTGACTTTGTGTTTTTTGTATTTATTTTTATTATGAATTCTTTTATTACTACTAACGAGCACTGCCACGTCAGCAAGAATAAATATTTGAAATACTACACGTGGGAACGTTGACGCCACAATTAGTCAGCAGATGAGTCGAAAAAGCCACGCTTCCTTTTTTCCAACAGGAAGTACTTTCTTATCTCGGACGCCAGATGAGAAAAAAGTGAAGAAGTTTGTGTATTTCTTCGCCATTTTGTGCACTTATAAGTGTTGCAAAAGTGTGTAATTAGAGTATATTTACTTACTTTATTTAAGTAAATAAGCCAATAATAACGATGATGACTAACCTTACCTGGAGCACACCTGTAAGCCCCGCCTCCTCTCCCTCTCTCTCCCACAGTCGTCCTGTCAGTCGTTGTCCGACTACCTGACGTCCACGCTCAACCCGTACCTCGCCAACGTGACGGCGGCCGCCATGCTGTGCGGCCGGGCCCTGTGCCAGGGGCGGGGCCGCTGCGTCAGGAAGAGCTTCGACTCCTCCCACTACCTGCACCTGGACTCCGCCCACTTCCGCATCCTGCGCTCCGGCCAGAAGTACGTGGCGGTGGGCCTCCCCTCCGCCCGCGACCTCGACGGCTGGGCCCGGAACTTCACCTGTCAGTGCTTCGTCGGACACCCGTGCTCGCCGCGCCTGGCGCCGCCCCGAGACATCCAGATCATCCAGGTGTGAGCGGCTCCGCCCCCCGCCTGCTGGGAGGAGGAATGACATCATCAACGTCAAGTCGCTTTCGTACCACGTCTCTGCTGCTTAGTAAAAATTCTCATAATCGTCGTTCGGATTTGTGTTTGAACATTAAAACAAGCTTAAGATGCCTTTCAAAGTCAATAGTGTTCTTGCATTAATTCACATAAATATTGATCCAAAGTTGGCTTAAATCATGGGTGTCAAATTCATGCATACTTGATCAACAGCGATACAGGTTACACTGAGGGTGGCCGTTTAAACAACTTTAAGTTTTGTTAGAAATATACGCCACACTGTGAATCCACACTAAACTAGAATGACTAACACATTTCGGGAGAACGTCCGCACCGTAACACAACATAAACACAACAGAACAAATACCCAGAATCCACACACACACACACCTTGTGTGTGTGTGTGTGTGGGGGGGGGGGGGGGGGCGGGGGGTTGGTGGTAGCGAGGGTGTATATTGTAGCGTCCCGGAAGAGTTAGTGCTGCAAAGGGTTCTGGGTATTTGTTCTGTTGTGTTACGGTGCGGATGTTCTCCCAAAATGTGTTTTTCATTCTTGTTAGGTGTGGATTCACAGTGTGGCGTGTATTTCTAACAGAGTTAAAGTTGTTTATACGGGCACCCTCAGTGTAACCTACATCACTGTTGATTAACTGTGCGTTGCATTCACGTGTGTGTGCGTACAGAAGCCGTACACGTCTTGTGTCTGGGCCGGCACGTTGTTAGAATGGATGAAAAGCGGACATGACGACAGCTCGTAGAGGACGTTAAAGGCAATGCCTTTAAGGTACGACCCCAAGTCTGTGGTCCGGGTGGATTATGAGATATAATGACTGATGAACACCTTCGTTCGATAATGAAGGTTGCCTCAGCTCAAAGCCTGAGCCCCGACATTAATGAACTAGCATCCAAGAAAAGATGGCAGGTATCTGGCTTGGGCACATCAGATTAGATCAGTGTGTTTCAAACTGAGCAGTTTAAAGTCCTGAATGGTTGGTTTATTCATTATTTTATTTTCAAATTTATGAGCCTGTGGAAAAAGTTAATGTTGATATTTACCTCAGAAGGCTGCAAATAGAAAAGAGCCATTACATTTTTATTTAAATTGTATTTGATATGCCATTGATATTTTTTAATTATTTATTATTATTATTATTTGAAACTCGATTTTGAGGTGGCGACTTGTCCAGGGTGTACCCCGCCTTCCGCCCGATTGTAGCTGAGATAGGCTCCAGCGCCCCCCGCGACCCCAAAGGGAATAAGCGGTAGAAAATGGATGGATGGATGGATTTTGCATGTCACTATAAAGTTATATAAGCCTTGCTTGTTCAATATTTAATGCAAAACATGTTTGGGTCCCTATTAAAAGGTTAATTTGTTCAACCTTGGCCCGCGGCTTTGTTCAGTTTTAAATTTTGGCCCACTCTGTATTTGAGTTTGACACCCCTGCCGATATTATCGGACATCTCTAATTGACATGTTGTAATTAGGAACAGTTAGCATACTTGCAAGATGGCGAAAAAAATTAGAATCCATACATTTTAGGTTTAAAATGATTAAAATGAGCTAAAAAAGCTAGCATAATCCGTTAACGTGCTAATTCTGGCATGACAGCGTAGGTAAAGTTTTTATTCAACAGTAAAGGAAATGCATAAAAATATCAAACGACACAATAAAATACGTACATTTTATTTACAAAGCCCTTTTGAGTTTTGACGGATACAAATGACAAAAACATGAGTGAATTAAAACAATTAAATCAAAATAACGTCATCAAAAAGTGTTTTAAAGAAGTTAAATAGTGCAATAATTAAAAGCTTTTCTAAAAAGCGAAGTCTTTTATTTTGAAGAGAAGTAAACCACAGGAAATGAAGCGCCAGAGAACCGAATCTCTCTTTTTAGCACACCGATGTAGTACACAAGCCACCCACGGAGGGGCGATAGTGAGTAGAATACTGTCGCTTAGAGTTGTGATGTTAGCGAGGCAGGGCAGGATGGGGTTTGTGTAATAATAACCAATAGTGTTCTTGTGTCAAAACTAATAAAGACTCCCTAAAAGTTGATAGACTGGTTGATAATGATGAAAATCAACATGCTGGTCAACATTTGACCCCGAGTACTGGTATCTTTCAAAATCAATAGGGTTCTTCCATTCACATACAGAAATATGTATTAAAAGTTGGAGGTTTGGTTAAAAATGACACAAATCAACAAGTACATTCTTGTCTGAAGTTTGACCCCCCAGCTACCTCAAGCATCCTGGGTCAGATTTTCCTCAAAATCAATAGTGTTCTTGCTCTACCTTTGGAGAAATAACTATTAAAAAAAACTACACAAACCAATAGTGTTCTTGCGTCAAAACTAACAAATAATATCTAAAGGTTGGAAAACTGGTTGATAATGATGAGAATCAACATGCTGGTTTAACCTTTGCTATCTTTCAAAATCAATAGGGTTCCTCCATTCACATACGGAAATATGTATTAAAAGTTGAAGGTTGGGCTAAAAATGATAAAAAATCAACGTGTACATTCTTGTCTGACCTTTGACCCCAGCATCCTGTATCAGATACCTTGTTCTTGCTGTGCCTGCTATAAAGGCTGCCTGTAAAGTGGTAGGTACAGTAGAGGAGGTCAAAGGGTTGAAAACAAACAAAAAATGTTTATGATTGAAGCCGTGAGAGTGTTGGGACTAGATGTGGTCTTAGCCGTGCAAGTCTGCAAGGAGCACGGCTCTCAGTGACCAAAGCCAACGCCTCTTGCATTCCTGGCGTGTCGGGACACACGGCTTTGGTGCGTCCACACACGGTCCTCCTCCCCGATCCTCCTCCCGCACACCCGGCTTCAGGTCTTCACGTCCCAGTCAGACCTTCAGACCTTCAGACCTTCAGACCGGTGTGGACTTCCAGAAGCCAGCAGGTAGCCTGAGTTCCCCGCCAGTGTTTATTGTTGTTGAGTCGGCGCGTGGCAGCGCTCTAATCTGCCCGGAGACGCCGGCCGACTTGACGACCTCGTAAAGATCTCAAGATGTGCAGACCAGGACAAGTTTGTGGACCCAAGGAACGACAGCAGGACCAATAAAAACCAAAAAGTGAGGGAACTTTATTGTTTATATTTGACTTTTAGCAGCACACCAATGAAAATGAAAACGTTTCTTTTATATATATTTTTATATATATGAATTTTTTAATTCGGGTGTCAAAAAGAATCGTTTGTTGGAATGAATCGTGATTCTTGCTTGTAACGATTCTTAATTAATTTAAAAAAAAATATAAAAAAAAAATATATATATATATTTTTTTAAATATATTAATTTTTAATCCGGGTTTTAAAAATAATCTTTTGTATGAATGAATCGCAATTCTTGTTTGTAACGATTCTTAATTGATTTGAAAGATAATCTAAGATCTTTTTTTTTTTTAATATAACAATTTTTTAACCCGGGTGTCAAAAAGAATCGTTTGTTGGAATGAATCGCGATTCTTGTTTGTAACGATTCTTAATTGATTTTTAAAGAAAATGTGAACTTTAAAAAAAAATGTTTTTAATATATTCATTTTTTAATCGGGGTGTCAAAAAGAATCGTTTGCTGGAATGAATCACGATTCTTGTTTGTAACGATTCTTAATTGATTTGAAAGAAAATCTAAAATCTTTTTTCTATTTTTAATAAATGACATTTTTTATCCGGGTTTTAAAAAGAATCGTTTTTGGAATGAATTGCGATTCTTGTTTGTAACGATTCTTAATTGATTTGAAAGAAAATCAAAAATCTCTTCTTTTTTTTTTTTATATAAATTTTTTTTAATCCGGTTATCAAAAAGAATCGTTTGTATGAATGAATCTCGATTCTTGTTTGTAACGATTCTTAATTGATTTGAAAGAAAATCAAAAATCTATTTTTTTTTTAATATAACAATTTTTTAATCCGGGTGTCAAAAACAATCGTTTGTTGGAATGAATCGCGATTCTTCTTTGTAACGATTCTTAATTGATTTTTGAAGAAATTTTAAACTTTTTTAATTTTTTTTTTTAATATATAAATTTTTTAATCGGGGTGTCAAAAATAATCGTTTGTTGGAATTAATCACGATTCTTGTTTGTAACGATTCTTAATTGATTTGAAAGAAAATCAAAAATCTATTTTATTTTTTTTAATATATGGATTTTTTCAAACCGGATGTCAAAAAGAATCATTTGTTGGAATGAATTGCGATTCTTGTTTGTAACGATTCTTAATTGATTTGAAAGAAAATCAAAAATCTCTTCTTTTTTTTTAATATATGAATTTTTTAAACCGGGTGTCAAAAAGAATCATTTGTTGGAATTAATGACGATTCTTGTTTGTAACGATTCTTAATTGATTTGAAAGAATATCTCAAATCTGTTTTTTTTTTTTTTTTAAGATATACATTTTCTAATCCTGGTGTCAAAAGTAATCGTTTGTTGTTTGATTCAGAATAAATTATATATATATATATATATATATATATATATATATATATATATATATATATATATATATATATATATATATATATATATATATATATATATATATATATATATATATATATATATATATATATATATATATTATTAGGGCTTCAACTAACAACTAATTTGATAATCGATTAATCTGTCGATTATTACTTCGATTGATCGATTAATAATCGGAAAAAAGAGACAAACTACATTTCTATCCTTTCCAGTATTTTACTGGGGGAAAAAACAGCATACTGGCACCATACTTATTTTGATTATTGTTTCTATAAGTTATTTATAAATAAAGGTTTATTTAAAAAAATAAAAATAAAAATAAAAGTAGCCTCTGCGCATGCGCATAGCATAACCAATCTGGCGCCCTAGGCAAGATTTTAGGTGGCGCCCCCCCACATCGGCAGTGAAGTGTATATACTCACAAGAACCCAAATAGCTTTGTCTTTGACCTTTTTTTTTTTTACTTACAACTATACCTAATATATAAAGGGGTGGAAAAGTGACTATTACCTGCAGGGCAAACATTAGCTAACCAGAAGGCAATAACAATGTAAACAAAAAACACCTGCTTGAGAGAGACCTAATACAAACATTTATATGCACGTACAACACTTAGAACTTTTAGCATATCAGTATGTGGAATTAAATTATGGAATAGATTAAGTAAAAAAGTTAAAAATTGTACTGATATGATCCAGTTTAAGAGGTTGTTCAAAATAATAGTGCTTACAGAGTACAAAGAAGAAGAATTATGAGAAATACTTTCAACCTTATTGAAAATAAGATATTCTTCATCTCAGTATGTTAATAATGACTGCATTAATTAATTAATTACATATTACAAAACTGTTGTATACTAATTCATAGATGTTATTTTATTATATAAAAAGGTCAGTAAATGATTCTATATATTTGTAAACGCTTTGAAGTGGGAAAGAGGTAGGATTAAATAAGCTTTGCTTCTTCCTACTCCTTTTCGGGCATGATGTAAAATGAAATGATATGAAATTGTGTGATGTATTATGATGTAAGTGTGTTCATGTTCGAAATAAACTAAAGAAAGAAAGAAATGTCCCTGAGGAATGTAAAGTGGGAGTACTGTAATTACCTAACGTTACATTATTATTTTCCATAACAATTTAGCCCCCTCCACAATATTAACCCGACGTTAAAACAGAACTAGCTATTTATTGATTAGCAATTGCCGAATCATGTAACATTAGCTTAATGCTAAAAAGCCAGGTTACTATCACATTCTGTAACAGACAAATAACTTCATGTAGGCTAACGTTACCTACCTGCTACGTCTGTCTTTTCTCGTTTCTCCTCCTCTTCTTTTCTCTTTTTTCTTCCCTGGGCACCTGACAGTTTTGGCATCTTGTGTTGATTTTTTGATGTGGGGACGTCCAAAAAGAGTCACGATACGGGAAGGGAGGGGGCGCACCGTGCGGGGGAGGAGGGGGGGGGGGGGCGTAATGTTGTAACAAATAATATTTCTATTAAATAGGCTTTACTTTGCATTTTAATTAACGTGGGATTATTTTTTGTATTTAGAAATAATAGTACCAACTTTTTTTCTTTTCTCCCAACATTTGTAGGCACTGGCGTGGCGCCCCCTGATGGACGGCGCCCTTAGCATTTGCCTATACGGCCTATGCCACGGGCCGGCCCTGGCGCATAGCATTGATTCAACGAATCGATGACTAAATTAATCGTCAACTATTTTTATAATCGATTTTAATCGATTTAATCGATTAGTTGTTGCAGCCCTAATATACATATATATATATAAATATATATATATCAATCAGTCAACAGTATAAATATGGAGGTGACATTTGGTAACAACAGCAGTTAAAGTGTCTTTAGTGATCAAAGGTGAAAAGTGTCTACAGTGATGGTTCATAGTTCGGGGGTGGTCATAGTAGCTGTCTTTTATTCAAAGGATAAAAGTATAAAGGGGGGGCGGGGGGGTAGCTGGTGGAGCTACTATTCACAAGTGGGTAGAAACTGTTTGTCAGTCTCGTAGTCCTGGATTTCAGGCTCCTGTATCGTCTGCCTGATGGTAGGAGGCTGAAGAGACTGTGCTGGGGGTGTGTACTGTCCTTTATGATGTCGTGTGCTTTCTTGGTGGCCCTGGTAGAGTACATGTCCTCCATGTACTGAGCAGTTTTAATCACTCGCTGGAGTACCTTCCTGTCCTTAGCAGTGCAGTTTCCATACCAGACCGTGATTGAGCTGGTAAGGACACTCTCAACCGTACTTCTGTAGAAGTTGCTGAGAATTTTGGGTGGCATGTACAGTCGCTGCTGGGCTTTCTTGATTGTTTGTCGGGTGTTGTGATCCCAGGTGAGGTCCTCGCTGATGTGAAATTTAAAGGTTTTCACCCTGTCTCCCCTATGTACAGAGGTGTGTAGTGGGTACTCCTTCTCCGTGGGTCAATAATCATCTCCTTGGTCTTGTCTGTGTTCAAGGAGAGATTATTATCCTGACACCAGGCCACCAGTTCCGCCCCCCTGGTGATCAGTTAACGACCGTAGTATCATCTGCAAACTTGATGATACTGGTGTTGTTCTGGGAGGCCACACAGTCGTGTGTGAAGAGGGTGTACAATAGGGGGCTCAGCACGCAGCCTTGGGGCGTCCCTATGCTTAGAACCTTTGTGCCCGATGTCTGGTTGCCGATTCTGACTGACTGGGGCCGGTTTGTGAGAAAGTTCAGGACCCAGTCACAGAGAGCCGGTGTCAGACCAACAGTGAAGAGTTTAGCAGTGAGTTTTTGTGGGATGACCGTGTTAAAAGCAGAGCTGACTAAGGGCCACCAGGAGAGCACACGACATCATAAAGAACTATGAATAATAGCCTGGTGTAGATGTCCTTGTCCTCTAAGTGGGTGAGGGTGGTGTGGATGACGGTGTTGACTGCATCCTCAGTGGACCGGTTTTGCCGAAAGGCAAATGTAGAGGGTCCGGTGTATCTGGGATGGTCTTCTTGATGTGTGACATGACTATCCTCTCGAAGCAACGGGGCGATAGTCATGAGGTTATTGACATGCGATACGCTAGTTTCCATTACAGTTTGGTATAAATATATTTTTATTATCAACATAGAAGACAAAAATAGTTTTACAAGAACTTCTGAGACTTTATCGCAGACAAACCTACTCAGTGGCCTAGTGGTTAGAGCAGGGGTGTCAAACTCAAATACAGAGTGGGCCAAAATTTTAAACTGAACAAAGCCGCGGGCCAAGGTTGAACAAATTAACCTTTTAATAGGGACCCAAACAAGTTTTGCATTGAATATTGAACAAGCAAGGCTTATATAACTTTATAGTGACAGGCAAAATCGAGTTTCAAATAATAATAATAATAATTACAAAATATCAATGGCATATCAAATACAATTTAAATAAAAATCGAATGCCTCTTTTCTATTTGCAGCCTTCTGAGGTAAATATCAACATTAACTTTTTCCACAGGCTGATAAATTTGAAAATAAAATAATTAATAAACCAACCATTCAGGACTTTAAACGGCTCAGTTTGCAACACACTGATCTAATCTGATGTGCCCAAGCAAGATACCTGCCATCTTTTCTTGGATGCTAGTTCATTAATTTTGGGGCTCAGGCTTTGAGCTGAGGCAACCTTCATTATCGAACGAAGGTGTTTATCGGTCATTATTTCTCGTATTCCACAGTCTTGGGGGCGACTGCTTTTAACGTCCTCTACGAGCTGACGTCACGTCCGCTTTTCGTCTCTTCTAACAACGTGTCCGCCCAGTCACAAGATATGAGCGGCTTCTGTACGCACACACACGTAAATGCAACGCATACTTCATCAACAGCGATACAGTTTACACTGAGAGTGGCCGTATAAGCAACTTTAACATTGTTAGAAATGCACGCAACACTGTGAATCCACACCAAACAAGAATGACAAACACATTTTGGGAGAACATCCGCACAGTAACACAACATAAACACAACAGAACAAATACCCAGAATCCCATGCAGCCCTAACTCTTCCGGGACGCTACAATATACACCCCCGCTACCTTCATGATGCCAACACCGTATGTAGTATGATGCTGCGTGCAGCTTGACTCTTAACAGCTATGTAGCATGTTGCTAACAGTGTATGTAGCATGATGCTAACAGAATATATAGCATGTTGCTAACATCGTATGTAGCATGATGCTAACAGCGTATGTAGCAGCCTGTGCACCAGTCTCCCCACGTAAAACAAAGTCACGCACAGGCATCCTCCATAAAGGGATACACCCCTACCAGGAGGATCGTCATACTCGTTCGAGTGACCGTCGATGAATTAATGGATGAATGTACCATGATTATAACAGCGTATGTAGAATGATTCTAACAGCGTATGTAGTATGATGCTACAGTACATTAGAAAATGCTCACGTTAACATTTCCGACTCATTTTGTGTCTTCTGGTCTTGTATCACAGTCAAAGTATTCCTAAAGGCTAAAAAGGAAGTGAATACTTCAAAGACATTTACTTTGAAAAGACAGTATTTTGGATTTCAAGTGTTGGACTTGTACCAACATGGTCGACTGATTTCCTAACGCTGATGAACAAGAAGTGTTTGCTGTTGTGTCACCAAGTAATAAAACAAGAGAAGACAGGAGAGAGTACTGACATGTGTACTACTGTTACTTCATCATGTAAATATCCACGTATTCAAGTACACTCTGATTGGTACTAAACTATGTTTATTGTCAGCCATCTTATTCCTCTTTCATCCTGACAAGCTCATGTCATAATAATAATAATGATCATAATATTAATAATAATAATAATAATAGTAGTAGTAGTACTAATGATCATAATATTATTAATAATAATAGTAGTAGTACTAATGATCATAATGTTAATAATAATAATAGTAGTAGTAGTCCTAATGATAATAATATTAATAATAATAATAGTAGTCCTAATGATAATAATATTAATAATAATAATAATAGTAGTACTAATGATAATAATATTAATAATAATAATAATAATAGTAGTAGTACTAATGATAATAAGATTAATAATAATAATAATAGTAGTAGTCCTAATGATAATAATAGTGATAATAATAATAGTAGTACTACTAATGATAATATTAATAATAATAATAGTAGTGCTACTAATGATAATAATATTAATAATAATAATAATAGTAGTACTAATGATAATAATATTGATAATAATAATAGTAGTACTACTAATGATAATAATATTAATAATAATAATAATAGTAGTAGTACTAATGATAATAATATTAATAATAATAACAATAATAATAATAATAGTAGTAGCAGTAATATGGATAATAATAACAATAATAGTAGCAGTAGTAATAATGATAATATAAATAATAATAATAATAATAATAATAATAATAACAGTAGTAGTAGTAGTAAAAATGACAATAATATTATTAATAATAATAACAATAATACTAATACTACTAATTCTAGCATTTGTCACATAGCAGGTTATATGACTCTTAGGTGTCTGGCTGTGGAATTAGAAATACTA
This sequence comes from Nerophis lumbriciformis, assembly GCF_033978685.3. Classification (NCBI taxonomy): domain Eukaryota; kingdom Metazoa; phylum Chordata; class Actinopteri; order Syngnathiformes; family Syngnathidae; genus Nerophis; species Nerophis lumbriciformis. The sequence goes on from NC_084576.2 coordinate 24,422,478, forward strand.
TTGATAAAGCTAACTTTTTTTATGCTAATTTTGTCATTATTTACTACAAAGTCTTATTTTTTGGTACATGACACATGCCAACTTTGTTTAGTTTTTTTTAGCTAATTTTGTCATTGTTTACCCCAGAGTCCTATTTTTTGGTACATGACACATGATAGTTTTTTTGGGTTTTTATTTTTTTTTAGGTAATTTTGCAACTGTTTACCCTATAGTCATATAACTTGATACTTGCCCTGTTAGCATGCTAACTTTTTTTTTTTTTGCTAATTTTGTCACACTTTACCCCAGAGTCCTATATTTTGGTAGATGACACATGCTAACTTTTTTTTTTTTTTTAGCTAATTTTGCTACTGTTCACCCTATAGTCATATAACATGATAGCATGCTAGCTTTTTTTTTTGTGCTAATTGTGTCACCGTTTACCCCAGAGTCCTATATTTTGGGTACATAACACATGCTAACTTTCTTTTTTAGCTAATTTTGCTACTGTTCACCCTATAGTCATTTAACTTGATACTTGCCTTGTTAGCATACTAACTTTTTTTTGCTCATTTTCCTTGTTAGCATGCTAACTTTTTTTGCTAATTGTGTTACAGTTTACCCCAAGAGTCCTATATTTTGGCACATAACACATGCTAACTTTTTTTTGTGCTAATTTTGTCACACTTTACCCCAGAGTCCTATATTTTGGTAGATAACACATGCTAACTTTTTTTTTTTTTTTAGCTAATTTTGCTACTGTTAACCCTATAGTCATTTAACTTGACACGTGCCATGTTAGCATGCTAACTTTTTTGGCCATTTTAGCAGACACACACCTTACAGTCGTTAAACTTGGTACGTGACACATGCTAACTATTAGCTTGTTTTTTTGTTTTGTTTTAATTGTTAGCTTTTTAACATTAGCATGCTAGCTTTCAAGCTAGTTTTGCATGCGTACGCCTCACAGTCATATCACTTGGTACTTGTCGCATCACAAGTGTCGGCATGCTAACATTAGCATTTCGCTCGCGCCACTGGAAAAAGTGGACTTTTTCAAGTGGACTGAACAAGAACTTGATTTTGTTGGCAGCTGGTGTGAAAATGACACAACACGGGTGTTGCGTCATCGCCGTGCTGGTCCTGCTGAGGTCCGGCGTGGGCTCCTCCCTGTGGACGGACCCCCCCGTCCACGAGGACCACCCCTTCCTGTTCACCTGGAACGCCCCCACCGAGCTGTGCGAGTCCCGCTTCGCCGTCCCCCTGGACCTGTCCCTCTTCCACCTGGTGAGCAGCACGCTGAAGACGGCCACCAACCAGAGCGTCTCCATCTTCTACACCGACCGCTTCGGCATCTTCCCCTACGTGGACGAGGACACGGGCGAGTTCGTGGAGGACGGTCTCCCGCAGCTGGTGGACATGCAGGAGCACCGCGAGCTGGCCGAGGACGACGTGGAGTTCTACATCCCCGACGACCGGCCGGGCCTGGCCATTCTGGACTTCGAGGAGTGGCGGCCGCAGTGGGTCAGGAACTGGGGCAGCAAGGACATCTACCGGCAGATCTCCGTCCAGCGGGTCAAGAACAGGAACGCCTCCCTGACCGACGACGAGGCCGAGGAGCGCGCCAAGATGTTGTTCGAGCGCGCCGCCACGAGGTTCTTCCTGCGCTCGCTCCGCATCGGGAAGAAGCTGCGGCCCCGCCGGCTGTGGGGGTACTACCTGTACCCCGACTGCTACAACTACGACTACCACCAGGACATGAACGCCTTCACCGGGGAATGTCCCGACATGGAAAAGCAGCGCAACGACGAGCTGCTGTGGCTCTGGAGCGAGTCCACCGCCATCTTCCCCTCCATCTACCTGGAGCTGGTCCTGCAAGACTCCGCCCAGGCGCGCCTCTTTGTGCGCCACCGCCTACACGAGGCTCTGCGGGTGTCGGCGCTCGCCAACGCCTCGTACGCCACCCCCGTGTACGCCTACATCCGGCCCGTCTACAAGGACAGCACGGACGACTACATGTCGGAGGTAGGCAGGCAGGCCCATAAAACAACATCAAGATCTTTATCTAATTATATCCACGCACTTACTTACTTACTTAATCCTCTTCATCCCTGACGGGACATAAGGCTTCCACGATCTGCCTCCATCTGGACCTGTCTTATATTCGGGTGCGTCTTATATTCGGGTGTGTCTTATAGTCTGGTGCGTCTTATGGTCTGGAAGATGTATCGATGAACATATACATACAAAAATATGTTTTCTTTGTAGTTTGGTGGATGCGTCCTATATTCAGGTGCGCCTTGTAGTCGGGTGCGTCTTATAGTCGGGAAGATATATCGATGAAAAATATACGTGCAGAAATATGTTTTCTTTGTAATTTGGTGGGTGCGTCTTATATTCAGGTGCGTCTTATATTTGGGTGCGTCTTATATTCAGGTGTGTCTTATAGTCGGGTGCGTCTTATGGTCTGAAATATGTATCGATAAACATATACATACAAAAATATACCTTCTTTGTGGTTTGGTGGATGCGTCTTATAGTCGGGTGCGTCTTATAATCGGGTGGTTTTATATTCGGGTGCGTGGGTATAATAGGTATAAAACATTTAAAAAAAACTATTATATCCACGCACCCGAATATAAAAAAAACCTGATTATAAGACGCACCCGACTATAAGGCGCAGCCGACTATAAGACGCATCCACCAAACCACAAAGAAAACATATTTTTGTATGTATAGTGTCATCGATACATCTTCCAAACCATAAGACGCACCCGACTATAAGACACACCCGAATATAAGGCGCACCTGACTATAAGACGCATCCACCAAACCATAAAGAAAACATATTTTTCTTTGTATAGTGTCATCGATACATCTTCCAGACCATAAGACGCACCCGACTATAAGACACACCCGAATATAAGACACACCCGAATATAAGACGCACCCACCAAATTACAAAGAAAACATATTTTTGCACGTACATTTTTAATCGATATATCTTCCCGACTATAAGACGCACCCGACTATAAGGCGCACCCGAATATAAGACGCATCCACTAAACTACAAAGAAGGTATATTTTTGTATGTATGTGTTTATCGATACATATTCCAGACCATAAGACGCACCCGACTATAAGACACACCCGAATAGAAGACGCACCCGACTGTAAGACACACCCGAATATAAGACGCACCCGAATATAAGACGCACCTGAATGTAAGACGCACCCACCAAATTACAAAGGAAACATATTTTTGCACATATATTTTTTATCGATATATCTTCCCGACTATAAGACGCACCCGACTATAAGGCGCACCCGAATACAGGACGCATCCACCAAACTACAAAGAAAACATATTTTTGTATGTGTATGTTCATCGACACATCTTCCAGATCATAAGACGCACCCGACTATAAGACACACCCGAATATAAGGCGCACCCGAGTATAAGACACACCCACCAAATTACAAAGAAAACATATTATTGCCTGTATATTTTTTATCGATATATCTTCCCGACTATAAGACGCACCCGACTATAAGACGCACCCGAATATAGGACGCATCCACCAAACTACAAAGAAAACATATTTTTGTATGTGTATGTTCATCGACACATCTTCCAGACCATAAGACGCACCCGACTATAAGACACACCCGAATATAAGACGCACCCGAATATAGGACGCACCTGAATATAAGACGCACCCACCAAATTACAAAGAAAACATATTTTTGCATGTTTATTTTTTATCGATATATCTTCCCGACTATAAGACGCACCCTGCAATAAGGCGCACCCGAATATAGGACACATCCAACAAACTACAAAGAAAACATATTTCGGTATGTATATGTTTATCGATACATCTTCCAGACCATAAGACGCACCCGATATGTATATGTATATAAGACACACCCGAATATAAGATGCACCCGAATATAAGATGCACCCACCAAATTTCAAAGAAAACATATTTTTGCACGTATATTTTTTATCGATATAAGACGCACCAGACTTATTATGAGACTAAAATTGAAGTTATGAGATAAAAAAGTTGTAATTATGAGATATAAAGTTGAAATTATGAGATAAAAATCATAATTGGATAAGGAGGTCGAAATAAGGAGATAACATGTCTAAAGTATCAGATTAGAACTTTATAGTTATGAGATTAAAAAAAATATTAAACAATAAAAAAGTCGAAATTATGAAATAAAAGTCACAATTATGGGATAAAAAATTTCAAAATTATGAGATAGGAAATAGAAATGATGAAATAAGAAAGATAAAAAATCATTAAACAATAAGAAAGTCGAAATATGAGATAAAAGTCAAATTTATGAGGAATTATGATATTTTTTCCCAAAGGGACCGTAGTCAGACCAATGTGGTCTGTAAATGATGCAAAGGCTCACCTTTTAGAGCACTGCAGAAAATAGTTCTTCTCAGGTTTCTTTGTTTCACACTTTTCACTATTTTCTTACACAATCCTGACTTTTGCACCTTCACTTGAAGAAAAACGTCAACAATTACCGATACCAAACACTGATATCGTGATGCAGTTTTGACGCGCTCTGATTGGTTGTCTCCCATCTCAGGTGGACCTGGTCAGCACCATCGGGGAGGCGGCGGCCCTGGGCGTGGCCGGCGTGGTCTCCTGGGGCGACATGAACGTGACGGACAGCGAGGTACGACACCGACTCAGTCCCGTATCGACGTGTCGGGGGCAAGCCCCGCCCCCTCAGGAACGCCGAGTGACAGTCTCAAAATTTACGAGGCTTTCTGAGGCACTCAGCATACCAAGAGAACCTTTTTAGGGCCAAAGGTTGGCACGAGGAACAAGCGCAGGCATGAAACCTCCACCATGGCAATTAAATAAGCACTTACTAACCACAGGCTCCGCCCACTTCCTGTGATGCAGCCTGGACTCTTTCACAACAGACCTTGTGTCTCATACCTGGAACACGCTCGCACTCAACTTCCACTTATGCTCTTCACATTTGAATATCTCAGCATATTGATTATTGATATAATATTGATCAATAATCAATATGCTGAGATGTTCAAATGTGAAGAGCATAAGTGGAAGTTGAGTGCGAGCGTAAATATATATATATATATATATATATATATGTACTGTATATGTATATATATGTAAATATATATGTATATGTATATATACACATATACATATCTATGTATATATATATGTATATATATATATACACATATGTATATACATATACACATATATATGTATATATATATATACACATATGTATATATGTATATATATATGTGTGTATATGTATATATATACACACATATATATACATATACCATATATACACATACATATATATACATATACCGTATATACACATACATATATATGTGTGTGTATATATATAAATATATATATATATATATATATATATATATATATATATATATATATATATATATATGTATGTATATATATACATATATATATATATACACATACATATATATATGTGTATGTATGTATACAAACACTAAATATAATCATTTGATAAAGTCAAACACAAATGAGGCAACAAAAAATAAAACTGAGATTAAAAAAATCATAATTATTAGATTTAAAAAAAAAATCGTAATATAAGATAAAAAATTATGAGATAAAATGAATACTTATGAGATAGAAATTCTAAAAATGGGATAAAAATTCGTAATTACTAGATTTAAAAAATGTAATTATTAGACAGTCGAAATTATGAGATTAAAAAAATCATAATTACTGGATAAATAATCTTATTATAATATAAAAAGTCGAAATGACGAGAGAAAAATGTGTCATTATGAAAGTCATGTTTATGAGATTTTAAGATAAAAGCAATCATAATAAAATATTTATAAAGTCATATTTATGACAAAAAGTTCAAAAGCTAACAAGGCAAATTTATGAGATAAAAAAATCATAATTACTAGGTAGAAAAAAAATTCGTAATTATTAAATAAAAAGTCGAAATTATGAGACAAATACAATTATAAGATTGAAAATAGAAATGATAAATTGCGAGATAAAAAATATAACAATAAAAAGTCATATTTATGAGACAAAACGTGCAAATTACGAGATGAAAAAAATAATTATAATATTACAAAGTTATATTTATGATATAAAAAGTCAAAATTATAGTAGTAGAGTATTGATTATGTCATAAAAAGTTTTAACCTCATAATAATAATTTAACATTTATTTATTTAGTGGGGGAAACAGTCTTCCATAGTCACGACCACGTTTGCTTGAAAAATACAAAATAACATTTTGTGTGATGATTTTTTTTAAATGAAACATAAAATAAATGAATGTTGATTTTGTGCATTTATCATGAAAAATGTTAATTAATTGTCAATTAAACAGGCACGGTGTAAATATCAATGTTGTTTTATGTGATAACTCCATTAGTGGAAGAAACTCATTATTAGCAATAACTCCTCCTCGCCAATAATCACTTCCTGTCCCTCACTTCCTGTTTCCTGTGAGTGACATCTGTGCCGTTTCCTTATGAAATATAATTTCTCCTCCAATTTGGTTTCAATCCAAATGAATCCCGACTTTAAGATCATATTTTTGTAAACGTTGACAAGATGAGAAACATAGATGGTGGAAGAACAGAGCTGATTGGCTGACAGATGAGGGGGCGGGGCCAGCAACCAATAATAAATGCTAATAGTGAATGTTTGACCTTGTTACTGACAATGTAGGACTCCTGCTTGGCGGCGTGGCGCCACCTGCATTACGTCCTCAACCCCTACATCCTCAACGTCACCACGGCAACCAGGCTGTGCGGCCAGGCGCTCTGCCAGGGCCGAGGTCGCTGCGTGAGGAAGCGCTGGGACCAGGACGTCTTCCTCCACCTGGACCCGCGCCGCTACCGCATAAGCCGCTGGCGCCCCGGCGGCCCGCTCAGCGTGAGCGGCGGCCTGTCGCGGGACGACGTGGCGTGGTTCGACCGCCATTTCGACTGCGTGTGCTACCGGCGCGACGGCTGTCGCTCGCCCGGGACGTTCGATGACGCCCAGGAGATCTTCTTCGACGCCAGGACTCGCGCGGGGGGGTCGGCCACGCGGCCGCACCACTTCCTGCTGGCCGCCGCCGTCACATTTTGTGTTGTGACGTGCGCCCCCTGGTGGCTGTGAGCTGTATCGCCACGACGACCAGGAAGTGCTGCGGTCTTCTGATCACGTAAAAACCACACCGAGATCCGATATTGCTCCGATATCAACAGGGATACAAATATCGGATGATATCGTGTAGAATGTGTGATATCATATTTTACTAAGGTCATTCATAAAAGGTAAACATAATAGGCTATTAGGATATAGCAGCTACACAACACCTAAGCACACAAGCTAGACATAGGTAATAATCATTGAACAATAAAAAAATAAATATTTTTTTATATATATCATTTAATCAATATAATAAATATTAAAATATATATTATATATGTATTTTGTATATTAATATAAATAGCTATACATATATATTATACAAAATATATCATATAAATACTATCAATAAACAATATTTCAGTCTAAAATTGTCATAAACGAGTATCAAATCATTATAATTACATATGTATTATACAAAATATATAATGTAAATATTATCAATAAACAATATTTCAGTCTATAATTGTCAATATAAACAAGTATCAAATAATTATAGTTGCATATTAATTACACACACAAAGTCTCCAAGGCATAATAGAAAGTATCCAGTAACAAACGTGTTCGCATCATTCAATTTCATGAATTATTTTGACGATGAGGTGTCACCAAAACAAACAAAATAAAAGAAAAAAAAAAAATATATATATATGTAATACAAAATATATGATTTAAATATTATCAATAAACAATATTTCAGTCTAAAATTGTCAATATAAACAAGCATCAAATAATTATAGTTGCATATTAATTACACATACAAAGTCTCCAAGGCATATTAGAAAGTATCCAGTAACAAACGTGTCTGCATCATTCAATTTCATGAATATATTATACAAAATATATGATCTACATATTACCATTAAACAATATTTCAAGTCTAAAATTGTCAATATAAACAAGTATTAAATAATTATAGTTGCATATTAATTACACACACAAAGTCTCCAAGGCATATTAGAAAGTATCCAGTAACAAACGTGTCCGCATCATTCAATTTCATGAATTGTTTTGACGATGAGGTGTCACCAAAACAAAAAACCAAATATATATATATATATATATATATATATATATATATATATATATATATATATATATATATATATATATATATATATATATATCCATCCATCCATTTTCTACCGCTTATTCCCTTCGGGGTCGCGGGGGGCGCTGGAGCCTATCTCAGCTACAATCGAGGTATGTTATACAAAATATATGATCTAAATATTATCAATAAACAATATTTCAGTCTAAAATTGTCAATATAAACAAGCATCAAATAATTATAGTTGCATATTAATTACACATACAAAGTCTCCAAGGCATATTAGAAAGTATCCAGTAACAAACGTGTCTGCATCATTCAATTTCATGAATATATTATACAAAATATATGATCTACATATTACCATTAAACAATATTTCAAGTCTAAAATTGTCAATATAAACAAGTATTAAATAATTATAGTTGCATATTAATTACACACACAAAGTCTCCAAGGCATATTAGAAAGTATCCAGTAACAAACGTGTCCGCATCATTCAATTTCATGAATTGTTTTGACGATGAGGTGTCACCAAAACAAAAAACCAAATATATATATATATATATATATATATATATATATATATATATATATATATATATATATATATATATATATATATCCATCCATCCATCCATCCATTTTCTACCGCTTATTCCCTTCGGGGTCGCGGGGGGCGCTGGAGCCTATCTCAGCTACAATCGGGGTATGTTATACAAAATATATGATCTAAATATTATCAATAAACAATATTTCAGTCTAAAATCGTCAATATAAACAAGTATTAAATAATTATAGTTGCATATTAATTACACACACAAAGTCTCCAAGGCATATTAGAAAGCATCCAGTAACAAACGTGTCCGCATCATTCAATTTCATGAATTATTTTGACGATGAGGTGTCACCAAAACAAACAAAAAAACAAAACACAACAAAAATAAATAAATAAAATATATATATATATATATTTTGTACAAAATATATGATCTAAATATTATCAATAAACAATATTTCAGTCTAAAATTGTCAATATAAACAAGTATCAAATAATTATAGTTGCATATTAATTACACACACAAAGTCTCCAAGGCATATTAGAAAGTATCCAGTAACAAACGTGTTCGCATCATTAAATTTTATGAATATATTATACAAAATATATGATCTAGTTATGAGATAAATTGTCTTAGTTATAAGATAAAAAGTCATAACTGAGATAAGTCATAATTTTAAGATAAAAGGTCATAATTATGGGATAAAATGTCTTATTAGATAAAACGTCATAATAGGTATTAATTATGAGATAAAAAGTTGACATTTGAAATTTTCAATCATGAGATTAAAAAAAAATTAAAAAATATGAGACAAAAAATGCAATTATGAGATAAAAAAATCCAAAGTATGAGAATAACAATTTTAAATTGCAGCATAACATTTTTCTTTATTAACAAAAATACATAATTATGAGATAAAAAAATGTTTTAATGAGGTATTAGATAGGAAAGTCAAAATGATGATCTAAAAAGACAAAATTAGGAGGAATTAAGATTTTAAAAAGTCAAACCTAAGTTAATAAGTCATAATTATGACATTAAAAGTCAAAATTATGTGATAGGAAAGTTGAGGGAAAAAAACCCATTTGGGTATTTTTATATTTTTGAAGAAAAATCTTGCTTCCATACTTTTCTGTTTGAAAAGCAGCACCATATTTGTCCATGATGTGGAATGTTCTCTGATACAAGGCTGTGACGCAGGAAATGAGGACAGTTGGTCTTGCAGTGGCGCAGTGTGTCCAGCAGAGGGAGCTATTGCTACTGGATTTACTACATATTTCTGCTGCAATCTTCCTTTCCTAATCTGTCATGAAGAAATATACAAAACATCACCTTCAATCTTCCCATTTTTACTTGATGAGGGAACAAAAGTTACTCTTTTTTAATATGAAGCTAGCTTTGTAGCGCAGCAGAGCTATTTATAAACAGACAAGCAAGGCAAAATTGTATTTAGAGCCTTCCATTACAGTTTTTCCCACATCCGTGAAACTATTTGATATGTTTTTTTTAATCAAACTTGAACTTAATTTCATGGGGAAAAATGGTTTGATTATTTTTGTGTCACAAAACAAGGAATCAAACATTCATTTACACATCTGTGGAATGGCCAGTAGAATCGCTAACAAGCCCAGCGTGACGGAGCAGGAAGGGGCTAGGAATACACTTGTGTTCGGTCATTCATTCATTGAGGGTGAGGGGAAAAAGTTCCTCCAAAATAAAAGAGAAAAAGCATTGGAACACAGGGTTGTTGTTTGGACGCACATTCCGTACTCATGTGGCGCAAGAATGGAAGCTGTTGTGTGGTCGAATGTTTGATGTGAGGAATGTGACGCAGGAAGTGGGTCAACAAGAAGGTGATTCGTGCAGAAATGATGCCTTGTGACACAAAATGGAGGCCGTGCGGGAGAAGAGCTTCATTGTCCTCCTTCTTCTTTGTGAGGAACCTTTGTAGGTCACCAGCTGCTTAGCCCCGCCCCCCCCCGCTCTGTTTCAGACTCTACCCTGCGAGCGGACGCAATTAGGGATGTGATGGCAACAACAACAACAATAACACAACAACAATAACACCACAACAACAACACAACAAAAACAATAACACAACAACACAATAACACAACAGCAACGACAATAACACGATAACAAAACAAAAATAGCAACAACAATAACACAACAGCAACAACAATAACAAAACAATTACACAACGATGACACAATAACACAACAGCAATGACAATAACAATAGCAACAACAATAGTGACAACAATAACACAACAACAATAACACAGCAACAATAACGACACAACAACCTTACAACAATAACACAACAAAAACAACACAACAGCAACGACAATAACACAACAACAACAACATAACAGCAACAACAATAACAAAACAGCAACAACAATAACACCAACAACAACAATAACACAACAAGAACGACACAATAACATAACAATAACATAACCACAATAAAACAACAACAATGACACAACGACAACAATAACACAACAACTCAACAGTAATACAACAACACCACAAACAACACAATAATAACACAACAACACACCAACAATAACACAACAACATAACACCAACAACAACACAATAACAACAATAACACAACAGCAACAACAATAACACAACAACAATAAATAACAACAACCATAACACAATAACACAACAGCAACAACAATAACAACACAAAAACAATTTCACAATAACATAACAACAATAACACAACAATAATAATGTAACAGTAACACAATAACATAACAACAATAAATAACAACAACCATAACACAACAACACAATAACACAACAGCAACAACAATAACAACAACAAAACAATTCCACAATAACACAACAATAATAACAACGTAACAGTAACACAACAACAAGAACAACACAATAATATAACAACAATAACACAATAACATAACAATAACACAACAACGACAACAATAACACAACAAATCAACAGTAACACAACAACACCACAAACAACACACCAACAATAACACAATAACACAACAGCAACAACAATAATAAAAACAATAACAATGACACAACAGCAACAACAATAACAACACAAAAACAATACCACAATAACATACCAATAACACAACAATAATAACAACGCAACAGTAACACAATGCAACAAAACAACACCAACAACAATAACACACCAACAATAACAACAACACAATAATAACACAGCAACAGAACTGCCAGATACATCAGCACCGTTTGATCCTCACAAAGTTCGTTCATGTTCCTAATTGGACCATGACGTCATTCTCAAGGTAGAGGAGGTGGGAGGTCATGTGACTGGGGGGAAGTGTACTTGGTCACGTGACTGAAAGTGGCCATGACACTGTATTGGGGGTCATGTGACTGGCGGATGTAAAGCATGTACAAATAATGTTCTAGTGGTCTCTCTCTCTCTCTCACACACACACACACACACACACACACACACACACACACACCTGGTGTTGTTGTGAGGCATCAGCACATGAAGAAGAGGAAGTGGACCGGGGTCACGTGCGAGGACGTCCGACTGCCGGGACGCGGTCATCACTTGGCGTACACGCCCTCCATTGTGTGCCAATGAATGGGCCCGTCTAATTGCTGGGGCAGCGTTAGGGGCCGGCAGCACGCAGACAACAACCATGGCCTTCATGACGTGTAAAATGTAACATGCTTCCCTTCAATGAGTCACGTGATGTTATTAGCATGACAGAGTGCATATAAAGTAGCGTCAGTACTGTGGGCTCCTTGACGGGATGACAATGGCGCGCTGTGTCCGCCGCCGCCTGGTGGGCGGAGCCAACTGAAAGGACAACAAAAAGAGGCAGCAAGTGACTCAGCACAAAACAAAAAATACATTTCTTACCCCAGCAGACCGTCTTTAAAGACGTCCAGTTTATGCTGCACAAAGAAACACGAACTTTGCCTTTTGTTTGTCTTCGCAACATTCCAACAAACATTTTTTATTACTCAAGTGGCTAAAAAGTGTCACGTGACCAGTGGGCGGGGCTCTGCTAAAGAGTCACATGACTACAAAACATGGCGTCGTCTGCTCACTAATATCATAAAAATACTTTTTTCATGAAAACAAAATGGAGGTTCGTTTGTGTTTTTAACAGGAGGGATGTTTCTTGACACTGAATGTTTTTTAAAGTTAAACTTACAACAAAATGTGCGTTTCAGTTTGTTCAAAACTCAGTGTCTAAAAATATTCACTTCCGGTAAAGTAAGACCAAAGCAATCGATCCTGAGAAGCAGCCAATCAGCAACAAATATTTCAGCACTGAGCTTTTTTTACACTGATTTTTTTTTGTACATTTAATTTTTATACACTGAATGTTGTCTGTCTGTGTTGGTTCCTTGTCCAGGGTCTACCCCGCCTTCCGCCCCAATGCACCTGGGATAGGCTCCAGCAGGGACAAGCGGTAAAAATGGATGGATGGGCTTATTTTGCATTAACATTTTTTGCATTGCATTTTTAAACACTGAATTTCTATATACTGAATTATTTTAGACTGATTTTTTGGTTTTCACTGAATGTTTTAGTGAATTATTTTGTACTGAAATTTTATAACCCCATTTGTTTTGCACTGACCCTTTTTATGCTGGATTTTTGTACTTTAATTTTTTTTTTTTACACAATTTTTGAGCACTAAATTTTATACACTGAATTTTGAAAAAAAAAAATGTACACCTAATTTTATACTGTTAATTTTTATAGACTGATTTTTTTCGCACTGACCTTTTTACGCTGTATTTTTGTACTTAAAATTTTTTTGCACGGAATTTTCATACCCAAAAAAATTTTTAACAATTATTTTTACACTAAATTGTATACTCTGAATTTAAAACATTTTTTTACATCTAATTTTATAGTTATTTTTTAGAGACATAATTTATTTTTGCACTGACCTGTTTTACACTGGATTTTTGTACTTTCAGTTTTTTTGCACAGAATTTTCATACATTGCATTTTTTTTAACACAATTTTTTGCACTAAATTTTATACTCTGAATTTTATACAGTTAATTTTTATAGACAGAATTATTTTTGCACTGACCTTTTTTACGCTGGATCTTTATACTTACATTTTTTTGCACTGGATTTTCATAAATTACATTTCTTTTACACTATTTTTTGCACTAAATTTAGAACATTAGTTTACACCTAATTTTATACTGTTAATTTTTATAGACTGAATTTTTTTTTGCACTTAATTTTTTTATACTGAATTTTTTTTGCACTGACCTTTTTTACGCTTGATTTTTTTATACTTAGAATTTTTTTGCAGTGAATTTTCATACATCACATTTTTTTGCACTAAATCTTCATACATTACATTTTTTACCACATACTTTTGTTGCACTTATTTTATACACTGAATTTTGAACTATTTTTTTTACAACTAATTTTATTGACTGAAAATTTTACACTGAATATTTAGACACTGATTCTTTTTGTACTGAAAGTTTTACCCTGAATTTTCGTACAATGTATTTTTACACACTGAACTTTTTTTACACTGAATTATTTTGCACTGAATTTTTATACAGTAATTTTTTTTTTACACAGGATTTTTTTTGCGCCAAATTTTTATACATTGAAGGATTTTTACGCTAATTTTTAATAAAATAAATTTTTACTAACTGAATATTTTTTACGCTGAATTGTTTTTTTTTTACTAAATTATGTTAGCTTAGCATTTTTATACGCTGAATTTCTTTGCCCAGAAGTTTTATACTAATATTTTTTTTGTACACTCAATGTTTTATCCAAATTTTTATACGGTGAATTTTTTTGCACTGGATTTTCATAAACAATTATTTTGCACTAAATGTCAAAAGACTGTATTTCGACCGTTATTTTTGAACAGAAATGTTGCCCACAAATGAGTATTGAATGAAATTGTCAGCATAAGTTGATGTAAAAAATAAAAACACAAATTAACCTCCATAAAAAAAGTAAAAACATAGAGAATAAAATTTAAAAAAAATCTATCGACCAATAATATTAGAACGTGACTACTTCAAAGAGCCGTGTAAAAATACTGGACTCATCAAAAACCAGTCGACATTCTCTGGTCCAGGCCATAGGGGGCGCCACCCAGGTCACCATGGTAGGGTCCTTGTTCAGTCACATGACAGGAAGTGGTGGTCAAGTGAGCGTAAGGACGTCCTGAAAAGTCAAAACCTTTGACGTCCCCGCTTGTCTTGTCCCGTCCAGTCGCCATAGTTACGGCTCCCGTCCGGTCGCCATAGTTACAGCTCTACGTCAGCGTCTTGTAGTTTACGTTAAACCAGGGGTGTCCAAAGTGCGGCACAATCGTTAGCATTTTAATATTAGCATGCTAGCTTTTTTTTATAGGTATGAACTTTATCGTCAAATACTTTTGTTTCTTGACCTTTTTGCATGCTAATGTTAGTATGCTAGCCTTTTATAGCTAATTTAGTAGGTTCAGTAAACACCTCAGTGATCATTTGATGCATGCTAGCATTTGTATTTTGTATGTATTTTGGTACTTGACGCATGTTATAGTTAGCATTTTAGCATGCTGGCATTAGCGGGTTAGATATTTTTTGGAGCAATTTATCAGAAATACACCTTAGTTTCATGTATTTTGTTACTTGACGAATGATACTTATTAGCATGCTAACATTAGCATGCTAGCTCTTTTAAAAAACATTTTTTAGATAATTTTGCAGGTATACACCTCAATCATATTTTGGTACTTGATGCAATAGCGTGATAGCATTTTAAATTAATTTTTCAGGTACAAAGTGATATACATGTAACAGTTATCCATTTAAAAAATATAGCATGTTAAAATGCTGCTCGCCGGCTCCTCATCACCACTTCAAGATGGTGGCCCAATTTCTCGCGTCACAGCAGCCAATGCTGCGTCTACTTATAAGATGTCAATGGTGCTAACTGTTAGCATTTAATTTGGGCTTTGACTTGTCAGTATTCACAGGAAATTCCTACCTAAATTGCGTTTTCTGGTTCTTTGAAACAAATGTTTGTTTTTGATGGTAAAAACTACAAAAATGGCCGGCACATCCTTTGCCTTGTCAGTATGTGGCCCTCGGTGGAAAAGGTTTGGGCACCCCTGCTTTAAAAAGAAGTCAGAATGTTCTAGCGTGAAGTGACGAGCTACGGTAGCAAAAAAAAAAAAGGTCCCGCCTCCTCAGCAGGTGATGGACGCCTCCCCGGCGGTGGTGGCGGCGGCGGCGTCACAGGCGGACAGCTCCAGCTGGTCGTGGGTGGGGTCGGCGTCCGTAGACGCCTCGCGCTCGCACTCGACGAAGCAGCAGCAGCAGCAGTCGAGGAAGGCGCGGCCGAAGGGGCGGCACAGGCAGAAGATCAAAAGCGGCGCGGCGGCTGACTTGCAGAAGAGAAGAAGCTGACTCAGCAGTTGCAGGACGTCCAGGGTGCCGCGGGGCACGCCGGCCGCCATGTAGGCGCCCACGATGTTGCACACGTTCTCCGGGATGGTGCAGAAGCCGTAGAGGATGGCCAGCGCCACCACCGTGCAGTTCATCTGGCTCTCCAGGCGGATCTGCTTCTTGGTGCCGCGCCCGCACTCCCGCTCGGCGCCGCGGATTTTGTGGGCGGTGGCCAGCGAGCTGCAGATGGTGAAGAGCGTGGGCAGGCAGAAGTAGCAGCCGAAGAACCACCAGAGACGGGCGCCGGCGTACGTCAGGCCCAGCACGTACAGCGTGTCCGGCAGACGCGTGGACACGCGCACCACGCAGCGCTCCAGCGGTGCCGCAGACTGCGCCGGCTCCTCCGCCTCCGTCTCCAGCTGGCGGATCAGCAGCTCGGGCAGCGCCAACAGCATGGCGCCCACCCAGATGACGGCCAGCTTGGCGGCGGTGGACGCCCAGTTGTCCGTCATCTCGTAGTACGTGCGCACGTTGGTGGCGGCGCGGAAGCGGTCGATGCACAGGGCGCACAGCGTGAAGGTCGTGACCCCGAGGGACGCCACCTGTCGAGACGCGTCAAGAGAAAAGTCAGAAGCAGAAAGGAAACGAGTGCCGCCAAAAGTAAAAAGGTACAAACAGGAAAGATGCATTCTGCCAAAATAAAAGACTATAACTTTTTATTCATTTTCACATAACATAAGAAGCAGGAAGGACAGACATCCTTCCAAAATAAAAGACACGTTTTTTTGTCACTCATTTTCAAACAACGTAATTAAGAAGCAGGAGAAACATGGTTTCTGCCAAAATAAAAGCGGTAGAAAATGGATGGATGGATGTTTTAAGGATGGAAGAAGCAGGAAGGACTGATGTCCTACCAAATTAAAAGATTTTAGTTTTTTCAGTCATTTTTCAACGACGTAAGAAAGAGAAAAAAAATAGTTCTGCCAAAATAAAAGACTAGTTTTTTACACTCATATTTTTTAAACGACGTACGAAGCAGGAAGGACAGACATCCTGCCAAAATAAATTACTTTAGTTTTTTCACTCACTTTTAAAAGACCCCAAAAAACAGGAAAGACGTAGTTTCTGCCAAAATAAAAGACTTGCGTTTTTTCACTCACTTTTAAAAGACCCAAAAAAACAGGAAAGACATAGTTTTTGCCAAAATAAGACTTGCGTTTTTTCACTCACTTTTAAAAGACCCCAAAAAACAGGAAAGACATAGTTTCTGCCAAAATAAAAGACTTCTGTTTTTTCACTCACTTTTAAAAGACCCCCCCAAAAAAACCAGGAAAGACATATTTTCTGCCAAAATAAAAGACTTCCGTTTTTTCACTCACTTTTAAAAGACCCCAAAAAACAGGAAAGACATAGTTTCTGCCAAAATAAAAGACTTCCGTTTTTTCACTCACTTTTAAAAGACCCCCAAAAAACAGGAAAGACATAGTTTCTGCCAAAATAAAAGACTTCCGTTTTTGTCACTCATTATTTTCAAACAACGTAAAAAGCAGGAAAAACAGAAGTCCTGCCAAAATAAAAGACCATTTTTTTCACTCATTATTCCTAAATGACATAAGAAGAAGGAAGAACAGAAGTCCTGCCAAAATAAAAGACTTTAGCTTTTGTAACAAATGATTTTCAAACGACGTAAGAAGCGACATGGTTGGATGGATGGGTAAGAAGCAGGAAGGACAGACGTCCTGCCAAAATAAAAGACTCTCGCTTTTGTCAGTCATTATTTTTAAACGACATAAGAAGCAGAAAGGACAGAAGTCCTACCAAAATAAAAGTCTCTCGCTTTTGTCACTCATTATTTTAAAAACGACGTAAGAAGCAGGAAAAACACAAGTCCTGCCAAAATAAAAGACAATTTTTTTCACTCATTATTTTTAAACGACATAAGAAGCTGGAAGGACAGAAGTCCTGCCAAAATAAAAGACTCTCGCTTTTGTCACTCATTATTTTTAGACGACATAAGAAGCAGGAAAAACAGAAGCCCTGCCAAAATAAAAGACTGTCGCTTTTGTCACTCATTATTTGTAAACGACATAAGAAGCAGAAAAGACAAAAGTCCTGCCAAAAAAATAAAATAAAAATGTTCACTCATTATTTCTAAACAACATAAGAAGGACAGAAGTCCTGCCAAAATAAGACATGTTTTTTCCTCTAATTATTTTCAAACGACATAAGAAGCAAGGACAGAAGTCCTGCCAAAATAAAAGACTCTAGCTTTTGTCACAAATTATTTTTAAATGACGTAAGAAGCAGGTAGGACAGAAGTCCTGTCAAAAAAAAAAAAAAAAAAATGTTCACTCATTATTTTTAATCAACATAAGAAGAAGGACAGAAGTCCTGCCAAAATAAAATAATCTAGCTTTTGTCACTTAATATTTTTAAACGACATAAGAAGCAGAAAGGACAGAAGTCCTGTCAAAATAAGACGATTTTTTTCTCTTATTATTTTTAAGCGACATAAGAAGCGGGAAGGACAGAAGTCCTGCCAAAATAAAAGACTAGCTTTTGTCAGAAATTATTTTTAAACGACTTAAGAAGCAGGAAGGACAGGAGTCCTGCCAAAATAAAATAAAACAAATTTTCACTCATTATTTTTAAACAACATAAGAAGAAGGGCAGAAGTCCTGCCAAAATAAAAGACTCTAGCTTTTGTCACTTAATATTTTTAAACGACATAAGAAGCAGAAAGGACAGAAGTCCTGTCAAAATAAGACTATTTTTTTCTCTTATTATTTTTAAGCGACATAAGAAGCAGGAAGGACAGAAGTCCTGCCAAAATAAAAGACTAGCTTTTGTCACAAATTATTTTTAAACGACATAAGAAGCAGGAAGGACAGGAGTCCTGCCAAAATAACATTTAAAAAAATGTCACTCGTTATTTTTAAACAACACAAGAAGAAGGACAGAAGTCCTGCCAAAATAAAAGACTCTAGCTTTTGTCACTTAATATTTTTAAACGACATAAGAAGCAGAAAGGACAGAAGTCCTGTCAAAATAGGACGATTTTTTTTCTCTTATTATTTGTAAGCAGGAAGGACAGAAGTCCTGCCAAAATAAAAGACTCTAGCTTTTGTCACAAATTATTTCGAAACGACGTAAGAAGCAGGAAGGACAGGAGTCTTGCCAAAATAAAAAAAAATAAAAATGCACTCATTATTTTTAAACAACATAAGAAGGACATAAGTCCTGCCAAAATAAAAGACTCTAGCTTTTGTCACTTAATATATTTAAACGACATAAGAAGCAGAAAGGACAGAAGTCCTGTCAAAATAAGACAATTTTTTTTCTCTTATTATTTTTAAGCAGGAAGGACCAAAGTCCTGCCAAAATAAAAGACTGTAGCTTTTGTCACAAATTATTTTTAAACGACGTAAGAAGCAGGAAGGACAGGAGTCCTGCCAAAATCAAATTAAAAAACAATTCACTCATTATTTCTAAACAACATAAGGACAGACGTCCTGCAAAAATAAAAGACTCTAGCTTTTGTCACTTAATATTTTTAAACGACATAAGAAGCAGAAAGGACAGAAGTCCCGTCAAAATAAGACTATTTTTTTCTCTTATTATTTTTAAGCGACATAAGAAGCAGGAAGGACAGAAGTCCTGCCAAAATAAAAGACTAGCTTTTGTCACAAATTATTTTTAAACGACATAAGAAGCAGGAAGGACAGGAGTCCTGCTAAAATAAAAGACTCTAGCTTTTGTCACAAATTATTTCGAAACGACGTAAGAAGCAGGAAGGACAGGAGTCTTGCCAAAATAAAATTTAAAAAAAATGCACTCATTATTTTTAAACAACATAAGAAGGACATAAGTCCTGCCAAAATAAAAGACTCTAGCTTTTGTCACTTAATATATTTAAACGACATAAGAAGCAGAAAGGACAGAAGTCCTGTCAAAATAAGACGATTTTTTCTCTCTCATTATTTTTAAGCAGGAAGGACCGAAGTCCTGCCAAAATAAAAGACTGTAGCTTTTGTCACAAATTATTTTTAAACGACGTAAGAAGCAGGAAGGACAGGAGTCCTGCCAAAATAAAATTAAAAAACAATTCACTCATTATTTCTAAACAACATAAGGACAGACATCCTGCAAAAATAAAAGACTCTAGCTTTTGTCACTTAATATTTTTAAACGACATAAGAAGCAGAAAGGACAGAAGTCCCGTCAAAATAAGACTATTTTTTTCTCTTATTATTTTTAAGCGACATAAGAAGCAGGAAGGACAGAAGTCCTGCCAAAATAAAAGACTAGCTTTTGTCACAAATTATTTTTAAACGACATAAGAAGCAGGAAGGACAGGAGTCCTGCCAAAATAAAAATTAAAAAAATGTCACTCGTTATTTTTAAACAACATAAGAAGAAGGACAGAAGTCCTGCCAAAATAAAAGACTCTAGCTTTTGTCACTCAATATATTTAAACGACATAAGAAGCAGAAAGGACAGAAGTCCTGTCAAAATAGGACGATTTTTTTTCTCTTATTATTTGTAAGCAGGAAGGACAGAAGTCCTGCCAAAATAAAAGACTCTAGCTTTTGTCACAAATTATTTCGAAACGACGTAAGAAGCAGGAAGGACAGGAGTCTTGCCAAAATAAAATAATAAAAAAATGCACTCATTATTTTTAAACAACATAAGAAGGACAGAAGTCCTGCCAAAATAAAAGACTCTAGCTTTTGTCACAAATTATTTCGAAACGACGTAAGAAGCAGGAAGGACAGGAGTCTTGCCAAAATAAAATAATAAAAAAATGCACTCATTATTTTTAAACAACATAAGAAGGACAGAAGTCCTGTCAAAATAAGACTATTTTTTTCTCTTATTATTTTTAAGCGACATAAGAAGCAGGAAGGACAGAAGTCCTGCCAAAATAAAAGACTAGCTTTTGTCACAAATTATTTTTAAACGACATAAGAAGCAGGAAGGACAGGAGTCCTGCCAAAATAACATTTAAAAAAATGTCACTCGTTATTTTTAAACAACACAAGAAGAAGGACAGAAGTCCTGCCAAAATAAAAGACTCTAGCTTTTGTCACTTAATATTTTTAAACGACATAAGAAGCAGAAAGGACAGAAGTCCTGTCAAAATAGGACGATTTTTTTTCTCTTATTATTTGTAAGCAGGAAGGACAGAAGTCCTGCCAAAATAAAAGACTCTAGCTTTTGTCACAAATTATTTCGAAACGACGTAAGAAGCAGGAAGGACAGGAGTCTTGCCAAAATAAAAAAAAATAAAAATGCACTCATTATTTTTAAACAACATAAGAAGGACATAAGTCCTGCCAAAATAAAAGACTCTAGCTTTTGTCACTTAATATATTTAAACGACATAAGAAGCAGAAAGGACAGAAGTCCTGTCAAAATAAGACAATTTTTTTTCTCTTATTATTTTTAAGCAGGAAGGACCAAAGTCCTGCCAAAATAAAAGACTGTAGCTTTTGTCACAAATTATTTTTAAACGACGTAAGAAGCAGGAAGGACAGGAGTCCTGCCAAAATCAAATTAAAAAACAATTCACTCATTATTTCTAAACAACATAAGGACAGACGTCCTGCAAAAATAAAAGACTCTAGCTTTTGTCACTTAATATTTTTAAACGACATAAGAAGCAGAAAGGACAGAAGTCCCGTCAAAATAAGACTATTTTTTTCTCTTATTATTTTTAAGCGACATAAGAAGCAGGAAGGACAGAAGTCCTGCCAAAATAAAAGACTAGCTTTTGTCACAAATTATTTTTAAACGACATAAGAAGCAGGAAGGACAGGAGTCCTGCTAAAATAAAAGACTCTAGCTTTTGTCACAAATTATTTCGAAACGACGTAAGAAGCAGGAAGGACAGGAGTCTTGCCAAAATAAAATTTAAAAAAAATGCACTCATTATTTTTAAACAACATAAGAAGGACATAAGTCCTGCCAAAATAAAAGACTCTAGCTTTTGTCACTTAATATATTTAAACGACATAAGAAGCAGAAAGGACAGAAGTCCTGTCAAAATAAGACGATTTTTTTTCTCTCATTATTTTTAAGCAGGAAGGACCGAAGTCCTGCCAAAATAAAAGACTGTAGCTTTTGTCACAAATTATTTTTAAACGACGTAAGAAGCAGGAAGGACAGGAGTCCTGCCAAAATAAAATTAAAAAACAATTCACTCATTATTTCTAAACAACATAAGGACAGACATCCTGCAAAAATAAAAGACTCTGGCTTTTGTCACTTAATATTTTTAAACGACATAAGAAGCAGAAAGGACAGAAGTCCCGTCAAAATAAGACTATTTTTTTCTCTTATTATTTTTAAGCGACATAAGAAGCAGGAAGGACAGAAGTCCTGCCAAAATAAAAGACTAGCTTTTGTCACAAATTATTTTTAAACGACATAAGAAGCAGGAAGGACAGGAGTCCTGCCAAAATAAAAATTAAAAAAATGTCACTCGTTATTTTTAAACAACATAAGAAGAAGGACAGAAGTCCTGCCAAAATAAAAGACTCTAGCTTTTGTCACTCAATATTTTTAAACGACATAAGAAGCAGAAAGGACAGAAGTCCTGTCAAAATAGGACGATTTTTTTTCTCTTATTATTTGTAAGCAGGAAGGACAGAAGTCCTGCCAAAATAAAAGACTCTAGCTTTTGTCACAAATTATTTCGAAACGACGTAAGAAGCAGGAAGGACAGGAGTCTTGCCAAAATAAAATAATAAAAAAATGCACTCATTATTTTTAAACAACATAAGAAGGACAGAAGTCCTGCCAAAATAAAAGACTCTAGCTTTTGTCACTTAATATTTTTAAACGACATAAGAAGCAGAAAGCACAGAAGTCCTGTCAAAATAGGACGATTTTTTTTCTTTTATTATTTGTAAGCAGGAAGGACAGAAGTCCTGCCAAAATAAAAGACTCTAGCTTTTGTCACAAATTATTTCTAAACGACGTAAGAAGCAGGAAGGACAGGAGTCTTGCCAAAATAAAATTTAAAAAAAATTAACTCATTATTTTTAAACAACATAAGAAGGACATAAGTCCTGCCAAAATAAAAGTCTCTAGCTTTTGTCACTTAATATATTTAAACGACATAAGAAGCAGAAAGGACAGAAGTCCTGTCAAAATAAGACGATTTTTTTTCTCTCATTATTTTTAAGCAGGAATGACCGAAGTCCTGCCAAAATAAAAGACCGTAGCTTTTGTCACAAATTATTTTTAAACGACGTAAGAAGCAGGAAGGACAGGAGTCCTGCCAAAATAAAATTAAAAAACAATTCACTCATTATGTCTAAAGAACATAAGGACAGCCGTCCTGCAAAAATAAAAGACTCTAGCTTTTGTCACATAATATTTTTAAACGACATAAGAAGCAGAAAGGACAGAAGTCCTGTCAAAATAAGACGATTTTTTTCTCTTATTATTTTTGAGAGACATAAGAAGCAGGAAGGACAGAAGTCCTGCCAAAATAAAAGACTGTAGCATTTGTCACAAATTATTTTTAAACGCCGTAAGAAGCAGGAAGGACAGGAGTCCTGCTAAAATAAAAGACTCTAGCTTTTGTTAAAAATTATTTTGTTTTTTTCCCCACTTATTTTTAAACGACGTAAGAAACAGGAAAACAAATCGTTCTGCCAAAATAAAAGACCATTTTTTTCAGTCATATTTTTTAAACGACGTACGAAGCAGGAAGGACAGGTGTCCTGCCAAAATAAAATACTTTAGCTTTTGTCACTCATTATTTTTCAAATGACGATAGAAGGAGGAAGGACAGAAGTCCTGCCAAAATAAAAGACTCGTTTTTTTCACTCATAATTTTCAACGTAAGAAGCAGGAAGGACAGAAGTCCTGCCAAAATAAAAGACCATATGTCACATATGAATATGAAAGAAGACTTTTTAAAAACAAACATTCTTGTGTGTTTTGTGGGCCAAACATAAAAATAATCCAATATGTTACATGTGTACTTCATGTTAAAGTGTATTTCCTTTAAGTATGCAAATGAAGGAAACAGAGTGGTGTAAAACTGCCTGAGGACGTTAGAAGATTAAAGTGTAAGTATTAGTTGTTTAATAAAGGCTCAGGGGGGTCTAAGTCCTCTAAAGTCCACTTTAATCCTGATCTGTGCTGTGATTGGTCAGCAGCGTGTCACATGGCATCAAGTCATGTTGATCACATTGGACAACATTAAAGCTCATTTAAAGCACAAACACGTCTGGCTCCGCCCACTTTACCCTCAACCCTGCTTTGATCAGATTGTACTTTTGACCGTCTACTCTATCAACTAGCGATTAGCACGCTAGCTATTTCTACTTTATTATTTGAATATCTAAATATTGCACAAGAACAGCTTTATGAGCAGTTTAATTTAAAACACAATTAATATATTCAGGCTAGCATCTAAGACGGTTAGCAATTAGCAACGCTAGTTTACAGCTAGCGATTAGCGGTGCCTTAATATTGCAAAACAAGGTTACTACCTTCATGAGCAGTTTAATTTAAAACACAATAATTATATTATTGTGTTCATGTTTGCACTTAGGATGGTTAGCAATTAGTGAAGCTAAACTAGCGGCGCTAGTTTCCAGCTAGCGCCGCTAATCGCTAGCTGACAGTTAGCAATCAGCCAGATAGCTGCCAGCTAGCTCTTCACCACACTATACTGTATTATATGAGTAGCCTAGTATTGCACAATAACATCTTTATGAGCAGCTTCATTTAAAACAATAATTATATTGTTAGCATTTGAGATTGTTAGCAATTAGCAGCGCTAGTTTCCAGCAAGCGATTAGCGGTGCCTTAATATACAATAATGAGGTATCTTAATGAGCAGTTTAATTTAAAAGACAATAATTACGTCATTATATTCATGTTAGCATTTCAGATGGTTAGCAATTAGAGGCGCTACTTTCCAGCTAGCGCTTAGCGGCACAAGTTTCTAGACGGTGATAAGCGGCGTTAGTTTCCAGCTAGCAATTATCGGCACTAGTTTCTGGCGAGTGATTAGCGGTGCTAGTTCCCAGCGAGTGATTAATAGTGTTAGCAATTAGCAGTGCTAGCTGGCAGCTAGCGGCTAGCACAGCAGCTGCCGGCTTGGATACTGTATTATTTGAATATCTTAGTATTGCACGATAACAGGGTACTTTTATGATCGGTTTTATTTAATCACGATAACATTTTATGTTAGCATTTAAGATGGTTAGCAACTAGTGGCGCTAGATGTCAGCTAGCAATTAGCGGTGTCTTAGTATTGCACAACAAGAAGTTACCATCACAATTGTTATATTTTAATATTCATGTTAGCATTTAAGTTATAGCTAGATATTAGCATTATAGTTTCAACTTAGTTTAATTAATCATTAATTAATACATTTTACACAACTATACAATATTCATGTTAGCATTTGAAATGGTTATCAATTAGCGGCGCTAGTGTCCAGCTAAAATTCCAGCGAGCGATTACTGGTGTTATGGTTTCCAGCTAGCGATTAGCGGCACATATTCCAGCTAGCGATATGTGGTGTTAGCAATTAGCAGTACCAGCTGGCAGCTGGCGATTAGCACGCCAGTTGCGGGCGTGCTTTTCGCGGCACTATTCTGTATTATTGGAATACCTTAGTCTTGCACAATAACAAGGTAGTTTAGTTATGAGCAGTTTAATTTAATCCCGATTTCATGTTAGCATTTAAGATGGTTAGCAATTAGTAGCGCTAGTTTCCAGCTAACAATTAGGGGCACTAATTCCAGCTAGTGATTAGTGGTGCTATGGTTTCCAGCTAGTGATTAGTGGTGCTGTGGTTTCCAGCTATCGATTAGCGGCACACATTCCAGCTAGTGATTAAAACCGTAAGCAATAAGCAGTGCTAGCTGGCAGCTCGCGATTAGCACGCCAGTTGCCGGCGTGCTTTTTGCGGCACTGTTCTGTATTATTGGAATATCTTGGTTTTGCACAATAACAAGGTACTTTAGTTATATGAGCAGTTTAATTGAATCCCAATTTTATGTTAGCATTTAAGATGGTTAGCAATTAGTAGCGCTAGTTTCCAGCTAACGATTAGGGGCACAAATTCCAGCTAGTGATTAGTGGTGCTATGGTTTCTACCTAGTGATTAGTGGTGCTATGGTTTCCAGCTATCGATTAGCGGCACAAATTCCAGCTAGCGATTAATGGCGTAAGCAGCTGGCAGCCAGCGATTAGCACGCCAGTTGCCGGCCCACTATTCTGTATTATTGGAATAGCTTAGTCTTGCTCAATAACAAGGTACCTACACGAGCAGTTTAATTTAATCCCAAATTCATGGTAGCATTTAAAATGGTTAGCAACTAGTAGCGCTAGTTTCCAGCTAACGATTAGGGGCACGAATTCCAGCTAGTGATTAGTGGTGCTATGGTTTCCAGCTAGTGATTAGTGGTGCTATGGTTTCCAGCTATCGATTAGCGGCACACATTCCAGCTAGTGATTAAAACCGTAAGCAATAAGCAGTGCTAGCTGGCAGCTAGCGATTAGCACGCCAGTTGCCGGCGTGATTTTTGCGGCACTATTCTGTATTATTGGAATATCTTGGTTTTGCACAATAACAAGGTACTTTAGTTATATGAGCAGTTTAATTTAATCCCAATTTCATGTTAGCATTTAAGAAGGTTAACAATTAGTAGCGCTAGTTTCCAGCTAACGATTAGGGGCACTAATTCCAGCTAGTGATTAATGGTGCTATGGTTTCCAGCTAGTGATTAGTGGTGCTATGGTTTCCAGCTAGTGATTAG
The DNA here is from genome assembly GCF_033978685.3 of Nerophis lumbriciformis. Classification (NCBI taxonomy): domain Eukaryota; kingdom Metazoa; phylum Chordata; class Actinopteri; order Syngnathiformes; family Syngnathidae; genus Nerophis; species Nerophis lumbriciformis. Next base: position 24,449,505 of record NC_084576.2, read on the forward strand.
TGGTGCTATGGTTTCCAGCTGTCGATTAGCGAGCCAAATTCCAGCTAGTGATTAATGGCGTAAGCAATTAGCAGTGCTAGCCTGCAGCTAGCGATTAGCACGCCAGTTGCCGGCGTGCTTTTCGCGGCACTATTCTGTATTATTGGAATATCTTAGTCTTGCTCAATAACAAGGTTCCTACATGAACAATTTAATTTAATCACAATTACATTTAATGATAGCATTTAAGATAATTAGCAACTAGTAGCGCTAGTTTCCAGCTAACGATTAGGGGCACAAATTCCAGCTAGTGATTAGTGGTGCTATGGTTTCTAGCTAGTGATTAGTGGTGCTATGGTTTCCAGCTATCGATTAGCGGCCCAAATTCCAGCTAGTGATTAAAACCGTAAGCAATTAGCAGTGCTGGCTGGCAGCTAGCGATTAGCACGCCAGTTGCCGGCGTGCTTTCCGCAGCACTCTTCTGTATTATTGGAATATCTTAGTCTTGCACAATAACAAGGTACCTTAGTTATGAGCAGTTTAATTTAATCCCGATTTCATGTTAGCATTTAAAATGGTTAGCAATTAGTAGCGCTAGTTTCCAGCTAACGATTAGGGGCACGAATTCCAGCTTGTGATTAGTGGTGCTATGGTTTCTAGCTAGTGATTAGTGGTGCTATGGTTTCCAGCTATCGATTAGCGGCCCAAATTCCAGCTAGTGATTAAAACCGTAAGCAATTAGCAGTGCTGGCTGGCAGCTAGCGATTAGCACGCCAGTTGCTTTTCGCGACACTATTCTGTACTATTGGAATATCTTAGTCTTGCAAAACAACAAGGTACCTACATGAGCAGTTTAATTTAATACCAATTTCATTTAATGTTAGCATTTAAGATGGTTAGCAACTAGTAGCGCTAGTTTCCGGCTAACGATTAGGGGCACGAATTCCAGCTAGTGATTAGTGGTGCTATGGTTTCCAGCTAGTGATTCGTGGTGCTATAGTTTCCAGCTATCGATTAGCGGCCCAAATTTCAGCTAGTGATTACTGGCGTAAGCAATTAGCAGTGCTAGCCGGCAGCTAGCGATTAGCACACCAGTTGCCGGCGTGCTTTCGCTGCACTATTCTGTATTGTTGAAATATCTTAGTTATGAGCAGTTTAATTTAATCCCGATTTCATGTTAGCATTTAAGAAGGTTAGCAACTTGTGGCGCTAGTTTTCAGCTAGCGATTAGCTGTTTCTTAGTATTGCACAACAAGAAGTTACCTTAATAAGTAGTTTAATTTAAAACACAACTATTATATTTTAATATTTATGTCAGCATTTAAGATAGCTGTTAGCATTGAAGCTGCTATTTGAGGTGTGAGAGTTGGCTCCTACCTCCAGGTAGGGGATGACCTTGCAGGACAAGTCCCCCAGCAGCCAGTCTTTGCTGAGGCCGTGGAAGACGACCAGAGGCAGGCAGAAGAAGAGGACCATGAAGTCCCAGAGCGCCATGTTGGCCAGCAGGGAGTGCGAGATGTTCCTCATGGAGTAGTTGTGACACACCATGCACATCAGCGACATGTTGCCCAGGACGCCCGCGCAGAAGATCACCACGGCGGACACCAGCAGCGCGTAGGCTCCGTACGCCTCGGCGCTCAGCGGGTAGAAAGGGTTCCTCACCGGCCGGAGTCTGCTGCGAGGCGTCCCCGGGACGAAGGGCGGCTCGTCGGTGAAGCCGGGCGGCGCGTAGTCCTCGTCGTACTCGCTGGCGTTCACGTCTTGTTCCTGCGACATGACCGAGAACGGGAGGTGAAGTCTCGGATGCCGACGCGCGCTTTTACGCACCAAACTCGGCGCGTCCGGCGGCAGCGCCCGGGAAGTCGCGGCGCTTTTCCCCGCTGCGAACGCGTGCCATCTCGGGTCCTTCTCGTCTACGTCCGGCGCGGCGGCGGCGGCGCAGATCCACACGCAAGCCAGCCGGGCAAGGAGCGGAACCATGGTAGCGCTACAGCGAGGGATCCATGTCTGCTGGAAACATCACCGAGCCCGCAGTGTCCTCCGGCCTGAAAACATCCTTCTGGCGGGCGGGTTGACAGCAGCCCGACTGTGGAGCGCACAGGTCGGCTCGGAGGAGAGAGAGACGACCCCTGGTGGGAGGCTGGAAGGGGGCACCGCGGGGTTGTCAGGGAGGGGGAGGGGTGGCATCAGGCCCGGCCCTAATCAATCTGGCGCCCTAGGCAAGATTTTAGGTGGCGGCGCCCCCCCCCCCACATCGGCAGTGAAGTGTATATACTCACAAGAACCCGAATAGCTTTGTCTTTGACCTTTTTTTTTTTACTTACAACTATACCTAATATATAAAGGGGTGGAAAAGTGACTATTACCTGCAGGGAAAACATTAGCTAACCAGAAGGCAATAATGTAAACAAAAAACACCTGCTTAAAAGATCTAATACAAATGTCCCTGAGGAATGTAAGGTGGGAGTACTGTAATTACCTAACGTTACATTATTATTTTCCATAACAATTTAGCCCCCTCCACAATATTAACCCGACGTTAAAACAGAACTGGCTTCACGGTGGCAGAGGGGTTAGTGCATCTGCCTCACAATACGAAGGTCCTGAGTAGTCTTGGGTTCAATCCCAGGCTCGGGATCTTTCTGTGTGGAGTTTGCATGTTCTCCCCGTGACTGCGTGGGTTCCCTCCGGGTACTCCGGCTTCCTCCCACCTCCAAAGACATGCACCTGGGGATAAGTTGATTGGCAACACTAAATTGGCCCTAGTGTGTGAATGTGAGTGTGAATGTTGTCTGTCTATCTGTGTTGGCCCTGCGATGAGGTGGCGACTTGTCCAGGGTGTACCCCGCCTTCCGCCCGATTGTAGCTGAGATAGGCTCCAGCGCCCCCCGCGACCCCAAAGGGAATAAGCGGTAGAAAATGGATGGATGGATAAAACAGAACTAGCTATTTATTGATTAGCAATTGCCGAGTCATGTAACATTAGCTTAATGCTAAAAAGTCAGGTTACTATCACATTCTGTAACAGACAAATAATTGCATGTAGGCTAACGTTACCTACCTGCTAACTCTGTCTTTTCTCGTTTCTCCTCTTCTTCTTTTCTCTTTTTTCTTCCCTGGGCACCTGACAGTTTTGGCCGTTTTGACATCTTGTGTTGATTTTTTGATGTGGTGACGTCCAAAAAGAGTCATGATACGGGAAGGGAGGGGGCGCACCGTGCGGGGGGAGGAGGGGGGGCGTAATGTTGTAACAAATAATATTTCTATTAAATAGGCTGTACTTTGCATTTTAATTAACGTGAGATTATTTTTTGTATTTAGAAATAATAGTAACAACTTTTTTTTTTCTCTCCAACATTTGTGGCACTGGCATGGCGCCCCCTGATGGACGGCCACCTTAGCATTTGCCTATACGGCCTATGCCACGGGCCGGCCCTGGGTGGCATACATTAATACAGGGGTGTCCAAAGTGAGGCCCCGGGGGACATTTGTGGCCCTGCAGCTCCTGTTTTCCATGTTGTCGGGGGTAAAAATGTAAGGAAAAAGTTGTAAGTTGTAGCTACGGTAGTTTTGCTACCGTTTACCCCAGAGTAATTTAACTTGTACACTGTTAGCATGCTAACATTAAAGTGCTAACTTCTTTTGTTGTTGCTAAATTCACTCTTTTTTTCTCTACTTCCCCAGCCATACATCTTAGAGTCATATAACTTGGTATGTGACACTTGCAAACATTAGCATGCTAACATTAAAGTGCTAACTTTTTTTTTTTTGCCAAATTTTCTCTACTTTCCCAGCCATACATCTTAGAGTCATATAACTTGGTATGTGACACTTGCAAACATTAGCATGCTAACATTAAAGTGCTAACTTTTTTTTTTTGCCAAATTTTCTCTACTTCCTCAGCCATACATCTTAGAGTCATATAACTTGGTATGTGACACTTGCAAACATTAGCATGCTAACATTAAAGTGCTAACTTTTTTTTTTTGCCAAATTTTCTCTACTTTCCCAGCCATTACATCTTAGAGTCATATAACTTGGTATGTGACACTTGCAAACATTAGCATGCTAACATTAAAGTGCTAACTTTTTTTTTTTTTGCCAAATTTTCTCTACTTTCCCAGCCATACACTTTAGAGTCATATAACTTGGTATGTGACACTAGCTAAATATTATCATGCTCACGTTAGCTTGCTAGCATGCTAAAATAGCATAATTACTTTTTTAGCTAGTTTTGAAACCGTTTCACCCAGAGTCATATAACTTGGTACGTGACACTTGCAAACGTTAGCATGCTAAATATTATAGTGCTAACAATAAAGTGCTAACTTTTTTTTTTGGCTAAAGTTACTCTTTTTTTCTCTACTTCATCAGCCATACACCTTAGAGTCATATAACTTGGTATGTGACACTAGCTAAATATTATCATGCTCACGTTAGCGTGCTAGCATGCTAACATTAGCATAATTACTTTTTTAGCTAGTTTGGCAATCGTTTTACCCAGAGTCATATAACTTGGTACGTGACACTTGTAAACTATTAGCATGCAAATGTTAGCATGCTAACATTAAAGTGCTAACTTTTTTTGTTGTTGCTAAAATTACTTTTTTTCCCCCTCTACTTCCCCAGCCATACACCATAGTCATATAACTTGGTATGTGACACTAGCTAAATATTATCATGCTCACGTTAGCTTGCTAGCATGCTAAATTAGCACAATTACTTTTTTAGCTAGTTTTGAAACAGTTTCACCCAGAGTCATAACTTGGTATGTGATACTTGCAAACATTAGCATGCTAACATTAAAGTGCTAACTTTTTTTGCCAAATTTTCTCTACTTCCCCAGCCATACACCTTAGAGTCATATAACTTGGTATGTGACACTGGCTAAATATTATCATGCTCACGTTAGCTTGCTAGCATGCTAAATTAGCATAATTACTTTTTTGGCTATTTTTGAAACCGTTTCACCCAGAGTCATATAACTTGGTACGTGACACTTGCAAACGTTAGCATGCTAACATTAAAGTGCTAACTTTTTGGGGGGCTAAAGTTACTCTTTTTTCTCTACTTCATCAGCCATACACCTTAGAGTCATATGACTTTGTATGTGGCACTAGCTAAATATTATCATGCTCACGTTAGCGTGCTAGCATGCTAACATTAGCATAATTACTTTTTTAGCTAGTTTGGCAACCGTTTCCCCCAGAGTCATATAGCTTGGTACGTAACACTTGTAAACTATTAGCATGCAAACGTTAGCATGCTAACATTAAAGTGCTAACTTTTTTTTGGTTGCTAAAATTACTTTTTTTTCCTCTACTTCCCCAGCCATACACCATAGTCATATAACTTGGTATGTGACACTAGCTAAATATTATCACGCTCACGTTAGCTTGCTAGCATGCTAACATTAGCATACTTTGTTTTTTTTTGCTAGTTTTGCAACCGTTTCACCCAGAGTCATATAACTTGGTACGTGACACTTGTAAACTGCTAGCATGCAAATGTTAGAATGCTAACATTAAAGTGCTAACTGTTTTTTTGCTAAATTTACTTTTTTTTCTCTACTTCTCCAGCCATACACCTTAGAGTCATATAACTTGGTATGTGGCAGAAAAACAATTAAATATGCGTATGCATTGACCTGATCACAGATTCATAACAATCCATCTGTAATAATGAAAAGAAACGCAAAGTGAATTCAAGTAAATTATCATTTAAAAAAAATTATTTGTGTGATTAATCGGCAACTATAAATAATTAATGCAACCATTGGTGTTTGTTATCAGCATATTTTCAAATTGGCCGCCACATACTTGACTATTCGTTAAGTGGCCCTTTGTGGAAAAAGTTTGGACACCCCTACTTTTATTTTGAAATCGCTGAAATAGAAAGTTTTACAAACACAATGTTTCAATTCGCTATCATAAACTAGCGCAATAAGATGACATTTATTTTGAAAGTCTCCTTAGAACTAGACTAAGCTAACATGGAGCTAAAGTGCAAGGTGCTGAGGTCAGAGTTCAAGGAGTGGGCGTGGCCGAGGGTGATAACATGGACGTGTGGAAGATCTGGTAGAACGTTTCTTTGTGGTCTTCTTCTTGGGGCTGATAGGACCTCAAACACAAGTCCATCCATGGACGTCCACCTGCACACGCACATTTTTTTTTTTACATCTTACACAGCTCTACTGCACAGGTGTGTGACAGGTTTACAGGTGTGTGATATGTGTTCAGGTGTGTGACAGGCGTCTAGGTGTGTGACATGTGTCCAGGTGTGTGGCAGGTGTCCAGGTGTGTGACAGGTGTTCAGGTGTGTGACAGGTGTCCAGGTGTGTGACACGTGTTCAGGTGTGTGACACGTGTTCAGGTGTGTGACACGTGTCCAGGTGTGTGACATTTGTCCAGGTGTGTGACATGTGTTCAGGTGTGTGACATGTGTTCAGGTGTTCAGGTGTGTGACATGTGAGTGTTCACGTGTGTGACATGTGAGTGTTCAGGTGTGTGACAGGTGTCCAGGTGTGTGACAGGTGTCCAGGTGTGTGATATGTGTTCAGGTGTGTGATATGTGTTCAGTTGTGTGACATGTGTCCAGGCATCCAGGTGTGTGACATGTGTTCAGGTTTGTGACATGTGAGTGTTCAGGTGTGTGACATGTGTCCAGGTGTGTGACATGTGTCCAGGTGTGTGACAGGTGTTCAGGTGTGTGACATGTGTCCAGGTGTTCAGGTGTGTGACATGTGTCCAGGTGTTCAGTTGTGTGACATGTGAGTGTTCAGGTGTGTTGCATGTGTCCAGGTGTTCAGGTGTGTGACAGGTGTCCAGGTGTGTGATATGTGTCCAGGTGTGTGACAGGTGTTCAGGTGTGTGACAGGTTTTCAGGTGTGTGACAGGTGTTCAGGTGTGTGATATGTGTCCAGGTGTGTGACAGGTGTCCAGGTGTGTGATATGTGTCCAGGTGTGTGACAGGTGTTCAGGTGTGTGACAGGTGTTCAGGTGTGTGACATGTGTCCAGGTGTGTGACAGGTGTTCAGGTGTGTGACAGGTTTTCAGGTGTGTGACAGGTGTTCAGGTGTGTGACATGTGTCCAGGTGTGTGACATGTGTCCAGGTGTGTGACAGGTGTCCAGGTGTGTGACAGGTGTCCAGGTGTGTGACAGGTGTCCAGGTGAGTGACATGTGTCCAGGTGTGTGACAGATGTTTGACATGTGTCCGCGTGTGACATGTGTCCGGGTGTGTGACATGTGTCGAGGTGTGTGACATGTGTCCAGGTGTGTGACATGTGTCCAGGTGTGTGACATGTGTCCGGGTGTGTGACATGTGTCGAGGTGTGTGACATGTGTCCAGGTCTTTGACAAGTGTTTGACATGTGTCCGGGTGTGTGACATGTGTCCGGGTGTGTGACATGTGTCCAGGTGTGTGACAGGTGTCCAGGTGTGTGACAGGTGTCCAGGTGTGTGACATGTGTCCAGGTGAGTGACATGTGTCCAGGTGTGTGACAGATGTTTGACATGTGTCCGCGTGTGACATGTGTCCGGGTGTGTGACATGTGTCGAGGTGTGTGACATGTGTCCAGGTGTGTGACATGTGTCCAGGTGCGTGATATGTGTTCAGGTGCGTGATATGTGTTCAGGTGTGTGATATGTGTCCAGGTGTGTGACATGTGTCCAGGTGTGTGATATGTGTTCAGGTGTGTGATATGTGTTCAGGTGTGTGATATGTGTTCAGGTGTGTGATATGTGTCCAGGTGTGTGACATGTGTCCAGGTGTGTGACATGTGTTCAGGTGTGTGATATGTGTCCAGGTGTGTGACAGGTGTTCAAGTGTATTGATAGGTGTGTGATACATGCCTGTGATGTCCCCTGGTGGACACAGACGCTCCACAGTTTGACGAATGCTGTCCTGGGCCTCCTGATTGACTGCGGCGTCTTCTGCTGACACTTTGAAGAAGGACTCCTGATGAAAGACACATTATTATTTTTACTATTAATATTATTATTATTACTATTATCTAAATAACTTTTAGCAACAAAGACAATATTCTATGATATACGGTATTTCATCCATTACTGCACAGTAGGAATAAATAAATACATGATACAAGTCTTTATTAGCCCTCCACACACACTTATTTATATTTACATGAACATTGTGTGACATTAAACCTCCACACACACTTCTATATACTCCCTGTGCCCCTATAACACTAACAAATCACCAAAAATGATTACCGGGCGGGGCACCGCTGCTGCCCACTGCTCCCCTCACCTCCCAGGGGGTGATCAAGGGGATGAGTCAAATGCAGAGGACACATTTCACCACACCTAGTGTGTGTGTGACAATCATTGGTACTTTAACTTTAACACACTCAAATACTACTTACTTTGAATATGAAAACTTCATGAGCTACTCAAACCTCAGTGTACTCACTAGTACCTTAAATGCAATGTATTTTATCAGGACTTTAAAATGAATGCAGTTAATAGTACTTTAAAATCAACAGATTTGATAGTATTTTAAAATCAATGTACTCATTGGTACTTTAAAATCAGTGTGTTTACCAGTACTTTGAAATCAAAGTACTTAATTGCACTTTTTAAAAATCAATGTACGCAATCGTACTTTAAAATCAATGTATTCGTTGGTACTTCAAAATCAGTGTACTCATTGGTAGTTTAAAAAAAATCAAAGTACTCCTAAGTACTTCAAGTCAATGAATGTAGTAAACAATGTTGACAGTAGGTTGCATAGTACTACTAAGACATATAGTACATGATGATGGATGACTAGCACACACTAGATAGTTGTGCTATCATACAACATCAGCACAAGTTCACTGTCATCACGTCATGTCACATAGAGAGAGTGTGTGTGTGTGTGTGTGTGTGTGTGTGTGTGTGTGTGTGTGTGTGTGTGTGTGTGTGTGTGTGTGTGTGTGTGTACTCACAGCATGTGTCCACAAGAAGACGTCCAGGGTGTCGGTGGGGTCCTGCAGCTGGAACTTCATCAGCAGGACAAAGTCCAGCAGCTGGACGTTGAACACTGCCATCCAGAGGAAGAAAGAAGTATTAGCGTCTGACCACCAGGGGTCAGTAGAACACAGTGTCACCTTCTGCAAGAGTCTTCTGGTCCAGAAGTCCATCAGCGGGTGGTTCTCTCACGGAGGACTGGGAGCATCGCTGGCACCTAAAACAGCCACAGACTGTAGGTGGCGCTACACACACTCAAAGCAGCGACGTGAGCGAGGACCTGTCCAGGGTTCTGACCTGTAGAATCTCTTCCTGCCCCTGAAGAGGAAAGGTGCCGTCGGGTGGAGCAGCGCCAACACACCTCCTGATGACGTCAGCGGGACTACGTTGTGGTAGTCGGCTGCTAGGTCACACGCCTCCTTCAGGCTGCAACCTGCAACAACACCAACAATTACATTATTAGTCCACTTCAGGGTTATATCAATTCCAACATAACAATATGTTGTTGAAGAACATTAAAATAAGAAGTCTGGTGTAGGTTTTCCAGAGACTTTTATTTTGAAATATCTTTGACAGTGTCACATCTGCTTCCTTCCGTACTTGCACTAACTTGCTTTCTCTGTGCCGCCATCAAGCAGATCACTATTGTATAAACCATGTATTAACAACCATTACTACGTTTGTGTAATATTTTTGTTGTGTTCTAACAACATCAAAGTGGAATTTGCAGCTTTGTTGTTCACTAGCTACTTGCTAGCATCTCCTGCTACGTATTATTATCACACTGCAGCAGGGAAGTCCAAACACTGAGGGCCACACACTAAAAAAGGAAAGCATGCCGAACCATTTAGATTTTTTTCATACATGTTTGTCACAAAAAACATTTATTATGGGTCTACAGAAAATGTGAGCAAATCTGCTGGGTCAAAAGTATACATACAGCAATGTTAATATTTGCTTACATGTCCCTTGGCAAGTTTCACTGCAATAAGGCGCTTTTGGTAGCCATCCACAAGCTTCTGCTTGAATTTTTGACCACTCCTCTTGACAAATTGGTGCAGTTCAGCTAAATTTGTTGGTTTTCTGACCTGGACTTGTTTCTTCAGCATTGTCCACACGTTTAAGTCAGGACTTCGGGAAGGCCATTCTAAAAAACTTAATTCTAGCCTGATTTAGCCATTCCTTTACCACTTTTGACATGTGTTTGGGGTCATTGTCCTGTTGGAACACCCAACTGCGTCCAAGACCCAACCTCCGGATTGATGATTTTAGCTTGTCCTGAAGAATTTGGAGGTAATCCTCCTTTTTCATTGTCCCATTTACTCTCTGTAAAGCACCAGTTCCATTGGCAGCAAAACAGGCCCAGAGCATAATACTACCACCACCATGCTTGACGGTAGGAATTGTGTTCCTGTGATTAAAGGCCTCACCTTTTCTCCTCCAAACATATTGCTGGGTATTGTGGCCAAACAGCTACATTTTTGTTTCATCTGACATCACATGGACAAAGATAAGACCGTCTGGAAGAAAGTTCTGTGGTCAGATGAAACAAAAATTGAGCTGTTTGGCCACAACACCCAGCAATATGTTTGGAGGAGAAGAGGTGAGGCCTTTAATCCCAGGAACACCATTCCTACCATCAAGCATGGTGGTGGTTATGCTCTGTATACACATTTATAAATGTGTATATATACATGTATATATATATATATACATACACATACATACATATATAGATATACTGTATATAGACATATACATATGTGTATATATACATACATACATATATAGATATACTGTATATAGACATATACATATGTGTATATATACATATATACCAGCGCCCCCCGCGACCCCAAAGGGAATAAGCGGTAGAAAATGGATGGATGGATGGACGGACGTGTGTGTATATATATAAATGATAAATGGGTTGTACTTGTATAGCGCTTTTCTACCTTCAAGGTACTCAAAGCGCTTTGACACTACTTCCACATTTACCCATTCACACACACATTCACACACTGATGGAGGGAGCTGCCATGCAAGGCGCTAACCAGCACCCATCAGGAGCAAGGGTGAAGTGTCTTGCTCAGGACACAACGGACATGACGAGGTTGGTACTAGGTGGGGATTGAACCAGGGACCCTCGGGTCGCGCACGGCCATTCTTCCACGCCATATATATGTATATATATATATATATATATACTGTATATAGACATATACATATGTGTATTTATACATATATACCAGCGCCCCTCGCGACCCCAAAGGGAATAAGCGGTAGAAAATGGATGGATGGATGGACGGACGGACGGACGGACGTGTGTATATGTATATATATATATATATATATATATATATATATATATATATATATATGTGTGTATATGTACATATATATATATATATATATACATATACACACACACACATATATGTGTATATATATATATATATATATATATATATATATATATATATATATATATGCATATATACATATACACAAATGTATATATATATATATATATATATATATATATACACATACACACGTGTATATATACATACACACAAATGTATATATATATACACACATACACACATGTGTATATATACATATATGTATATATACACCTATATACATGAGTATATATACATACACACAAATGTATATACATATATATACACACATACACACATGTGTATATATACACCTATAAACATATGAGTATATATATAAACATGTATATATATATATATATATATATATATATATATATATATATACACACACATATGTGTATATATATATACACACACACACATATGTGTATATATTTACATATGTGTATACATATACACTGTATATACACATATATACATGTGTAAATATACATATATGTATATATACACATGAATATATACACATGTATATAAATACACTGTATATACACATATATACATATGTATATATACTGTATATACACATTTATACATGTGAATGTATACACACATATATACACACATATACATATATATATATATATATATACTGTATATATGAATAAATAAATAAATGATAAATGTATAGCGCTTTTCTACCTTCAAGGTACTCAAAGCGCTTTGACAGTATTTCCATATTCACCCTTTCACACACACATTCACACACTGATGGAGGGAGCTGCCATGCAAGGCGCTAACCAGCAGCCATCAGGAGCAAGGGGTGAAGTGTCTTGCCCAAGGACACAACGGACGTGACTAGGATGGGAGAAGGTGGGGATTGAACCCCAGTAACCAGCAATGTGGCAAGAAATACAACAATAATATATAAAGCTAAACATGTTGTAGACTTGATATTGTCTACTACTTGTGACATTTGAGTAATAGTGTAGAAACAATGACTAAAGTGCACATGTTACAAAAAGGTGGTATTACACATCATGTTGCAAAAAGGTGTTATTATACATCATGTTGCAACATTCTAACCCTTTATAAACATTACAATTTCTTGATGTGCTGCTTGTGCAAAGAGCTAAAGTCATGCACAATCAACAGCGCCCTCTGCTGGTTGCACCAAGTAGTGCACGTCCTCGCCAACATGAAGGCGGAGGACAGAACGTGTTGTGATTGGTCGACAGGGATCAAATGCAGCAAAGGTGGGGTTTTTTTTTACCTGTGAGGAACATGAGCTCTTTGGTCTTGCCCTTGGACACCAGCTGGGCCGACATGTGGACGTTCACAATGCGATCAGGCGGTCCTCGCAGCAGTTCTCCGGGAACGTGGACCTCGCCAGACAAAGTCCACGGCGGGGGAGTGTAGGGTCCGCAGTTGGCCGACGCCTCGAAGAGGCCTGCCAAGTGCTGGTCGTCTGGGACGTCCTGCCTGACGGGGAGACATCCTTAGCTGTCATGGAGCCGGCAGCACTCGTGCACACTACTAAACCACACACAGTACCTTGTGCGTTGCCACACGTCTACACAATCATCCATGTGCGCTGACTTACTTTCACTGCACACTACTCCTCTAGGAAATGCTAACTGTTCCCATGTCAACATGCTAACATTAGCATGTTAGCATTTTTGGTAACTTAATACATACTTGCCAACCTTGAGACCTCCGATTTCGGGGGGTGGGGGGAGGGGGGAGGGGTGGGACGGGGGCGTGGCTAAAAGGGGAGGAGTATATTTACAGCTAGAATTCACCAAGTCAAGTATTTCATATATATATATATATATATATATATATATACACACTTGTTCACGAGTGGGGGAAGAGTGGATCGTGAGATCGACAGGCGGATCGGTGCGGCGTCTTCAGTAATGCGGACGCTGTATCGATCCGTTGTGGTGAAGAAGGAGCTGAGCCGGAAGGCAAAGCTCTCGATTTACCGGTCGATCTACGTTCCCATCCTCACCTATGGTCATGAGCTTTGGGTCATGACCGAAAGGACAAGATCACGGGTACAAGCGGCCGAAATTAGTTTCCTCCGCCGAGTGGCGGGGTTCTCCCTTAGAGATAGGGTGAGAAGCTCTGTCATTCGGGGGGAGCTCAAAGTAAAGCCACTGCTCCTCCACATCGAGAGGAGCCAGATGAGGTGGTTCGGGCATCTGGTCAGGATGCCACCCGAACGCCTCCCTAGGGAGGTGTTTCGGGCACGTCCGACCGGTAGGAGGCCACGGGGAAGACCCAGGACACGCTGGGAAGACTATCTCTCCCGGCTGGCCTGGGAACGCCTCGGGATCCCCCGGGAGGAGCTGGACGAAGTGGCTGGGGAGAGGGAAGTCTGGGCTTCCCTGCTTAAGCTGCTGCCCCCGCGACCCGACCTCGGATAAGCGGAAGAAGATGGATGGATGGATGGATGGATATATATATATATATATATATATATATAAAATACTTGACGTTCAGTGATATCTAGCTATATATATATATATATATATATATTTTATTATATATGTATATATATATACTTATTTTATTATATATGTATATATATATATATATATTTTAATATATATATATATATATATATATATAAAATAAATACTTGAATTTCAGTGTTCATTTATTTACACATATACACACACATAACACTCATCTACTCATTGTTGAGTTAAGGGTTGAATTGTCCATCCTTGTTCTATTCTCTGTCACTATTTTTCGAACCATGCTGAACACCCTCTCTGAGCATTGATGTGTGGCACGCACATCAAATGCACTAGATAGCAGTATTGTCCTGTTTAAGAGTGTCACAACATTGCTGTTTACGGCAGACGAACTGCTTTACGGTATACAAAAAAGTGACTGCTGTTGTTGTGTGTTGTTGCCACGCTGGGAGGAAGTTAATGAAACTGCCTAACAGTAAACCCACATAAGAAACCAAGAACTCGCCCTCCATCATTCTATAGTTATAACGTGATTGGGCAGGTACGCTTTCTTATATTGTGGAGGACCTGAGTCCGCCTGAATTTCGGGAGATTTTCGGGACAAAATTTGTCCCGGGAGGTTTTCGGGAGTGGCGCTGAATTTCGGGAGTCTCCCGGAAAATCCGGGAGGGTTGGCAAGTATGACTTAATATGTTCTAACCAAAAAAATCATGGCTTTTGATATCTTGGAAGTATGCTAACTGCTCCCATGTCAACATGATAACATTAGCATGTTAGCATTTTTGGTAACTTAATATATTCTAACCAAAAAAATCATGGCTTTTGATACCTTGGAAGTATGCTAACTGTCCCCATGTCAACATGCTAACATTAGCATGTTAAACTTTTATTTTCTAACCAAAAAATCCTGGATTTTGATACTTCGCACCATCTTAGAAGAATGCTAACTTCTCCTTTGTTAGCATGCTAACATTTTATGCTAGCATTTTATACATATTTATTCATTTAAACCTAGAAACATTGATTTTGATACTTGGCGCCATCATAGAAGAATGCTAACCTCTCCTATGTAAGCATACCAACGTTTTATAAATGTTTATTCACTCAAACCTAGACATTTTTTATTTTGATACTTGGCACCATATTAGGAGTATGCTAACTTTTCCTATGTTATCATGCTAACGTTTTACGATAGCACTTTTGCAAATTATATTTGTTTGAACCTAAAACTCATGGCTTTTGATACTTGTTGCCATCTTAGAAATATGGTAACTTTTCCCAGGATATCATGCTAACATTTTATACTAGCATTTTTGCTATTTTTACTTGTTCAAACCGAGAAATCATAGCTTTTGATACTTGTTGCCATCTTAGGAGTATGCTAACTTTTTCTGTCAGCCTGCTAACATTTTATGCTATAATTTTTGCTAATTGTATTTGTTTACCCTAAAAATCCTGGCTTTTGATACTTGGCACCATCTTAGGAGTATGCTAACCTTTCCTATGTTATCATGCTAACGTTTTACGTTAGCACTTTTGCTCATTTTATTTGTTTGAACCTAAAAATCATGGCTTTTGATACTTGTTGCCATCTAAGAAATACGGTAACTTTTTTCATGCAATCATGCTAACATTTTATGCTAGCATTTATGCTAATTTTATTTGTTTAAACCTAAAAATCATGGCTTTTGATACTTGTTGACATCTTAGAAATATGCCAACATTTTTCCATGTCAGCCTGCTAACATGCTATGCTAGCATTTTTGCTAATTGTATTTGTTTACCCTAAAAATTCTGGCTTTTGATACTTGGCACCATCTTAGGAGTATGCTAACCTTTCCTATGTTATCATGCTAACGTTTTACGTTAACACTTTTGCTCATTTTATTTGTTTGAACCTAAAAATCATGGCTTTTGATACTTGGCACCATCTTAGTAGTATGCTAACCCTTCCTATGTTATCATGCTAACGTTTTACGTTAGCACTTTTGCTCATTTTATTTGTTTGAACCTAAAAATCATGGCTTTTGATACTTGTTGCCATCTTAGAAATATGGTAACTTTTCCCAGGTTATCATGCTAACATTTTATACTAGCATTTTTGCTATTTTTATTTGTTTAAACCTAAAAATCATGGCTTTTGATACTTGTTGCCATCTTAAAAATATGCCAACTTTTTCTATGTCAGCCTGCTAACATGTTAAGCTAGCATTTTTGTTAATTATATTTGTTTACACTAAAAATTCTGGCTTTTGATACTTGGCACCGTCTTAGGAGTATTCTAACCTTTCCTATGCTATCATGCTAACGTTTTACACTAGCACTTTTGCTAATTTTATTTGTTTGAACCTAAAAATCATGGCTTTTGATACTTGTTGCCATCTAAGAAATACGGTAACTTTTTTCATGCTATCATGCTAACATTTTCTGCTAGCATTTTTGCTCATTTTACATGTTCAAACCGAGAAATCATAGCTTTTGATACTTGTTGGCATTTTAGAAGTATGCTAACTTTTTCTATGTCAGCCTGCTAACATTTTATGCAAGAAATACGGTAACTTTTTTCATGCTACCATGCTAACATTTTCTGCTAGCATTGTTGCTAATTTTACATGTTTGAACCGAGAAATCATAGCTTTTGATACTTGTTGCCATTTTCGAAGTATGCCAACTTTTTCTATGTCAGCCTGCTAACATTTTATGCTAACTGTGATCGTTTAGCCGAAAAATCCTAGCTTTTGATACTTGGCACCATCTTAGAAGCAGGTGAATCCATCTCGCGTGAAATCCCTCACATGGTTGAGCACTTGCTGCAGTAGAGTTTGAGAGCCTGGTGGAGTCCGCGGGGCTCGTAGGACCTGAGCTGGACTCTGACGTGGTGGACCCCGCCCGGGACGGCGCGCTTCAGCTCGCGCAACGTCAGCGGCCTGAGAATGTGGTCGCACGTCCTCCCTGCAGGACGGCCCCAAAAAGGGCGACGGAGGAACAAATCAGGCGAAAGAGCGAAAAGAAGCTCCTGGCATGAGAAGAGGTTTCATACCTGTGAGACACTGCGGTGAAGCGCCACATACTGAAACACACACACAAGGACAACATTTGCATTCAGGCCTGTTATGTCAGCGACGACATGGCGCCAAGATCTCACCTCCACCTGGTCTGGGAGAGTCCCACACGTCCCACAGCAGCGAGTCGCTCAGCGTGTGTTGGTCGACCTCGTCCTGGAACGCCTCCGTCGCCCTGCAGGTGGAGCAGGAAGTTACCCCGAGGTGCCGCCGACCACGGTCACATGACGCACCTCTTCAGCTGCCGCACGTCAGGGCAGTCGTCGGGGAGGACGCGGATCCCCTTGCCGTACGCCGTGCCGCCGTGCAGGTGGAAGGACAGGTGGTTGACCTCCTCTGGTTGGCTGCTGCTCAGGCCGGGCACCTGCACCGACCCCGGGATGGCTCGCAGGTTGTAGATCCTCAGGAAGTCTCCTGGCTGGTGGGAGAGAACACGATGATGAGTCAAGTCAGTATTCACAGAACCGGGGGGTCGTTTGCGACTCGAGCTTTGTTTGTAACAATTGTTAACATTCTTATATTAGCATGCTAACATTTTTGCAGGTATACACTAGGCTGACCATATTCTGAAATCCCAAAAAGAGGACACATATATCACACATCTTTGGAACTTAGATTCAATATCCCTCTTCAAATCAAGACTCAAAACACACCTATTCCTGCTTATTCATTGTAATCATCTTTTCTTCTCTATCTTTGTTGTTTTTTATCCAATTTGATTTTATTGTTTTGATTTTGTACGGTGTCCTTGAGTGCCCAGAAAGGCGCCTTATAAATAAAATGTAGTATTATTATTATTATTATATGCGTGGCAAGGCGGGCAGCACGCCAAGGCCGGGACTAGGTGAAAATCTGCCAATGATACTCGAACTTGCTTTATAAATAATATATTTATTTAAATAAAGCATTTTTTCTCCTCTGTTGACAGCAGTGTTGGCGCTAAGAATTTTCAAAATGGGGTCCCAGGGACCCCATCAAGTCATAAAAATGGGGTCCCACAGTAAATTAGACTTTTTTGTAAGCGTTTTGAAAAAAAAAAGATAAATGTATGCATGATCCTGTTATATCTCACATTCTATATTGTGTTTTAGAAAAAGGTTGTCATAAACGTTACTTAATTCATTAAAAAAAAATTATAAAAAAAGAAAACAAATTTGTATACATATGTAAATGTATTCAGTTATAAACATTCATTCACTTTCTTCTTTCCTTTATGGATCTAAACTTTATCCCTGCAGGTAGTTTTTTCTATGTTTTTATTGAATAAGTTGTAGGTGTATTTATTTCAGTATAAAAGTGCAAAAAGTGTTTTGCTTGGGTCATGAAATGATAATGGTGTGCCAGGGCATAAATACATTTTATATTTAACACTTAAATCTCTGGAGTCTACATCAACTTCAGATCTATCCCTCATTTCAAAATGTTTTAGTTTTTTTTATGTTGTTTTTTTGTTTGTTCGTTTTCCGCCCTTTTTGTCAAACAAAACTATGTTTTTAATGGCAAACACACAAAATATGCAAAATCTTCCACCAAAAATATTTTTCAAAGTGGAATATTTGATGTGAAGTAATGGGAACCTTGGATAGGTCAATCATTCATAATAACATTGATTTTGATTCAATATTATGTTTTGAGCAATGACAGTTTGAAAGAAAAGAAAAACAGCTTTGTTTTATTAGTCAACATTGCAACTTTTTCTAAATTACATTTAACCTTTAAGCTTTTTTATTTCACTTTTGTTATGTTTTTGTTTATTTTAATAGTATTATTAGAATGTGCCGTGGGCCTTTAAAACATTAGCTGTGGGCCACAAATGGCCTCCGGGGCACACTTTTGACACCCCTGCTATAGATAATAAAAAATTAAATGTGATAAATCTATGGATAAAAAGCAGAGCCTGGCGACGCATGCATGTTTATCATATCTCTCTCTCTCTCTGTGTCTCTGCCCCTCCCTCATGAATGCTGCTGCGCGCACACCTCCACAATTTGTTTCGTTTTTAACCCCTTCTTAACCCTGGACGTACATTGAAAAGACACGCAACCTTAACTCAAAATGCCGGACATTTGAGGCATTTAAGAAACTCCGCCCGGACAGGCCCGCAAAAGAGGACATGTCCGGTGAAAAGAGGACGTATGGTCAGTCTAGTATACACCTCAGCATCAAATGTTTTGTGACTTGATGGATGATACCTGTTAGCATGCTAACGTTAGTGTGCTAGCTTTTTATTTTTATTTTTTAAGGTAAATGTTGTAGGTCAACACCTCAGTCATATTTTGGTGCTTGATGCATGTTAGCATGTTAGCATGATAGCATTTTAATCGAGTTTTTGAAGCTCCACACTTCAGAGTAATATTGGTGATGAAGCATGTTACAGTTAGCATTTTAGCGCATGCTAGGTTTTTTTTAGCTAAATTAGCAGGTATGCAACTGAGTGTCATATATTTTGGTATTTCATTCTTGCTAACTGTAAACATGCTGTTAGCAATTTTACATAGTACTGTTAACATGCTAGATTTTTAACTTATATTTTTGTTACCTGCCACATCATTTAGTTGGTCTGCCACAATATTTTACGTGGCCTACCACATTATTTATGTATCCAAGATTATTTCATGTGGCCTACCACATTTATGTGCCGTGACATTATTTTATGTGGCCTGCCACTTCATTTTTGTGCCGCGACATATTGTACCTGGCCTGCCACATTATTTATGTGCCACAACATATGTATGTGGCCTGCCATATCATTTATGTGCCACACATTATTTTATGTAACCTGCCAAATTACTTTATGTGGCCTGCCACATTATGTGCCACCATATTATTTATGTGTCGGAAGATTATGTTATGTGGTCTGCCACATTATTTTATGTGGCTTACGACATTATTTACGCGGCCTGCCACATTATTTATGTGTCGCAACATATTGTATGTGGCCTGCCACATTATTTTACATGCCCTGCCACTTAATTAATGTGCCGCAACAATATTTTATGTGACCTGCCACTTTATTTATGTGCCACAACATATTGTATGTGGCCTGCCAAATATTTTTATGGGGCCTGCCAAATTACTTTACGTGGCCTACCACATTATTTATGTACCGCAAGATTATTTGATGTGGCTTACCACATTTATGTGCTGTAACATTATTTTATGTGGCCTGCCACATTATTTATGTGTCGCAACATATTTTATGTGGCCTGCCACATTATTTTACATGCCCTGCCACTTAATTTATGTGCCGCAACAATATTTTATGCGACCTGCCACGTTATTTATGTGTCACAACATATGTATGTGGCCTGCCATATTATTTATGTGACCTGCCAAATTACTTTATGTGGCCTGCCACATTATGTGCCACCATATTATTTATGTGCCGCAAGATTATGTTGTGTGGACTGCCACATAATTTGGTCTGCCACATTATTTTATGTTGCTTACGACATTATTTACGTGGCCTATCACATTATTTATGTGCCGCAACATATTGTATGTGGCCTACCACATACTTTATGTACCGCAAGATTATTTGATGTGGCTTACCACATTTCTGTGCCGCAACATTATATGCCGCGACATTGTTTTACCTGGCTTGCCACATTATTTATGTGTCGCAACATTATTTTATGTGGCCTCCCACATTATTTGTGTGCTGCAAAAAGACCTAATGTGACCTGCCGCTTTATTTATGTGCCGCAACATATTGTACGTGGCCTGCCAAATTACTTTATGTGGCCTACGACATTATTTATGTGCCGCGACATTATTTGATGTGACCTGCCACATCACCTAATTGGTCTGCAACAATATTTTATGTGCTGCAACGTTATTTTATTTGGCCCGTAAAAGGCACTTTTTGGCTAAATGTATTTGTCCTTTCAATTTCAACAGAAACATTTACTGCATGCGGTGGCGTATCTTTTACACTTTAAAATCAATTCATGATGAGAATAATTTCATTTTATTATTATTTTTGTATTCCTTATCCAATCCCAAGTAATCCTGTTGACAAAAAACAGCTTCATGTTGCATCCGCCTGCAGATGGCGCTGTTGGATCTAATGTGGTCACTAAAGGGAGTCTGATAGATGCCTCTGAGAGGACTTCTGATGTTTGTCACGACAAGCCTGTAGCTGACAAATATGTCCTCCTCATCATCATCATCATCATGAGCTCGATGCAGAGCTTCAGTCATGGACGTCAGGAATTCCACGGAAGCATGTGATTGCGTGGAAGCCGACGAGTGACTCACAGAACATCTCCAGTGAGGCGTCGCGTACGCACCGTCTGGCAGAGAAAGGCCACAAACGCAATGCATGATGGGAGTATTTGGACCGCTGACCTCACACCAGTGAAAATACGAGGAAAACGACCAAACGCATCCTGAGCTTAAACCATCAGTGTGGTTAGTTGTTGTCTAAACAGCCTGTTGTATCAGATTACATGCATGCACTACACGTATAATCCACATGGGGGCAGCAGAGGACTTATTAGCGGTGAACCTGCAAGATTGCCACAAGGAAGAAGATACTTTTGAAGCGATACATAGCCACATTTGAAAGAGCGAAGGTAATAAAAATGTGTTTTGTTTTTTATCTGACATCAGTACGAACAGTTAATCTGTAGATGCAAGGTGAAATCACTTAATATTTCATCATTTAGTTCATAGTAAAACTGTGTTGAAAATGTGCTTCGAGTCACTTTCACCTCACTCTCTCAGCTTCCGTCTGCTCCAACGTCTCACTCTTCCTTTGTGCTCGCCTCTATAAGCAGTAGGTCATCCTCCGTATATTCAGCTTCAAAAAGTATCTAGTTGATAGAAAAGCGCTATATAAAGCTAATTATTATTGTTTGTTTTATGCCAATTTCATCAAAACAAACATACTTTTTTTTTATATGGCAAAAACACAAAATACGGCATGCATTATTTCCTCCTCAAAAATATTTAAAATTGTAATATTTGATGTGAAGTAGTGGGAACCTTCAATAAGTCAATAATCCATAACATTGATTTTAATTCATCACTATTCTTTAAACAATTACGTTTTTTTGTTTGTTTTCAATCACATTAAAATTATTTAGAAAAAATATTTCAAAGTGTAATATTTGATGTGAAGTAATTGGAGGAATGATTTTATTTCTTTTTTTTATTTTTATTTTTTTGAAAGACTGTTCTTTTGTTTTTGATTTTTAAACTATACTAAAAATTTTGGGGAACTAAAAAGGGCCGCACTCAAGTGTTAAGAAGTCATACGTTTGTTTCTTTTACTTTCGTTTATAAGTTTTTTGTTTTTTTTAATATTATTTCTTTTTTTGTTTTATGCCCATTTTATAAAAACAAAACACTTTTTTTAAACTTTTTTTTTTTATATGGCAAAAACATGCATTATGCATTATTTCCTCCTCAGAACTATTTCATTGTGTAATATTTGATATGAAGTAATTGGAAAGTTTAATAGGTCAATAGTTCATAACATTGATTCATTACAATTAAAAAAAATCACAAAAATTCTTGTGAATCCAAAATGTTCCCACTCAAAAAAAGTGTTAAAAATAGGTCATACTTTTTCCCCCCCCATTATCGCTTTCCATCCATTGATTATATATATATATTTTTTTTCTTTCATGTTTTTGTTTGTTTGTTTTATGCTCCTTTTGACAAAGAAAACTTTGTTTTTTATATGGCAAAAACACAAAATTGTCAATACCTGGACTGAGAGGGTTTTGTTTTCCCGAGATGCAAGTAAAGCTGGATCGGACATGGCTTGGAGGTGAATACATATGTATTTATAACACTAACAAACTACAAAAAAAGGAAGCAAACAAAAGGAGCGCACAATGGCGGAGAACAAACTTGACTAATAAAACAAAACTTGCACAAAGGCAGAAACTATGAACAATAAACAAAAACTTACTTGGCATGGCATGAAGCATGAACTATAGTAGACAGGAATATCATGGGTAGCAGAGGTAGTATGGATAGATAGATAATGTCACCAGGACAAACAACAGAAACAGACCGGCTTAAATAGCAGTGACATGATCAGTGAAAACAGGTGCGTGACATGACAGGTGAAAACTAATGGGTTGCTATGGTGACAAAACAAA
Source organism: Nerophis lumbriciformis (assembly GCF_033978685.3). Lineage (NCBI taxonomy): Eukaryota > Metazoa > Chordata > Actinopteri > Syngnathiformes > Syngnathidae > Nerophis > Nerophis lumbriciformis. The sequence goes on from NC_084576.2 coordinate 24,472,524, forward strand.
CAAAAATGGACAAAGAGTCCAAAAACAAAACCGAACATGACTAAAATAAAACATGATCACACAGACATGACAAAAATATGGTATACATTATTTCAAACGTGTTAAAAATAAGTCATACATTTTAGTTTTTTTCACTTTCAGTTATAATTTTTTGAGGGTTTTTTTCCTGTTATTTCTTTATGTGTTTTTTGCCGATTTCATAAAAACAAACTTACTTTTTTATATGGCAAAAACACAAAATACAGTATGCATTATTTCCTCCTCAAAAATATTTCAAAGTGGAATATTTGATGTGAAGTAGTTGGAACCTTCAATAGGTCAATAATTCATAACATTGATTTTAATTCATTCATCATTAAAAAATATATATCACCCAAAAATTCTGGGGCACCCAAATAGGTCCCACTCATAAAAGTGTTAAAAATAGGTCATACTTTTTTCCCCCCATTATTGCTATCCATCCATCGATTATACTTTTTTAGTATTTTTTCAAGTTTTTGTTTGTTTTATGCTCCTTTTGACAAAGAATACTTTGTTTTTTTTATATGACAAAAACACAAAATATGCAATATTTTCCCCCAAAGCCTTTTCAAAGTGTAATATTTGATGTGGAGTAATTGGAACCTTAAATAGGTCAATAATTCAAAACATTGTATTAATGTATTATTATTTATTGAACAATGACAGCTTTAAAGGAAATATATAAATATAATAATATAATAATTATTATAGTATTTTTAGAATGTTCCACAGGCCGTTAAAAATGAGCCCTCGGGCAGCACTTTTGACAGACCGGCTTGAGTCCATCTCGCGGGCATGAATTCAAAGTGAGACCCCGGAATGAACAAACGCCTTCAAGATGAGTGTTATTAGGTGGCGTGACGGCGATGAAACGAATCTAAAGAACCAGGGAGGCGCGTCAAGAGCCCGTGGTCGCCTGCGGGGGCGAGAGCTGATTCTCACAGAGTCACGGCCTCGACATCGGACAGATGATTATTTCATTTAGCAAAGTGCATGACCGCAAACTAACTCGCGTTTGCAAACGCTTGCCGAGTCGTGCACATTCTCTGGAAGAGTGCGCAACATTTCCCTCGTGCACAAACTGTTGAGGATTTATTCGCATGACAGATGAGCGCCATTTCAAAAATGATTATAGTAGTTATTTTTCCAATTAGGAAACAATCCATGAGAGCAGTTATAAGACAACATGTGGCTCAAAATAGTTGAAATGTACATTAATCTTACACTAATCATGGGAATGACTGCATTTTGAAATATTGTGTTTTCATTGTAAACATTACAATAAGGCGGAGCCATATCCCCATGCTTTGTGAACATATTTTCCTATAGAGCGAACCGGTATATAAGGCGCACCCACTAAATTCGAGAAGAAAAACATATATTTTTCCATATATTAGCCACGTCGGACTATAAGCCGCAGATATATACGTTGTTAAATGAGTTATTTACACAGAAAGTCTATTTAAACACCTTAATTGTTTCCAAACATCTCTGCAACACGGCAGTAAAACGGCTGATCAAACAAAACAGAAGTCATCGTCAAGGACCCACTAGCTGCGCAAGCTACCTCTCCAATCAGCTAAACAGACTCAATAACTCCACGGTGACGTTTTGGTGAATTTACTGAGGAATGTGTGAAACTGAAACCATACAAAAATAATGTCATTGTGAGTTAATAATAACTATTATTTGTAATATAGCTATTCTACTATTATTATTACTAATAATAATAACAGACACGAATCCATGAGAGTACAAAACGCTTATACTTCCCGTTCAAGGCATTAAAACAAAAGTAAATGATCAAACCACACAACACCTGCAGTGGCGATTGTGTCCAAAAGAAGGCGCAATAGCACAAACAATAACACACCTTTTCAGTGTATTTGCTTGTGTTTAATGAAAAGAAAACATTTTGGCCGCTAAGAAAAAAATCCACAAATTAGCCACAGTGCCTTTATAAGTCGCAGGCTTCACTGCAAAAAGTCAGTGTTCAAAAACAAGAAAAAAAAAATACAAAAATTAGTGGTATTTTATTTAAATTAAGCACAATTATCTGCCAATAGAACAAGAAAATTCGGCTTGTCAAGACTTTCCAAAACAAGTAAATCTAGCTAACCTCAATGAACCCAAAAATACCTTAAAATAAGTATATTCTCACTTACTCAAGTGCACTTTTCTTGGTAGAAAAAAAAGAGACCTTTTTGCTCAATATGTTGAAAAATAATCTTAAATTAAGTAAGTGCTAGTCCCATTATCTTGATATAATGATATGCGCTCGGCATCATGATTTTTTTTCATGCTTGAAGTAAGAATTATTACTTTAAAAAAGTAGTTTTATACTTGTGAGTGTTGATGACACAGCTTTGCATCAGTTGATATTCTAGTTTCAAGCATGTTTTACTCAATATAGGTCATCAAATCTCAGCAACAAGCTGTAATATCTTACTGAGATCATTTAGGACCAAAACCCTTAAAACAAGTAAAACACTAACATAAAATCTGCTTAGTGAGGAGAATTATCTTATCAGACAGAAAATAAGCAAATATCACCCTTATTTGAGGTATTTAATCTTACTTAGATTTCAGCTTTTGCAGTGTATGGCAAGAGATAAGCTAGCTTCTACGTCAGCACAAAACACGTTTGGGTTTGTAATACACAACACTGTGATAGTACACCAATCTGTACTGACTAAAAAAACATGAACAATCATAATACAGTATCTGTAAAGTATTATTTCATGTTTTGTTATGAAGGTGTCTGTTCTACATTAAATATATACTTGCGGTGTGTATATTGTACATATTATATATTGTTATGAAGGTGTCTGTTACTACATTATATATATACTTGCAGTGTGTATATTGTACATATTACATATTGTTATGAAGGTGTCTGTTACTGCAATACATATATACTTGCAGTGTGTATATTGTACATATTATATGTTGTTATGGAGGCGTCTGTTACTACATTATATATATATATATATATATATATATATATATATATATATATATATATATATATATATATATATATATATATATATATATATATACACTTGCAGTGTCTACATAAAACATATTACATACCTGCCAACTTTTGAAATCAGAAAAACCTAGTAGCCAGGGTCCAGGGGCCGCAGGCCCCGGTAGGTCCAGGACAAAGTCCTGGTGGGGGGTTCCTTCGCCCCCCGACGCAAAATGATTATTAGCATTCAGACAGGTTAAAATGTTGCTAAAACCATCACTTTTCTATCAGTCACAGTGACTTTTCAAAACAAAAATATTACAGCAAAAATCATATGGGTTGATTGACATGTTTATTCTGTAAGCTAACTTCAATAGTTTGAAATTATTTTGACAGTTAATGCCAGTTATCCTGTCAACCTTTCACAAGACTTCAATTTGTTAATTGAAAGTATAAACAGTATAAACACTTTTTACAGTAAACAAATGGTAAAACAGTACTAAACAATTCCATTAAAAAAAAATTGGTGTCATTATTAACTTTCTGTCCAAGCTTGTATAATCTACTGTCTTGTTCAATTGTAAAAAATATTCTGTGCCTAAAATTCACATTTCTATCACAATTATCATAATGTAAACATAGTAAGCTAACTTCATTAAAATTAATAGTCCTGTCAATAGCATGGAATTACAATTCAAATGTAGTTTTTTTGTAAGCCTTTCAAAAGAATTCAAAATATGAAAAATTAATGAAAATTAATTTAAGCCATTAGACACTTGAAAGTGGCACATCACATCTCTAATGTAATCATTTTAACTTTTCAACAGAAATAGCACTGCAAAAATATTAAGGACATACTCCTGTATTTTGGTAGTTATGCTTCCAACATTTAACAAGATTTCTTCAACTTGGACTTGAAAGCATAAATAGTATAAACACTTTTAACAGTATAACAGTACTAAACAATTCCAATAGATAACATTGGTGTCATTACCTTTTTGTTTGCTCAATTATTGCCTCCATAAATAAAACTTTGGCATTTATCACATCCAAAGAATCTGTTTGGGCGACAAAAAACGTTGAAAGTTTTCCACTTGTATCGCTAGCAACGGCATTAGACTTGTGTTTTTTTGTCCCAACGTGGTCTTTTACATCGCTAATTCCTCCGTGTCCGATCGAAAAATCTTGTCTGCACAAGGTGCAATTCGCGTAGTTTTCACCCTTTTTGGAACGGATAATTATTCCCGGATAGGCTTTTGAATATTCTTCACGGAATGACTGCAGTTTTCTTTTCGGTTTAAGACTCGTATGCGATTTTTCTCCGGCTGATTCCATGATCGTTCGCTCGTTTGGAAACAATGGCCTCGTGCTTGGCAGCGGTGCTATAAATAGCCTCGCGCATGGCATTCGGAATGGCTCGATAGGAAGTTACGGGAAGCAGTGTCGATTGTCATTGTTGTTATGCGATTTCGTGAATAAAACTTAAAAAAATATTTTTTTTTTAATGAATGAAAAACCGTATTTTTTATCACTGCAACCGTAACCCGGAATAGGTTGATGAAAACCGTACTAATTACGGGAAAACCGGAGTAGTTGGCAGGTATGATATTACATATTGTTATGAAGGTGTCTGTTACTACATTATATATATACTTGCAGTGTCTACATAAAACATATTACATATCGTTATGAAGGTGTCTGTTACTACAATATATATATACTTGCAGTGTGTGTATTGTTCATATTGTTATGAAGGTGTCTGTTAAAACATTATACAGTATACATCCTTGCAGTGTGTATATTGTACATATTACATATTGTTATGAAGGTGTCTGTTACTGCAATACATATATACTTGCAGTGTGTATATTGTACATAGTATATGTTGTTATGAGGTGTCTGTTACTACATTTTATATATATATATATACATACACTTTCAGTGTCTACATAAAACATATTACATATTGTTATGAAGGTGTC